>NC_136264.1:69896640-70210204 GCF_964187855.1 Myxine glutinosa | reverse complement strand
TTTCCACACTAATACAAGTGCAAAAGTGGTTTCCTGCACCAACACAAGTGCGAAAAGTGGTTTTTCAACACTAACACAAGTGTGAAAAGTGGTTTTTCAACACTAATACAAGTGCAAAAGTGGTTTCCTGCACCAACACAAGTGCGAAAAGTGGTTTTTCAACACTAACACAAGTGCGAAAAGTGGTTTTTAAACACTAACACAAGTGCGAAAAGTGGTTTTTCCACACTAATACAAGTGCAAAAGTGATTTCCTGCACCAACACAAGTGCGAAAAGTGGTTTTTCAACACTAACACAAGTGCGAAAAGTGGTTTTTCAACACTATCACAAGTGCAAAAAGTGTTTTTTCGACACTAATACAAGTGCAAAAGTGGTTTCCTGCACCAACACAAGTGCGAAAAGTGGTTTATCAACACTAACACAAGTGCGAAAAGTGGTTTTTCAACACTATCACAAGTGCAAAAAGTGTTTTTTCCACACTAATACAAGTGCAAAAGTGGTTTCCTGCAGCAACACAAGTGCGAAAAGTGGTTTATCAACACTAACACAAGTGCAAAAAGTGGTTTTTCAACACTAACACAAGTGCGAAAAGTGTTTTTTCCACACTAATACAAGTGCAAAAGTGGTTTCCTGCACCAACACAAGTGCGAAAAGTGGTTTTTCAACACTAACACAAGTGTGAAAAGTGGTTTTTCAACACTAACACAAGTGCGAAAAGTGGTTTTTCAACACTAACACAAGTGCGAAAAGTGTTTTTTCCACACTAATACAAGTGCAAAAGTGGTTTCCTGCACCAACACAAGTGCGAAAAGTGGTTTTTCAACACTAACACAAGTGTGAAAAGTTGTTTTTCAACACTAACACAAATGCGAAAAGTGGTTTTTCAACACTATCACAAGTGCAAAAAGTGTTTTTTCCACACTAATACAAGTGCAAAAGTGGTTTCCTGCACCAACACAAGTGCGAAAAGTGGTTTTTCAACACTAACACAAGTGCGAAAAGTGGTTTTTCAACACTAACACAAGTGCGAAAAGTGGTTTTTCAACACTAACACAAGTGCGAAAAGTGGTTTTTCCACACTAATACAAGTGCAAAAGTGGTTTCCTGCACCAACACAAGTGCGAAAAGTGGTTTTTCAACACTAACACAAGTGTGAAAAGTGGTTTTTCAACACTATCACAAGTGCAAAAAGTGTTTTTTCCACACAAATACAAGTGCAAAAGTGGTTTCCTGCAACAACACAAGTGCGAAAAGTGGTTTTTCAACACTAACACAAGTGCGAAAAGTGGTTTTTCAACACTATCACAAGTGCAAAAAGTGTTTTTTCACACTAATGCAAGTGCAAAAGTGGTTTCCTGCACCAACACAAGTGCGAAAAGTGGTTTTTCAACACTAACACAAGTGCGAAAAGTGTTTTTTCCACACTAATACAAGTGCAAAAGTGGTTTCCTGCACCAACACAGGTGCGAAAAGTGGTTTTTCAACACTAACAAAAGTGCGGAAAGTGGTTTTTCCACACTAATACAAGTGCAAAGTGGTTTCATGCACCAACACAAGTGCGAAAAGTGGTTTTTCAACACTAACACAAGTGTGAAAAGTGGTTTTTCAACACTATCACAAGTGCAAAAAGTGTTTTTTCCACACTAATACAAGTGCAAAAGTGGTTTCCTGCACCAACACAAGTGCGAAAAGTGGTTTTTCAACACTAACACAAGTGCGAAAAGTGGTTTTTCAACACTAACACAAGTGCGAAAAGTGGTTTTTCCACACTAATACAAGTGCAAAAGTGGTTTCCTGCACCAACACAAGTGCGAAAAGTGGTTTTTCAACACTAACACGAGTGCGAAAAGTGGTTTTTCAACAATATCACAAGTGCAAAAAGTGTTTTTTCGACACTAATACAAGTGCAAAAGTGGTTTCCTGCACCAACACAAGTGCGAAAAGTGGTTTATCAACACTAACACAAGTGCGAAAAGTGGTTTTTCAACACTATCACAAGTGCAAAAAGTGTTTTTTCCACACTAATACAAGTGCAAAAGTGGTTTCCTGCACCAACACAAGTGCAAAAAGTAGTTTATCAACACTAACACAAGTGCGAAAAGTGGTTTTTCAACACTAACACAAGTGCGAAAAGTGTTTTTTCCACACTAATACAAGTGCAAAAGTGGTTTCCTGCACCAACACAAGTGCGAAAAGTGGTTTTTCAACACGAACACAAGTGTGAAAAGTGGTTTTTCAACACTAACAGAAGTGCGAAAAGTGGTTTTTCAACACTAACACAAGTGCGAAAAGTGTTTTTTCCACACTAATACAAGTGCAAACGTGGTTTCCTGCACCAACACAAGTGCGAAAAGTGGTTTTTCAACACTAACACAAGTGTGAAAAGTGGTTTTTCAACACTAACACAAGTGCGAAAAGTGGTTTTTCAACACTAACACAAGTGCGAAAAGTGGTTTTTCTACACTAATACAAGTGCAAAAGTGGTTTCCTGCACCAACACAAGTGCGAAACGTGGTTTTTCAACATTAACACAAGTGCGAGAATTGGTTTTTCAACACTATCACAAGTGCAAAAAGTGTTTTTTCCACACTAATGCAAGTGCAAAAGTGGTTTCCTGCACCAACACAAGTGCGAAAAGTGGTTTTTCAACACTAACACAAGTGCGAAAAGTGGTTTTTCAACACTAACACAAGTGCGGAAAGTGGTTTTTCCACACTAATACAAGTGCAAAAGTGGTTTCCTGCACCAACACAAGTGCGAAAAGTGGTTTTTCAACACTAACACAAGTGTAACAAGTGGTTTTTCAACACTATCACAAGTGCAAAAAGTGTTTTTTCCACACTAATACAAGTGCAAAAGTGGTTTCCTGCACTAATACAAGTGCAAAAGTGGTTTCCTGCACCAACACAAGTGCGAAAAGTGGTTTTTCAACACTAACACGAGTGCGAAAAGTGGTTTTTCAACACTATCACAAGTGCAAAAAGTGTTTTTTCGACACTAATACAAGTGCAAAAGTGGTTTCCTGCACCAACACAAGTGCGAAAAGTGGTTTATCAACACTAACACAAGTGCGAAAAGTGGTTTTTCAACACTATCACAAGTGCAAAAAGTGTTTTTTCCACACTAATACAAGTGCAAAAGTGGTTTCCTGCACCAACACAAGTGCAAAAAGTGGTTTATCAACACTAACACAAGTGCGAAAAGTGGTTTTTCAACACTAACACAAGTGCGAAAAGTGTTTTTTCCACACTAATACAAGTGCAAAAGTGGTTTCCTGCACCAACACAAGTGCGAAAAGTGGTTTTTCAACACTAACACAAGTGTGAAAAGTGGTTTTTCAACACTAACACAAGTGCGAAAAGTGGTTTTTCAACACTAACACAAGTGCGAAAAGTGGTTTTTCTACACTAATACAAGTGCAAAAGTGGTTTCCTGCACCAACACAAGTGCGAAAAGTGGTTTTTCAACACTAACACAAGTGCGAGAATTGGTTTTTCAACACTATCACAAGTGCAAAAAGTGTTTTTTCCACACTAATACAAGTGCAAAAGTGGTTTCCTGCACCAACACAAGTGCGAAAAGTGGTTTTTCAACACTAACACAAGTGCGAAAAGTGGTTTTTCAACACTAACACAAGTGCAAAAAGTGGTTTTTCAACACTAACGCAAGTGCGAAAAGTGGTTTTTCAACACTAACACAAGTGCGAAAAGTGGTTTTTCCACACTAATACAAGTGCAAAAGTGGTTTCCTGCACCAACACAAGTGCGAAAAGTGGTTTTTCAACACTAACACAAGTGCGAAAAGTGGTTTTTCAACACTAACACAAGTGCGAAAAGTGGTTTTTCCACACTAATACAAGTGCAAAAGTGGTTTCCTGCACCAACACAAGTGCGAAAAGTGGTTTTTCAACACTAACATAAGTGCGAAAAGTGGGTTTTCAACACTATCACAAGTGCGAAAAGTGTTTTTTCCACACGAATACAAGTGCAAAAGTGGTTTCCTGCACCAACACAAGTGCGAAAAGTGGTTTTTCAACACTAACACAAGTGCGAAAAGTGGTTTTTCCACACTAATACAAGTGCAAAAGTGGTTTCCTGCACCAACACAAGTGCGAAAAGTGGTTTTTCAACACTAACACAAGTGCGAAAAGTGGTTTTTCAACACTAACACAAGTGCGAAAAGTGGTTTTTCAACACTAACACAAGTGCGAAAAGTAGTTTTTCCACACTAATACAATTGCAAAAGTGGTTTCCTGCACCAACACAAGTGCGAACAGTGGTTTTTCAACACTATCACAAGTGCAAAAAGTGTTTTTTCCACACTAATACAAGTGCAAAAGTGGTTTCCTGCACCAACACAAGTGCGAAAAGTGGTTTATCAACACTAACACAAGTGCGAAAAGTGGTTTTTCAACATTAACACAAGTGCGAAAAGTGTTTTTTCCACACTAATACAAGTGCAAAAAGTGTTTTTTCCACACTAATACAAGTGCAAAAGTGGTTTCCTGCACCAACACAAGTGCGAAAAGTGGTTTATCAACACTAACACAAGTGCGAAAAGTGGTTTTTCAACACTAACACAAGTGTGAAAAGTGGTTTTTCAACACTAACACAAGTGCGAAAAGTGGTTTTTCAACACTAACACAAGTGCGAAAAGTGGTTTTTCTACACAAATACAAGTGCAAAAGTGGTTTCCTGCACCAACACAAGTGCGAAAAGTGGTTTTTCAACACTAACACAAGTGCGAAAAGTGGTTTTTCAACACTAACACAAGTGCGAAAAGTGGTTTTTCCACACTAATACAAGTGCAAAAGTGGTTTCCTGCACCAACACAAGTGCGAAAAGTGGTTTTTCAACACTAACACGAGTGCGAAAAGTGGTTTTTCAACACTATCACAAGTGCAAAAAGTGTTTTTTCGACACTAATACAAGTGCAAAAGTGGTTTCCTGCACCAACACAAGTGCGAAAAGTGGTTTATCAACACTAACACAAGTGCGAAAAGTGGTTTTTCAACACTATCACAAGTGCAAAAAGTGTTTTTCCACACTAATACAAGTGCAAAAGTGGTTTCCTGCACCAACACAAGTGCAAAAAGTGGTTTATCAACACTAACACAAGTGCGAAAAGTGGTTTTTCAACACTAACACAAGTGCGAAAAGTGTTTTTTCCACACTAATACAAGTGCAAAAGTGGTTTCCTGCACCAACACAAGTGCGAAAAGTGGTTTTTCAACACGAACACAAGTGTGAAAAGTGGTTTTTCAACACTAACACAAGTGCGAAAAGTGGTTTTTCAACACTAACACAAGTGCGAAAAGTGTTTTTTCCACACTAATACAAGTGCAAACGTGGTTTCCTGCACCAACACAAGTGCGAAAAGTGGTTTTTCAACACTAACACAAGTGTGAAAAGTGGTTTTTCAACACTAACAAAAGTGCGAAAAGTGGTTTTTCAACACTAACACAAGTGCGAAAAGTGGTTTTTCAACATTAACACAAGTGCGAGAATTGGTTTTTCAACACTATCACAAGTGCAAAAAGTGTTTTTTCCACACTAATGCAAGTGCAAAAGTGGTTTCCTGCACCAACACAAGTGCGAAAAGTGGTTTTTCAACACTAACACAAGTGCGAAAAGTGGTTTTTCAACACTAACACAAGTGCGGAAAGTGGTTTTTCCACACTAATACAAGTGCAAAAGTGGTTTCCTGCACCAACACAAGTGCGAAAAGTGGTTTTTCAACACTAACACAAGTGTGAAAAGTGGTTTTTCAACACTATCACAAGTGCAAAAAGTGTTTTTGCCACACTAATACAAGTGCAAAAGTGGTTTCCTGCACTAATACAAGTGCAAAAGTGGTTTCCTGCACCAACACAAGTGCGAAAAGTGGTTTTTCAACACTAACACGAGTGCGAAAAGTGGTTTTTCAACACTATCACAAGTGCAAAAAGTGTTTTTTCGACACTAATACAAGTGCAAAAGTGGTTTCCTGCACCAACACAAGTGCGAAAAGTGGTTTATCAACACTAACACAAGTGCGAAAAGTGGTTTTTCAACACTATCACAAGTGCAAAAAGTGTTTTTTCCACACTAATACAAGTGCAAAAGTGGTTTCCTGCACCAACACAAGTGCAAAAAGTGGTTTATCAACACTAACACAAGTGCGAAAAGTGGTTTTTCAACACTAACACAAGTGCGAAAAGTGTTTTTTCCACACTAATACAAGTGCAAAAGTGGTTTCCTGCACCAACACAAGTGCGAAAAGTGGTTTTTCAACACTAACACAAGTGTGAAAAGTGGTTTTTCAACACTAACACAAGTGCGAAAAGTGGTTTTTCAACACTAACACAAGTGCGAAAAGTGGTTTTTCTACACTAATACAAGTGCAAAAGTGGTTTCCTGCACCAACACAAGTGCGAAAAGTGGTTTTTCAACACTAACACAAGTGCGAGAATTGGTTTTTCAACACTATCACAAGTGCAAAAAGTGTTTTTTCCACACTAATACAAGTGCAATCCTGCACCAACACAAGTGCGAAAAGTGGTTTTTCAACACTAACACAAGTGCGAAAAGTGGTTTTTCAACACTAACACAAGTGCAAAAAGTGTTTTTTCAACACTAACACAAGTGCGAAAAGTGGTTTTTCAACACTAATACAAGTGCGAAAAGTGGTTTTTCCACACTAATACAAGTGCAAAAGTGGTTTCCTGCACCAACACAAGTGCGAAAAGTGGTTTTTCAACACTAACACAAGTGCGAAAAGTGGTTTTTCAACACTAACACAAGTGCGAAAAGTGGTTTTTCCACACTAATACAAGTGCAAAAGTGGTTTCCTGCACCAACACAAGTGCGAAAAGTGGTTTTTCAACACTAACATAAGTGCGAAAAGTGGGTTTTCAACACTATCACAAGTGCAAAAAGTGTTTTTTCCACACGAATACAAGTGCAAAAGTGGTTTCCTGCACCAACACAAGTGCGAAAAGTGGTTTTTCAACACTAACACAAGTGCGAAAAGTGTTTTTTCCACACTAATACAAGTGCAAAAGTGGTTTCCTGCACCAACACAAGTGCGAAAAGTGGTTTTTCAACACTAACACAAGTGCGAAAAGTGGTTTTTCAACACTAACACAAGTGCGAAAAGTGGTTTTTCAACACTAACACAAGTGCGAAAAGTAGTTTTTCCACACTAATACAATTGCAAAAGTGGTTTCCTGCACCAACACAAGTGCGAACAGTGGTTTTTCAACACTATCACAAGTGCAAAAAGTGTTTTTTCCACACTAATACAAGTGCAAAAGTGGTTTCCTGCACCAACACAAGTGCGAAAAGTGGTTTATCAACACTAACACAAGTGCGAAAAGTGGTTTTTCAACACTAACACAAGTGCGAAAAGTGTTTTTTCCACACTAATACAAGTGCAAAAAGTGTTTTTTCCACACTAATACAAGTGCAAAAGTGGTTTCCTGCACCAACACAAGTGCGAAAAGTGGTTTATCAACACTAACACAAGTGCGAAAAGTGGTTTTTCAACACTAACACAAGTGTGAAAAGTGGTTTTTCAACACTAACACAAGTGCGAAAAGTGGTTTTTCAACACTAACACAAGTGCGAAAAGTGGTTTTTCTACACAAATACAAGTGCAAAAGTGGTTTCCTGCACCAACACAAGTGCGAAAAGTGGTTTTTCAACACTAACACAAGTGCGAAAAGTGGTTTTTCAACACTATCACAAGTGCAAAAAGTGTTTTTTCCACACTAATACAAGTGCAAAAGTGGTTTCCTGCACCAACACAAGTGCGAAAAGTGGTTTTTCAACACTAACACAAGTGCGAAAAGTGTTTTTTCCACACTAATACAAGTGCAAAAGTGGTTTCCTGCACCAACACGGGTGCGAAAAGTGGTTTTTCAACACTAACACAAGTGTGAAAAGTGGTTTTTCAACACTAACACAAGTGCGAAAAGTGGTTTTTCAACACTAACACAAGTGCGAAAAGTGGTTTTTCTACACTAATACAAGTGCAAAAGTGGTTTCCTGCACCAAAACAAGTGCGAAAAGTGGTTTTTCAACACTAACACAAGTGCGAAAAGTGGTTTTTCAACACTATCACAAGTGCAAAAAGTGTTTTTTCCACACTAATACAAGTGCAAAAGTGTTTCCTGCACCCAACACAAGTGCGAAAAGTGGTTTTTCACACTAACACAAGTGCAAAAAGTGGTTTTTCAACACTAACACAAGTGCAAAAAGTGGTTTTCAACACTAACTACAAGTGCGAAAAGTGGTTTTTTCAACGCTAACACAAGTGCAAAAAGTGGTTTTTCCACACTAACACAAGTGCGAAAAGTGGTTTATCAACACTAACACAAGTACGAAAAGTGGTTTTTCAACACTAACACAAGTGCGAAAAGTGGTTTCCTGCACCAACACAAGTGCGAAAGTGGTTTATCAACACTAACACAAGTGCGAAAAGTGGTTTTTCAACACTATCACAAGTGCAAAAAAGTGTTTTTTCCACACTAATACAAGTGCAAAAGTGGTTTCCTGCACCAACACAAGTGCAAAAAGTGGTTTATCAACACTAACACAAGTGCGAAAAGTGGTTTTTCAACACTAACACAAGTGCGAAAAGTGTTTTTTCCACACTAATACAAGTGCAAAAGTGGTTTCCTGCACCAACACAAATGCGAAAAGTGGTTTTTCAACACTAACACAAGTGTGAAAAGTGGTTTTCAACACTAACACAAGTGCGAAAAGTGGTTTTTCAACACTAACACAAGTGCGAAAAGTGGTTTTTCAACACTAACACAAGTGCGAAAAGTGTTTTTTCCACACTAATACAAGTGCAAACGTGGTTTCCTGCACCAACACAAGTGCGAAAAGTGGTTTTTCAACACTAACACAAGTGTGAAAAGTGGTTTTTCAACACTAACACAAGTGCGAAAAGTGGTTTTTCAACACTAACACAAGTGCGAAAAGTGGTTTTTCTACACTAATACAAGTGCAAAAGTGGTTTCCTGCACCAACACAAGTGCGAAAAGTGGTTTTTCAACACTAACACAAGTGCGAAAAGTGGTTTTTCAACACTAACACAAGTGCGAAAAGTGGTTTTTCTACACAAATACAAGTGCAAAAGTGGTTTCCTGCACCAACACAAGTGCGAAAAGTGGTTTTTCAACACTAACACAAGTGCGAAAAGTGGTTTTTCAACACTAACACAAGTGCGAAAAGTGGTTTTTCAACACTAACACAAGTGCGAAAAGTGGTTTTTCTACACAAATACAAGTGCAAAAGTGGTTTCCTGCACCAACACAAGTGCAAAAAGTGTTTTTTCGACACTAATACAAGTGCAAAAGTGGTTTCCTGCACCAACACAAGTGCGAAAAGTGGTTTATCAACACTAACACAAGTGCAAAAAGTGGTTTTCAACACTATCACAAGTGCAAAAAGTGTTTTTTCCACACTAATACAAGTGCAAAAGTGGTTTCCTGCACCAACACAAGTGCAAAAAGTGGTTTATCAACACTAACACAAGTGCGAAAAGTGGTTTTTCAACACTAACACAAGTGCGAAAAGTGTTTTTTCCACACTAATACAAGTGCAAAGTGGTTTCCTGCACCAACACAAGTGCGAAAAGTGGTTTTTTCAACACTAACACAAGTGGAAAAGTGGTTTTTCAACACTAACACAAGTGCGAAAAGTGGTTTTTCAACACTAACACAAGTGCGAAAAGTGGTTTTTCTACACTAATACAAGTGCAAAAGTGGTTTCCTGCACCAACACAAGTGCGAAAAGTGGTTTTTCAACACTAACACAAGTGCGAGAATTGGTTTTTCAACACTATCACAAGTGCAAAAAGTGTTTTTTCCACACTAATACAAGTGCAAAAGTGGTTTCCTGCACCAACACAAGTGCGAAAAGTGGTTTTTCAACACTAACACAAGTGCGAAAAGTGGTTTTTCAACACTAACACAAGTGCAAAAAGTGGTTTTTCAACACTAACACAAGTGCGAAAAGTGGTTTTTCCACACTAATACAAGTGCAAAAGTGGTTTCCTGCACCAACACAAGTGCGAAAAGTGGTTTTTCAACACTAACACAAGTGCGAAAAGTGGTTTTTCAACACTAACACAAGTGCGAAAAGTGGTTTTTCCACACTAATACAAGTGCAAAAGTGGTTTCCTGCACCAACACAAGTGCGAAAAGTGGTTTTTCAACACTAACATAAGTGCGAAAAGTGGGTTTTCAACACTATCACAAGTGCGAAAAGTGGTTTTTCCACACGAATACAAGTGCAAAAGTGGTTTCCTGCACCAACACAAGTGCGAAAAGTGGTTTTTCAACACTAACACAAGTGCGAAAAGTGGTTTTTCCACACTAATACAAGTGCAAAAGTGGTTTCCTGCACCAACACAAGTGCGAAAAGTGGTTTTTCAACAACTAATACAAGTGCGAAAAGTGGTTTTTCAACACTAACACAAGTGCGAAAAGTGTTTTTTCCACACTAATACAAGTGCAAAAAGTGTTTTTTCCACACTAATACAAGTGCAAAAGTGGTTTCCTGCACCAACACAAGTGCGAAAAGTGGTTTATTCAACACTAACACAAGTACGAAAAGTGGTTTTTCAACACTAACACAAGTGTGAAAAGTGGTTTTTCAACACTAACACAAGTGCGAAAAGTGGTTTTTCAACACTAACACAAGTGCGAAAAGTGGTTTTTCTACACAAATACAAGTGCAAAAGTGGTTTCCTGCACCAACACAAGTGCGAAAAGTGGTTTTTCAACACTAACACAAGTGCGAAAAGTGGTTTTTCAACACTATCACAAGTGCAAAAAGTGTTTTTTCCACACTAATACAAGTGCAAAAGTGGTTTCCTGCACCAACACAAGTGCGAAAAGTGGTTTTTCAACACTAACACAAGTGCGAAAAGTGTTTTTTCCACACTAATACAAGTGCAAAAGTGGTTTCCTGCACCAACACGAGTGCGAAAAGTGGTTTTTCAACACTAACACAAGTGTGAAAAGTTGTTTTTCAACACTAACACAAGTGCGAAAAGTGGTTTTTCAACACTAACACAAGTGCAAAAAGTGGTTTTTCTACACTAATACAAGTGCAAAAGTGGTTTCCTGCACCAAAACAAGTGCGAAAAGTGGTTTTTCAACACTAACACAAGTGCGAAAAGTGGTTTTTCAACACTATCACAAGTGCAAAAAGTGTTTTTTCCACACTAATACAAGTGCAAAAGTGTTTCCTGCACCAACACAAGTGCGAAAAGTGGTTTTTCAACACTAACACAAGTGCAAAAAGTGGTTTTTCAACACTAACACAAGTGCAAAAAGTGGTTTTTCAACACTAACACAAGTGCGAAAAGTGGTTTTTCAACACTAACACAAGTGCGAAAAGTGGTTTTTCCACACTAACACAAGTGCGAAAAGTGGTTTATCAACACTAACACAAGTACGAAAAGTGGTTTTTCAACACTAACACAAGTGCGAAAAGTGGTTTCCTGCACCAACACAAGTGCGAAAAGTGGTTTATCAACACTAACACAAGTGCGAAAAGTGGTTTTTCAACACTATCACAAGTGCAAAAAGTGTTTTTTCCACACTAATACAAGTGCAAAAGTGGTTTCCTGCACCAACACAAGTGCAAAAAGTGGTTTATCAACACTAACACAAGTGCGAAAAGTGGTTTTTCAACACTAACACAAGTGCGAAAAGTGTTTTTTCCACACTAATACAAGTGCAAAAGTGGTTTCCTGCACCAACACAAGTGCGAAAAGTGGTTTTTCAACACTAACACAAGTGTGAAAAGTGGTTTTTCAACACTAACACAAGTGCGAAAAGTGGTTTTTCAACACTAACACAAGTGCGAAAAGTGGTTTTTCAACACTAACACAAGTGCGAAAAGTGTTTTTTCCACACTAATACAAGTGCAAACGTGGTTTCCTGCACCAACACAAGTGCGAAAAGTGGTTTTTCAACACTAACACAAGTGTGAAAAGTGGTTTTTCAACACTAACACAAGTGCGAAAAGTGGTTTTTCAACACTAACACAAGTGCGAAAAGTGGTTTTTCTACACTAATACAAGTGCAAAAGTGGTTTCCTGCACCAACACAAGTGCGAAAAGTGGTTTTTCAACACTAACACAAGTGCGAGAATTGGTTTTTCAACACTATCACAAGTGCAAAAAGTGTTTTTTCCACACTAATACAAGTGCAAAAGTGGTTTCCTGCACCAACACAAGTGCGAAAAGTGGTTTTTCAACACTAACACAAGTGCGAAAAGTGGTTTTTCAACACTAACACAAGTGCGGAAAGTGGTTTTTCCACACTAATACAAGTGCAAAAGTGGTTTCCTGCACCAACACAAGTGCGAAAAGTGGTTTTTCAACACTAACACAAGTGCGAAAAGTGGTTTTTCCACACTAACACAAGTGCGAAAAGTGGTTTATCAACACTAACACAAGTACGAAAAGTGGTTTTTCAACACTAACACAAGTGCGAAAAGTGGTTTCCTGCACCAACACAAGTGCGAAAAGTGGTTTATCAACACTAACACAAGTGCGAAAAGTGGTTTTTCAACACTATCACAAGTGCAAAAAGTGTTTTTTCCACACTAATACAAGTGCAAAAGTGGTTTCCTGCACCAACACAAGTGCAAAAAGTGGTTTATCAACACTAACACAAGTGCGAAAAGTGGTTTTTCAACACTAACACAAGTGCGAAAAGTGTTTTTTCCACACTAATACAAGTGCAAAAGTGGTTTCCTGCACCAACACAAGTGCGAAAAGTGGTTTTTCAACACTAACACAAGTGTGAAAAGTGGTTTTTCAACACTAACACAAGTGCGAAAAGTGGTTTTTCAACACTAACACAAGTGCGAAAAGTGGTTTTTCAACACTAACACAAGTGCGAAAAGTGTTTTTTCCACACTAATACAAGTGCAAACGTGGTTTCCTGCACCAACACAAGTGCGAAAAGTGGTTTTTCAACACTAACACAAGTGTGAAAAGTGGTTTTTCAACACTAACACAAGTGCGAAAAGTGGTTTTTCAACACTAACACAAGTGCGAAAAGTGGTTTTTCTACACTAATACAAGTGCAAAAGTGGTTTCCTGCACCAACACAAGTGCGAAAAGTGGTTTTTCAACACTAACACAAGTGCGAGAATTGGTTTTTCAACACTATCACAAGTGCAAAAAGTGTTTTTTCCACACTAATACAAGTGCAAAAGTGGTTTCCTGCACCAACACAAGTGCGAAAAGTGGTTTTT
Source organism: Myxine glutinosa (assembly GCF_964187855.1). NCBI lineage: Eukaryota > Metazoa > Chordata > Myxini > Myxiniformes > Myxinidae > Myxine > Myxine glutinosa. The sequence continues at coordinate 70,196,935 of NC_136264.1, read as the reverse complement.
CAACACTAACACAAGTGCGAAAAGTGGTTTTTCAACACTAACACAAGTGCGGAAAGTGGTTTTTCCACACTAATACAAGTGCAAAAGTGGTTTCCTGCACCAACACAAGTGCGAAAAGTGGTTTTTCAACACTAACACAAGTGTGAAAAGTGGTTTTTCAACACTATCACAAGTGCAAAAAGTGTTTTTTCCACACTAATACAAGTGCAAAAGTGGTTTCCTGCACCAACACAAGTGCGAAAAGTGGTTTTTCAACACTAACACAAGTGCGAAAAGTGGTTTTTCAACACTAACACAAGTGCGAAAAGTGGTTTTTCCACACTAATACAAGTGCAAAAGTGGTTTCCTGCACCAACACAAGTGCGAAAAGTGGTTTTTCAACACTAACACGAGTGCGAAAAGTGGTTTTTCAACACTATCACAAGTGCAAAAAGTGTTTTTTCGACACTAATACAAGTGCAAAAGTGGTTTCCTGCACCAACACAAGTGCGAAAAGTGGTTTATCAACACTAACACAAGTGCGAAAAGTGGTTTTTCAACACTATCACAAGTGCAAAAAGTGTTTTTTCCACACTAATACAAGTGCAAAAGTGGTTTCCTGCACCAACACAAGTGCAAAAAGTGGTTTATCAACACTAACACAAGTGCGAAAAGTGGTTTTTCAACACTAACACAAGTGCGAAAAGTGTTTTTTCCACACTAATACAAGTGCAAAAGTGGTTTCCTGCACCAACACAAGTGCGAAAAGTGGTTTTTCAACACTAACACAAGTGTGAAAAGTGGTTTTTCAACACTAACACAAGTGCGAAAAGTGGTTTTTCAACACTAACACAAGTGCGAAAAGTGTTTTTTCCACACTAATACAAGTGCAAAAGTGGTTTCCTGCACCAACACAAGTGCGAAAAGTGGTTTTTCAACACTAACACAAGTGTGAAAAGTGGTTTTTCAACACTAACACAAGTGCGAAAAGTGGTTTTTCAACACTAACACAAGTGCGAAAAGTGGTTTTTCTACACTAATACAAGTGCAAAAGTGGTTTCCTGCACCAACACAAGTGCGAAAAGTGGTTTTTCAACACTAACACAAGTGCAAAAAGTGGTTTTTCAACACTAACACAAGTGCAAAAAGTGGTTTTTCAACACTAACACAAGTGCGAAAAGTGGTTTTTCAACACTAACACAAGTGCGAAAAGTGGTTTTTCCACACTAATACAAGTGCAAAAGTGGTTTCCTGCACCAACACAAGTGCGAAAAGTGGTTTTTCAACACTAACACAAGTGCGAAAAGTGGTTTTTCCACACTAATACAAGTGCAAAAGTGGTTTCCTGCACCAACACAAGTGCGAAAAGTGGTTTTTCAACACTAACACAAGTGCGAAAAGTGATTTTTCAACACTAACACAAGTGCGAAAAGTGGTTTTTCCACACTAATACAAGTGCAAAAGTGGTTTCCTGCACCAACACAAGTGCGAAAAGTGGTTTTTCAACACTAACACAAGTGCGAAAAGTGGTTTTTCAACACTATCACAAGGTCAAAAAGTGTTTTTTCCACACTAATACAAGTGCAAAAGTGGTTTCCTGCACCAACACAAGTGCGAAAAGTGGTTTTTCAACACTAACACAAGTGCGAAAAGTGGTTTTTCAACACTAACACAAGTGCGAAAAGTGGTTTTTCAACAATAACACAAGTGCAAAAAGTGGTTTATCCACACTAATACAAGTGCAAAAGTGGTTTCCTGCACCAACACAAGTGCGAAAAGTGGTTTTTCAACACTAACACAAGTGTGAAAAGTGGTTTTTCAACACTATCACAAGTGCAAAAAGTGAGTTTTCCACACAAATACAAGTGCAAAAGTGGTTTCCTGCAACAACACAAGTGCGAAAAGTGGTTTTTCAACACTAACACAAGTGCGAAAAGTGGTATTTCAACACTATCACAAGTGCAACAAGTGTTTTTTCACACTAATGCAAGTGCAAAAGTGGTTTCCTGCACCAACACAAGTGCGAAAAGTGGTTTTTCAACACTAACACAAGTGCGAAAAGTGTTTTTTCCACACTAATACAAGTGCAACAGTGGTTTCCTGCACCAACACAAGTGCGAAAAGTGTTTTTCAACACTAACACAAGTGCGAAAAGTGGTTTTTCCACACTAATACAAGTGCAAAAGTGGTTTCCTGCACCAACACAAGTGCGAAAAGTGGTTTTTCAACACTAACACAAGTGCGAAAAGTGGTTTTTCCACACTAATACAAGTGCAAAAGTGATTTCCTGCACCAACACAAGTGCGAAAAGTGGTTTTTCAACACTAACACAAGTGCGAAAAGTGGTTTTTCAACACTATCACAAGTGCAAAAAGTGTTTTTTCAACACTAATACAAGTGCAAAAGTGGTTTCCTGCACCAACACAAGTGCGAAAAGTGGTTTATCAACACTAACACAAGTGCGAAAAGTGGTTTTTCAACACTATCACAAGTGCAAAAAGTGTTTTTTCCACACTAATACAAGTGCAAAAGTGGTTTCCTGCAGCAACACAAGTGCGAAAAGTGGTTTATCAACACTAACACAAGTGCAAAAAGTGGTTTTTCAACACTAACACAAGTGCGAAAAGTGTTTTTTCCACACTAATACAAGTGCAAAAGTGGTTTCCTGCACCAACACAAGTGCGAAAAGTGATTTTTCAACACTAACACAAGTGTGAAAAGTGGTTTTTCAACACTAACACAAGTGCGAAAAGTGGTTTTTCAACACTAACACAAGTGCGAAAAGTGTTTTTTCCACACTAATACAAGTGCAAAAGTGGTTTCCTGCACCAACACAAGTGCGAAAAGTGGATTTTCAACACTAACACAAGTGTGAAAAGTTGTTTTTCAACACTAACACAAGTGCGAAAAGTGGTTTTTCAACACTATCACAAGTGCAAAAAGTGTTTTTTCCACACTAATACAAGTGCAAAAGTGGTTTCCTGCACCAACACAAGTGCGAAAAGTGGTTTTTCAACACTAACACAAGTGCGAAAAGTGGTTTTTCAACACTAACACAAGTGCGAAAAGTGGTTTTTCAACACTAACACAAGTGCGAAAAGTGGTTTTTCCACACTAATACAAGTGCAAAAGTGGTTTCCTGCACCAACACAAGTGCGAAAAGTGGTTTTTCAACACTAACACAAGTGTGAAAAGTGGTTTTTCAACACTATCACAAGTGCAAAAAGTGTTTTTTCCACACAAATACAAGTGCAAAAGTGGTTTCCTGCAACAACACAAGTGCGAAAAGTGGTTTTTCAACACTAACACAAGTGCGAAAAGTGGTTTTTCAACACTATCACAAGTGCAAAAAGTGTTTTTTCACACTAATGCAAGTGCAAAAGTGGTTTCCTGCACCAACACAAGTGCGAAAAGTGGTTTTTCAACACTAACACAAGTGCGAAAAGTGTTTTTTCCACACTAATACAAGTACAAAAGTGGTTTCCTGCACCAACACAAGTGCGAAAAGTGGTTTTTCAACACTAACACAAGTGCGGAAAGTGGTTTTTCCACACTAATACAAGTGCAAAAGTGGTTTCCTGCACCAACACAAGTGCGAAAAGTGGTTTTTCAACACTAACACAAGTGCGAAAAGTGGTTTTTCAACACTAACACAAGTGCAAAAAGTGGTTTTTCTACACTAATACAAGTGCAAAAGTGGTTTCCTGCACCAACACAAGTGCGAAAAGTGGTTTTTCAACACTAACACAAGTGCGAGAATTGGTTTTTCAACACTATCACAAGTGCAAAAAGTGTTTTTTCCACACTAATACAAGTGCAAAAGTGGTTTCCTGCACCAACACAAGTGCGAAAAGTGGTTTTTCAACACGAACACAAGTGCGAAAAGTGGTTTTTCAACACTAACACAAGTGCGGAAAGTGGTTTTTCCACACTAATACAAGTGCAAAAGTGGTTTCCTGCACCAACACAAGTGCGAAAAGTGGTTTTTCAACACTAACACAAGTGTGAAAAGTGGTTTTTCAACACTATCACAAGTGCAAAAAGTGTTTTTTCCACACTAATACAAGTGCAAAAGTGGTTTCCTGCACCAACACAAGTGCGAAAAGTGGTTTTTCAACACTAACACAAGTGCGAAAAGTGGTTTTTCAACACTAACACAAGTGCGAAAAGTGGTTTTTCAACACTATCACAAGTGCAAAAAGTGTTTTTTCGACACTAATACAAGTGCAAAAGTGGTTTCCTGCACCAACACAAGTGCGAAAAGTGGTTTATCAACACTAACACAAGTGCGAAAAGTGGTTTTTCAACACTATCACAAGTGCAAAAAGTGTTTTTTCCACACTAATACAAGTGCAAAAGTGGTTTCCTGCACCAACACAAGTGCAAAAAGTGGTTTATCAACACTAACACAAGTGCGAAAAGTGGTTTTTCAACACTAACACAAGTGCGAAAAGTGTTTTTTCCACACTAATACAAGTGCAAAAGTGGTTTCCTGCACCAACACAAGTGCGAAAAGTGGTTTTTCAACACTAACACAAGTGTGAAAAGTGGTTTTTCAACACTAACACAAGTGCGAAAAGTGGTTTTTCAACACTAACACAAGTGCGAAAAGTGTTTTTTCCACACTAATACAAGTGCAAACGTGGTTTCCTGCACCAACACAAGTGCGAAAAGTGGTTTTTCCACACTAACACAAGTGTGAAAAGTGGTTTTTCAACACTAACACAAGTGCGAAAAGTGGTTTTTCAACACTAACACAAGTGCGAAAAGTGGTTTTTCAACACTAACACAAGTGCGAAAAGTGTTTTTTCCACACTAATACAAGTGCAAAAGTGGTTTCCTGAACCAACACAAGTGCGAAAAGTGGTTTTTCAACACGAACACAAGTGTGAAAAGTGGTTTTTCAACACTAACACAAGTGCGAAAAGTGGTTTTTCAACACTAACACAAGTGCGAAAAGTGTTTTTTCCACACTAATACAAGTGCAAACGTGGTTTCCTGCACCAACACAAGTGCGAAAAGTGGTTTTTCAACACTAACACAAGTGTGAAAAGTGGTTTTTCAACACTAACAAAAGTGCGAAAAGTGGTTTTTCAACACTAACACAAGTGCGAAAAGTGGTTTTTCAACATTAACACAAGTGCGAGAATTGGTTTTTCAACACTATCACAAGTGCAAAAAGTGTTTTTTCCACACTAATGCAAGTGCAAAAGTGGTTTCCTGCACCAACACAAGTGCGAAAAGTGGTTTTTCAACACTAACACAAGTGCGAAAAGTGGTTTTTCAACACTAACACAAGTGCGGAAAGTGGTTTTTCCACACTAATACAAGTGCAAAAGTGGTTTCCTGCACCAACACAAGTGCGAAAAGTGGTTTTTCAACACTAACACAAGTGTGAAAAGTGGTTTTTCAACACTATCACAAGTGCAAAAAGTGTTTTTGCCACACTAATACAAGTGCAAAAGTGGTTTCCTGCACTAATACAAGTGCAAAAGTGGTTTCCTGCACCAACACAAGTGCGAAAAGTGGTTTTTCAACACTAACACGAGTGCGAAAAGTGGTTTTTCAACACTATCACAAGTGCAAAAAGTGTTTTTTCGACACTAATACAAGTGCAAAAGTGGTTTCCTGCACCAACACAAGTGCGAAAAGTGGTTTATCAACACTAACACAAGTGCGAAAAGTGGTTTTTCAACACTATCACAAGTGCAAAAAGTGTTTTTTCCACACTAATACAAGTGCAAAAGTGGTTTCCTGCACCAACACAAGTGCAAAAAGTGGTTTATCAACACTAACACAAGTGCGAAAAGTGGTTTTTCAACACTAACACAAGTGCGAAAAGTGTTTTTTCCACACTAATACAAGTGCAAAAGTGGTTTCCTGCACCAACACAAGTGCGAAAAGTGGTTTTTCAACACTAACACAAGTGTGAAAAGTGGTTTTTCAACACTAACACAAGTGCGAAAAGTGGTTTTTCAACACTAACACAAGTGCGAAAAGTGGTTTTTCTACACTAATACAAGTGCAAAAGTGGTTTCCTGCACCAACACAAGTGCGAAAAGTGGTTTTTCAACACTAACACAAGTGCGAGAATTGGTTTTTCAACACTATCACAAGTGCAAAAAGTGTTTTTTCCACACTAATACAAGTGCAAAAGTGGTTTCCTGCACCAACACAAGTGCGAAAAGTGGTTTTTCAACACTAACACAAGTGCGAAAAGTGGTTTTTCAACACTAACACAAGTGCAAAAAGTGTTTTTTCAACACTAACACAAGTGCGAAAAGTGGTTTTTCAACACTAATACAAGTGCGAAAAGTGGTTTTTCCACACTAATACAAGTGCAAAAGTGGTTTCCTGCACCAACACAAGTGCGAAAAGTGGTTTTTCAACACTAACACAAGTGCGAAAAGTGGTTTTTCAACACTAACACAAGTGCGAAAAGTGGTTTTTCCACACTAATACAAGTGCAAAAGTGGTTTCCTGCACCAACACAAGTGCGAAAAGTGGTTTTTCAACACTAACATAAGTGCGAAAAGTGGGTTTTCAACACTATCACAAGTGCAAAAAGTGTTTTTTCCACACGAATACAAGTGCAAAAGTGGTTTCCTGCACCAACACAAGTGCGAAAAGTGGTTTTTCAACACTAACACAAGTGCGAAAAGTGTTTTTTCCACACTAATACAAGTGCAAAAGTGGTTTCCTGCACCAACACAAGTGCGAAAAGTGGTTTTTCAACACTAACACAAGTGCGAAAAGTGGTTTTTCAACACTAACACAAGTGCGAAAAGTGGTTTTTCAACACTAACACAAGTGCGAAAAGTAGTTTTTCCACACTAATACAATTGCAAAAGTGGTTTCCTGCACCAACACAAGTGCGAACAGTGGTTTTTCAACACTATCACAAGTGCAAAAAGTGTTTTTTCCACACTAATACAAGTGCAAAAGTGGTTTCCTGCACCAACACAAGTGCGAAAAGTGGTTTATCAACACTAACACAAGTGCGAAAAGTGGTTTTTCAACACTAACACAAGTGCGAAAAGTGTTTTTTCCACACTAATACAAGTGCAAAAAGTGTTTTTTCCACACTAATACAAGTGCAAAAGTGGTTTCCTGCACCAACACAAGTGCGAAAAGTGGTTTATCAACACTAACACAAGTGCGAAAAGTGGTTTTTCAACACTAACACAAGTGTGAAAAGTGGTTTTTCAACACTAACACAAGTGCGAAAAGTGGTTTTTCAACACTAACACAAGTGCGAAAAGTGGTTTTTCTACACAAATACAAGTGCAAAAGTGGTTTCCTGCACCAACACAAGTGCGAAAAGTGGTTTTTCAACACTAACACAAGTGCGAAAAGTGGTTTTTCAACACTATCACAAGTGCAAAAAGTGTTTTTTCCACACTAATACAAGTGCAAAAGTGGTTTCCTGCACCAACACAAGTGCGAAAAGTGGTTTTTCAACACTAACACAAGTGCGAAAAGTGTTTTTTCCACACTAATACAAGTGCAAAAGTGGTTTCCTGCACCAACACGGGTGCGAAAAGTGGTTTTTCAACACTAACACAAGTGTGAAAAGTGGTTTTTCAACACTAACACAAGTGCGAAAAGTGGTTTTTCAACACTAACACAAGTGCGAAAAGTGGTTTTTCTACACTAATACAAGTGCAAAAGTGGTTTCCTGCACCAAAACAAGTGCGAAAAGTGGTTTTTCAACACTAACACAAGTGCGAAAAGTGGTTTTTCAACACTATCACAAGTGCAAAAAGTGTTTTTTCCACACTAATACAAGTGCAAAAGTGTTTCCTGCACCAACACAAGTGCGAAAAGTGGTTTTTCAACACTAACACAAGTGCAAAAAGTGGTTTTTCAACACTAACACAAGTGCAAAAAGTGGTTTTTCAACACTAACACAAGTGCGAAAAGTGGTTTTTCAACGCTAACACAAGTGCAAAAAGTGGTTTTTCCACACTAACACAAGTGCGAAAAGTGGTTTATCAACACTAACACAAGTACGAAAAGTGGTTTTTCAACACTAACACAAGTGCGAAAAGTGGTTTCCTGCACCAACACAAGTGCGAAAAGTGGTTTATCAACACTAACACAAGTGCGAAAAGTGGTTTTTCAACACTATCACAAGTGCAAAAAGTGTTTTTTCCACACTAATACAAGTGCAAAAGTGGTTTCCTGCACCAACACAAGTGCAAAAAGTGGTTTATCAACACTAACACAAGTGCGAAAAGTGGTTTTTCAACACTAACACAAGTGCGAAAAGTGTTTTTTCCACACTAATACAAGTGCAAAAGTGGTTTCCTGCACCAACACAAATGCGAAAAGTGGTTTTTCAACACTAACACAAGTGTGAAAAGTGGTTTTTCAACACTAACACAAGTGCGAAAAGTGGTTTTTCAACACTAACACAAGTGCGAAAAGTGGTTTTTCAACACTAACACAAGTGCGAAAAGTGTTTTTTCCACACTAATACAAGTGCAAACGTGGTTTCCTGCACCAACACAAGTGCGAAAAGTGGTTTTTCAACACTAACACAAGTGTGAAAAGTGGTTTTTCAACACTAACACAAGTGCGAAAAGTGGTTTTTCAACACTAACACAAGTGCGAAAAGTGGTTTTTCTACACTAATACAAGTGCAAAAGTGGTTTCCTGCACCAACACAAGTGCGAAAAGTGGTTTTTCAACACTAACACAAGTGCGAAAAGTGGTTTTTCAACACTAACACAAGTGCGAAAAGTGGTTTTTCTACACAAATACAAGTGCAAAAGTGGTTTCCTGCACCAACACAAGTGCGAAAAGTGGTTTTTCAACACTAACACAAGTGCGAAAAGTGGTTTTTCAACACTAACACAAGTGCGAAAAGTGGTTTTTCAACACTAACACAAGTGCGAAAAGTGGTTTTTCTACACAAATACAAGTGCAAAAGTGGTTTCCTGCACCAACACAAGTGCAAAAAGTGTTTTTTCGACACTAATACAAGTGCAAAAGTGGTTTCCTGCACCAACACAAGTGCGAAAAGTGGTTTATCAACACTAACACAAGTGCAAAAAGTGGTTTTTCAACACTATCACAAGTGCAAAAAGTGTTTTTTCCACACTAATACAAGTGCAAAAGTGGTTTCCTGCACCAACACAAGTGCAAAAAGTGGTTTATCAACACTAACACAAGTGCGAAAAGTGGTTTTTCAACACTAACACAAGTGCGAAAAGTGTTTTTTCCACACTAATACAAGTGCAAAAGTGGTTTCCTGCACCAACACAAGTGCGAAAAGTGGTTTTTCAACACTAACACAAGTGTGAAAAGTGGTTTTTCAACACTAACACAAGTGCGAAAAGTGGTTTTTCAACACTAACACAAGTGCGAAAAGTGGTTTTTCTACACTAATACAAGTGCAAAAGTGGTTTCCTGCACCAACACAAGTGCGAAAAGTGGTTTTTCAACACTAACACAAGTGCGAGAATTGGTTTTTCAACACTATCACAAGTGCAAAAAGTGTTTTTTCCACACTAATACAAGTGCAAAAGTGGTTTCCTGCACCAACACAAGTGCGAAAAGTGGTTTTTCAACACTAACACAAGTGCGAAAAGTGGTTTTTCAACACTAACACAAGTGCAAAAAGTGGTTTTTCAACACTAACACAAGTGCGAAAAGTGGTTTTTCCACACTAATACAAGTGCAAAAGTGGTTTCCTGCACCAACACAAGTGCGAAAAGTGGTTTTTCAACACTAACACAAGTGCGAAAAGTGGTTTTTCAACACTAACACAAGTGCGAAAAGTGGTTTTTCCACACTAATACAAGTGCAAAAGTGGTTTCCTGCACCAACACAAGTGCGAAAAGTGGTTTTTCAACACTAACATAAGTGCGAAAAGTGGGTTTTCAACACTATCACAAGTGCGAAAAGTGGTTTTTCCACACGAATACAAGTGCAAAAGTGGTTTCCTGCACCAACACAAGTGCGAAAAGTGGTTTTTCAACACTAACACAAGTGCGAAAAGTGGTTTTTCCACACTAATACAAGTGCAAAAGTGGTTTCCTGCACCAACACAAGTGCGAAAAGTGGTTTTTCAACAACTAATACAAGTGCGAAAAGTGGTTTTTCAACACTAACACAAGTGCGAAAAGTGTTTTTTCCACACTAATACAAGTGCAAAAAGTGTTTTTTCCACACTAATACAAGTGCAAAAGTGGTTTCCTGCACCAACACAAGTGCGAAAAGTGGTTTATCAACACTAACACAAGTACGAAAAGTGGTTTTTCAACACTAACACAAGTGTGAAAAGTGGTTTTTCAACACTAACACAAGTGCGAAAAGTGGTTTTTCAACACTAACACAAGTGCGAAAAGTGGTTTTTCTACACAAATACAAGTGCAAAAGTGGTTTCCTGCACCAACACAAGTGCGAAAAGTGGTTTTTCAACACTAACACAAGTGCGAAAAGTGGTTTTTCAACACTATCACAAGTGCAAAAAGTGTTTTTTCCACACTAATACAAGTGCAAAAGTGGTTTCCTGCACCAACACAAGTGCGAAAAGTGGTTTTTCAACACTAACACAAGTGCGAAAAGTGTTTTTTCCACACTAATACAAGTGCAAAAGTGGTTTCCTGCACCAACACGAGTGCGAAAAGTGGTTTTTCAACACTAACACAAGTGTGAAAAGTTGTTTTTCAACACTAACACAAGTGCGAAAAGTGGTTTTTCAACACTAACACAAGTGCAAAAAGTGGTTTTTCTACACTAATACAAGTGCAAAAGTGGTTTCCTGCACCAAAACAAGTGCGAAAAGTGGTTTTTCAACACTAACACAAGTGCGAAAAGTGGTTTTTCAACACTATCACAAGTGCAAAAAGTGTTTTTTCCACACTAATACAAGTGCAAAAGTGTTTCCTGCACCAACACAAGTGCGAAAAGTGGTTTTTCAACACTAACACAAGTGCAAAAAGTGGTTTTTCAACACTAACACAAGTGCAAAAAGTGGTTTTTCAACACTAACACAAGTGCGAAAAGTGGTTTTTCAACACTAACACAAGTGCGAAAAGTGGTTTTTCCACACTAACACAAGTGCGAAAAGTGGTTTATCAACACTAACACAAGTACGAAAAGTGGTTTTTCAACACTAACACAAGTGCGAAAAGTGGTTTCCTGCACCAACACAAGTGCGAAAAGTGGTTTATCAACACTAACACAAGTGCGAAAAGTGGTTTTTCAACACTATCACAAGTGCAAAAAGTGTTTTTTCCACACTAATACAAGTGCAAAAGTGGTTTCCTGCACCAACACAAGTGCAAAAAGTGGTTTATCAACACTAACACAAGTGCGAAAAGTGGTTTTTCAACACTAACACAAGTGCGAAAAGTGTTTTTTCCACACTAATACAAGTGCAAAAGTGGTTTCCTGCACCAACACAAGTGCGAAAAGTGGTTTTTCAACACTAACACAAGTGTGAAAAGTGGTTTTTCAACACTAACACAAGTGCGAAAAGTGGTTTTTCAACACTAACACAAGTGCGAAAAGTGGTTTTTCAACACTAACACAAGTGCGAAAAGTGTTTTTTCCACACTAATACAAGTGCAAACGTGGTTTCCTGCACCAACACAAGTGCGAAAAGTGGTTTTTCAACACTAACACAAGTGTGAAAAGTGGTTTTTCAACACTAACACAAGTGCGAAAAGTGGTTTTTCAACACTAACACAAGTGCGAAAAGTGGTTTTTCTACACTAATACAAGTGCAAAAGTGGTTTCCTGCACCAACACAAGTGCGAAAAGTGGTTTTTCAACACTAACACAAGTGCGAGAATTGGTTTTTCAACACTATCACAAGTGCAAAAAGTGTTTTTTCCACACTAATACAAGTGCAAAAGTGGTTTCCTGCACCAACACAAGTGCGAAAAGTGGTTTTTCAACACTAACACAAGTGCGAAAAGTGGTTTTTCAACACTAACACAAGTGCGGAAAGTGGTTTTTCCACACTAATACAAGTGCAAAAGTGGTTTCCTGCACCAACACAAGTGCGAAAAGTGGTTTTTCAACACTAACACAAGTGCGAAAAGTGGTTTTTCCACACTAACACAAGTGCGAAAAGTGGTTTATCAACACTAACACAAGTACGAAAAGTGGTTTTTCAACACTAACACAAGTGCGAAAAGTGGTTTCCTGCACCAACACAAGTGCGAAAAGTGGTTTATCAACACTAACACAAGTGCGAAAAGTGGTTTTTCAACACTATCACAAGTGCAAAAAGTGTTTTTTCCACACTAATACAAGTGCAAAAGTGGTTTCCTGCACCAACACAAGTGCAAAAAGTGGTTTATCAACACTAACACAAGTGCGAAAAGTGGTTTTTCAACACTAACACAAGTGCGAAAAGTGTTTTTTCCACACTAATACAAGTGCAAAAGTGGTTTCCTGCACCAACACAAGTGCGAAAAGTGGTTTTTCAACACTAACACAAGTGTGAAAAGTGGTTTTTCAACACTAACACAAGTGCGAAAAGTGGTTTTTCAACACTAACACAAGTGCGAAAAGTGGTTTTTCAACACTAACACAAGTGCGAAAAGTGTTTTTTCCACACTAATACAAGTGCAAACGTGGTTTCCTGCACCAACACAAGTGCGAAAAGTGGTTTTTCAACACTAACACAAGTGTGAAAAGTGGTTTTTCAACACTAACACAAGTGCGAAAAGTGGTTTTTCAACACTAACACAAGTGCGAAAAGTGGTTTTTCTACACTAATACAAGTGCAAAAGTGGTTTCCTGCACCAACACAAGTGCGAAAAGTGGTTTTTCAACACTAACACAAGTGCGAGAATTGGTTTTTCAACACTATCACAAGTGCAAAAAGTGTTTTTTCCACACTAATACAAGTGCAAAAGTGGTTTCCTGCACCAACACAAGTGCGAAAAGTGGTTTTTCAACACTAACACAAGTGCGAAAAGTGGTTTTTCAACACTAACACAAGTGCGGAAAGTGGTTTTTCCACACTAATACAAGTGCAAAAGTGGTTTCCTGCACCAACACAAGTGCGAAAAGTGGTTTTTCAACACTAACACAAGTGTGAAAAGTGGTTTTTCAACACTATCACAAGTGCAAAAAGTGTTTTTTCCACACTAATACAAGTGCAAAAGTGGTTTCCTGCACCAACACAAGTGCGAAAAGTGGTTTTTCAACACTAACACAAGTGCGAAAAGTGGTTTTTCAACACTAACACAAGTGCGAAAAGTGGTTTTTCCACACTAATACAAGTGCAAAAGTGGTTTCCTGCACCAACACAAGTGCGAAAAGTGGTTTTTCAACACTAACACGAGTGCGAAAAGTGGTTTTTCAACACTATCACAAGTGCAAAAAGTGTTTTTTCGACACTAATACAAGTGCAAAAGTGGTTTCCTGCACCAACACAAGTGCGAAAAGTGGTTTATCAACACTAACACAAGTGCGAAAAGTGGTTTTTCAACACTATCACAAGTGCAAAAAGTGTTTTTTCCACACTAATACAAGTGCAAAAGTGGTTTCCTGCACCAACACAAGTGCAAAAAGTGGTTTATCAACACTAACACAAGTGCGAAAAGTGGTTTTTCAACACTAACACAAGTGCGAAAAGTGTTTTTTCCACACTAATACAAGTGCAAAAGTGGTTTCCTGCACCAACACAAGTGCGAAAAGTGGTTTTTCAACACTAACACAAGTGTGAAAAGTGGTTTTTCAACACTAACACAAGTGCGAAAAGTGGTTTTTCAACACTAACACAAGTGCGAAAAGTGTTTTTTCCACACTAATACAAGTGCAAAAGTGGTTTCCTGCACCAACACAAGTGCGAAAAGTGGTTTTTCAACACTAACACAAGTGTGAAAAGTGGTTTTTCAACACTAACACAAGTGCGAAAAGTGGTTTTTCAACACTAACACAAGTGCGAAAAGTGGTTTTTCTACACTAATACAAGTGCAAAAGTGGTTTCCTGCACCAACACAAGTGCGAAAAGTGGTTTTTCAACACTAACACAAGTGCAAAAAGTGGTTTTTCAACACTAACACAAGTGCAAAAAGTGGTTTTTCAACACTAACACAAGTGCGAAAAGTGGTTTTTCAACACTAACACAAGTGCGAAAAGTGGTTTTTCCACACTAATACAAGTGCAAAAGTGGTTTCCTGCACCAACACAAGTGCGAAAAGTGGTTTTTCAACACTAACACAAGTGCGAAAAGTGGTTTTTCCACACTAATACAAGTGCAAAAGTGGTTTCCTGCACCAACACAAGTGCGAAAAGTGGTTTTTCAACACTAACACAAGTGCGAAAAGTGATTTTTCAACACTAACACAAGTGCGAAAAGTGGTTTTTCCACACTAATACAAGTGCAAAAGTGGTTTCCTGCACCAACACAAGTGCGAAAAGTGGTTTTTCAACACTAACACAAGTGCGAAAAGTGGTTTTTCAACACTATCACAAGGTCAAAAAGTGTTTTTTCCACACTAATACAAGTGCAAAAGTGGTTTCCTGCACCAACACAAGTGCGAAAAGTGGTTTTTCAACACTAACACAAGTGCGAAAAGTGGTTTTTCAACACTAACACAAGTGCGAAAAGTGGTTTTTCAACAATAACACAAGTGCAAAAAGTGGTTTATCCACACTAATACAAGTGCAAAAGTGGTTTCCTGCACCAACACAAGTGCGAAAAGTGGTTTTTCAACACTAACACAAGTGTGAAAAGTGGTTTTTCAACACTATCACAAGTGCAAAAAGTGAGTTTTCCACACAAATACAAGTGCAAAAGTGGTTTCCTGCAACAACACAAGTGCGAAAAGTGGTTTTTCAACACTAACACAAGTGCGAAAAGTGGTATTTCAACACTATCACAAGTGCAACAAGTGTTTTTTCACACTAATGCAAGTGCAAAAGTGGTTTCCTGCACCAACACAAGTGCGAAAAGTGGTTTTTCAACACTAACACAAGTGCGAAAAGTGTTTTTTCCACACTAATACAAGTGCAACAGTGGTTTCCTGCACCAACACAAGTGCGAAAAGTGTTTTTCAACACTAACACAAGTGCGAAAAGTGGTTTTTCCACACTAATACAAGTGCAAAAGTGGTTTCCTGCACCAACACAAGTGCGAAAAGTGGTTTTTCAACACTAACACAAGTGCGAAAAGTGGTTTTTCCACACTAATACAAGTGCAAAAGTGATTTCCTGCACCAACACAAGTGCGAAAAGTGGTTTTTCAACACTAACACAAGTGCGAAAAGTGGTTTTTCAACACTATCACAAGTGCAAAAAGTGTTTTTTCAACACTAATACAAGTGCAAAAGTGGTTTCCTGCACCAACACAAGTGCGAAAAGTGGTTTATCAACACTAACACAAGTGCGAAAAGTGGTTTTTCAACACTATCACAAGTGCAAAAAGTGTTTTTTCCACACTAATACAAGTGCAAAAGTGGTTTCCTGCACCAACACAAGTGCGAAAAGTGATTTTTCAACACTAACACAAGTGTGAAAAGTGGTTTTTCAACACTAACACAAGTGCGAAAAGTGGTTTTTCAACACTAACACAAGTGCGAAAAGTGTTTTTTCCACACTAATACAAGTGCAAAAGTGGTTTCCTGCACCAACACAAGTGCGAAAAGTGGATTTTCAACACTAACACAAGTGTGAAAAGTTGTTTTTCAACACTAACACAAGTGCGAAAAGTGGTTTTTCAACACTATCACAAGTGCAAAAAGTGTTTTTTCCACACTAATACAAGTGCAAAAGTGGTTTCCTGCACCAACACAAGTGCGAAAAGTGGTTTTTCAACACTAACACAAGTGCGAAAAGTGGTTTTTCAACACTAACACAAGTGCGAAAAGTGGTTTTTCAACACTAACACAAGTGCGAAAAGTGGTTTTTCCACACTAATACAAGTGCAAAAGTGGTTTCCTGCACCAACACAAGTGCGAAAAGTGGTTTTTCAACACTAACACAAGTGTGAAAAGTGGTTTTTCAACACTATCACAAGTGCAAAAAGTGTTTTTTCCACACAAATACAAGTGCAAAAGTGGTTTCCTGCAACAACACAAGTGCGAAAAGTGGTTTTTCAACACTATCACAAGTGCAAAAAGTGTTTTTTCACACTAATGCAAGTGCAAAAGTGGTTTCCTGCACCAACACAAGTGCGAAAAGTGGTTTTTCAACACTAACACAAGTGCGAAAAGTGTTTTTTCCACACTAATACAAGTACAAAAGTGGTTTCCTGCACCAACACAAGTGCGAAAAGTGGTTTTTCAACACTAACACAAGTGCGGAAAGTGGTTTTTCCACACTAATACAAGTGCAAAAGTGGTTTCCTGCACCAACACAAGTGCGAAAAGTGGTTTTTCAACACTAACACAAGTGCGAAAAGTGGTTTTTCAACACTAACACAAGTGCAAAAAGTGGTTTTTCTACACTAATACAAGTGCAAAAGTGGTTTCCTGCACCAACACAAGTGCGAAAAGTGGTTTTTCAACACTAACACAAGTGCGAGAATTGGTTTTTCAACACTATCACAAGTGCAAAAAGTGTTTTTTCCACACTAATACAAGTGCAAAAGTGGTTTCCTGCACCAACACAAGTGCGAAAAGTGGTTTTTCAACACGAACACAAGTGCGAAAAGTGGTTTTTCAACACTAACACAAGTGCGGAAAGTGGTTTTTCCACACTAATACAAGTGCAAAAGTGGTTTCCTGCACCAACACAAGTGCGAAAAGTGGTTTTTCAACACTAACACAAGTGTGAAAAGTGGTTTTTCAACACTATCACAAGTGCAAAAAGTGTTTTTTCCACACTAATACAAGTGCAAAAGTGGTTTCCTGCACCAACACAAGTGCGAAAAGTGGTTTTTCAACACTAACACAAGTGCGAAAAGTGGTTTTTCAACACTAACACAAGTGCGAAAAGTGGTTTTTCAACACTATCACAAGTGCAAAAAGTGTTTTTTCGACACTAATACAAGTGCAAAAGTGGTTTCCTGCACCAACACAAGTGCGAAAAGTGGTTTATCAACACTAACACAAGTGCGAAAAGTGGTTTTTCAACACTATCACAAGTGCAAAAAGTGTTTTTTCCACACTAATACAAGTGCAAAAGTGGTTTCCTGCACCAACACAAGTGCAAAAAGTGGTTTATCAACACTAACACAAGTGCGAAAAGTGGTTTTTCAACACTAACACAAGTGCGAAAAGTGTTTTTTCCACACTAATACAAGTGCAAAAGTGGTTTCCTGCACCAACACAAGTGCGAAAAGTGGTTTTTCAACACTAACACAAGTGTGAAAAGTGGTTTTTCAACACTAACACAAGTGCGAAAAGTGGTTTTTCAACACTAACACAAGTGCGAAAAGTGTTTTTTCCACACTAATACAAGTGCAAACGTGGTTTCCTGCACCAACACAAGTGCGAAAAGTGGTTTTTCCACACTAACACAAGTGTGAAAAGTGGTTTTTCAACACTAACACAAGTGCGAAAAGTGGTTTTTCAACACTAACACAAGTGCGAAAAGTGGTTTTTCTACACTAATACAAGTGCAAAAGTGGTTTCCTGCACCAACACAAGTGCGAAAAGTGGTTTTTCAACACTAACACAAGTGCGAGAATTGGTTTTTCAACACTATCACAAGTGCAAAAAGTGTTTTTTCCACACTAATACAAGTGCAAAAGTGGTTTCCTGCACCAACACAAGTGCGAAAAGTGGTTTTTCAACACTAACACAAGTGCGAAAAGTGGTTTTTCAACACTAACACAAGTGCGGAAAGTGGTTTTACACACTAATACAAGTGCAAAAGTGGTTTCCTGCACCAACACAAGTGCGAAAAGTGGTTTTTCAACACTAACACAAGTGTGAAAAGTGGTTTTTCAACACTATCACAAGTGCAAAAAGTGTTTTTTCCACACTAATACAAGTGCAAAAGTGGTTTCCTGCACCAACACAAGTGCGAAAAGTGGTTTTTCAACACTAACACAAGTGCGAAAAGTGGTTTTTCAACACTAACACAAGTGCGAAAAGTGGTTTTTCCACACTAATACAAGTGCAAAAGTGGTTTCCTGCACCAACACAAGTGCGAAAAGTGGTTTTTCAACACTAACACTAGTGCGAAAAGTGGTTTTTCAACACTAACACAAGTGTGAAAAGTGGTTTTTCCACACTAAAACAAGTGCAAAAGTGGTTTCCTGCACCAACACAAGTGCGAAAAGTGGTTTTTCAACACTAACACAAGTGCGAAAAGTGGTTTTTCAATACTATCACAAGTGCAAAAAGTGTTTTTTCCACACTAATACAAGTGCAAAAGTGGTTTCCTGCACCAACACAAGTGCGAAAAGTGGTTTTTCAACACTAACACAAGTGCGAAAAGTGGTTTTTCAACACCAACACAAGTGCGAAAAGTGTTTTTTCAACACTAGCACAAGTGCAAAAAGTGTTTTTTCCACACTAATACAAGTGCAAAAGTGGTTTCCTGCACCAACACAAGTGTGAAAAGTGGTTTTTCAACACTAACACAAGTGCGAAAAGTGGTTTTTCAACACTAACACAAGTGCGAAAAGTGGTTTTTCAACACTATCACAAGTGCGAAAAGTGTTTTTTCCACACTAATACAAGTGCAAAAGTGGTTTCCTGCACCAACACAAGTGCAAAAAGTGGTTTATCAACACTAACACAAGTGCGAAAAGTGGTTTTTCAACACTAACACAAGTGCGAAAAGTGTTTTTTCCACACTAATACAAGTGCAAAAGTGGTTTCCTGCACCAACACAAGTGCGAAAAGTGGTTTTTCAACACTAACACAAGTGTGAAAAGTGGTTTTTCAACACTAACACAAGTGCGAAAAGTGGTTTTTCAACACTAACACAAGTGCGAAAAGTGTTTTTTCCACACTAATACAAGTGCAAAAGTGGTTTCCTGCACCAACACAAGTGCGAAAAGTGGTTTTTCAACACTAACACAAGTGTGAAAAGTGGTTTTTCAACACTAACACAAGTGCGAAAAGTGGTTTTTCAACACTAACACAAGTGCGAAAAGTGTTTTTTCCACACTAATACAAGTGCAAAAGTGGTTTCCTGCACCAACACAAGTGCGAAAAGTGGTTTTTCAACACTAACACAAGTGTGAAAAGTGGTTTTTCAACACTAACACAAGTGCGAAAAGTGGTTTTTCAACACTAACACAAGTGCGAAAAGTGGTTTTTCTACACTAATACAAGTGCAAAAGTGGTTTCCTGCACCAACACAAGTGCGAAAAGTGGTTTTTCAACACTAACACAAGTGCAAAAAGTGGTTTTTCAACACTAACACAAGTGCAAAAAGTGGTTTTTCAACACTAACACAAGTGCGAAAAGTGGTTTTTCAACACTAACACAAGTGCGAAAAGTGGTTTTTCCACACTAATACAAGTGCAAAAGTGGTTTCCTGCACCAACACAAGTGCGAAAAGTGGTTTTTCAACACTAACACAAGTGCAAAAAGTGGTTTTTCAACACTAACACAAGTGCGAAAAGTGGTTTTTCAACACTAACACAAGTGCGAAAAGTGGTTTTTCTACACTAATACAAGTGCAAAAGTGGTTTCCTGCACCAACACAAGTGCGAAAAGTGGTTTTTCAACACTAACACAAGTGCGAGAATTGGTTTTTCAACACTATCACAAGTGCAAAAAGTGTTTTTTCCACACTAATACAAGTGCAAAAGTGGTTTCCTGCACCAACACAAGTGCGAAAAGTGGTTTTTCAACACTAACACAAGTGCGAAAAGTGGTTTTTCAACACTAACACAAGTGCGGAAAGTGGTTTTACACACTAATACAAGTGCAAAAGTGGTTTCCTGCACCAACACAAGTGCGAAAAGTGGTTTTTCAACACTAACACAAGTGTGAAAAGTGGTTTTTCAACACTATCACAAGTGCAAAAAGTGTTTTTTCCACACTAATACAAGTGCAAAAGTGGTTTCCTGCACCAACACAAGTGCGAAAAGTGGTTTTTCAACACTAACACAAGTGCGAAAAGTGGTTTTTCAACACTAACACAAGTGCGAAAAGTGGTTTTTCCACACTAATACAAGTGCAAAAGTGGTTTCCTGCACCAACACAAGTGCGAAAAGTGGTTTTTCAACACTAACACTAGTGCGAAAAGTGGTTTTTCAACACTAACACAAGTGTGAAAAGTGGTTTTTCCACACTAAAACAAGTGCAAAAGTGGTTTCCTGCACCAACACAAGTGCGAAAAGTGGTTTTTCAACACTAACACAAGTGCGAAAAGTGGTTTTTCAATACTATCACAAGTGCAAAAAGTGTTTTTTCCACACTAATACAAGTGCAAAAGTGGTTTCCTGCACCAACACAAGTGCGAAAAGTGGTTTTTCAACACTAACACAAGTGCGAAAAGTGGTTTTTCAACACCAACACAAGTGCGAAAAGTGTTTTTTCAACACTAGCACAAGTGCAAAAAGTGTTTTTTCCACACTAATACAAGTGCAAAAGTGGTTTCCTGCACCAACACAAGTGTGAAAAGTGGTTTTTCAACACTAACACAAGTGCGAAAAGTGGTTTTTCAACACTAACACAAGTGCGAAAAGTGGTTTTTCAACACTATCACAAGTGCGAAAAGTGTTTTTTCCACACTAATACAAGTGCAAAAGTGGTTTCCTGCACCAACACAAGTGCAAAAAGTGGTTTATCAACACTAACACAAGTGCGAAAAGTGGTTTTTCAACACTAACACAAGTGCGAAAAGTGTTTTTTCCACACTAATACAAGTGCAAAAGTGGTTTCCTGCACCAACACAAGTGCGAAAAGTGGTTTTTCAACACTAACACAAGTGTGAAAAGTGGTTTTTCAACACTAACACAAGTGCGAAAAGTGGTTTTTCAACACTAACACAAGTGCGAAAAGTGTTTTTTCCACACTAATACAAGTGCAAAAGTGGTTTCCTGCACCAACACAAGTGCGAAAAGTGGTTTTTCAACACTAACACAAGTGTGAAAAGTGGTTTTTCAACACTAACACAAGTGCGAAAAGTGGTTTTTCAACACTAACACAAGTGCGAAAAGTGTTTTTTCCACACTAATACAAGTGCAAAAGTGGTTTCCTGCACCAACACAAGTGCGAAAAGTGGTTTTTCAACACTAACACAAGTGTGAAAAGTGGTTTTTCAACACTAACACAAGTGCGAAAAGTGGTTTTTCAACACTAACACAAGTGCGAAAAGTGGTTTTTCTACACTAATACAAGTGCAAAAGTGGTTTCCTGCACCAACACAAGTGCGAAAAGTGGTTTTTCAACACTAACACAAGTGCAAAAAGTGGTTTTTCAACACTAACACAAGTGCAAAAAGTGGTTTTTCAACACTAACACAAGTGCGAAAAGTGGTTTTTCAACACTAACACAAGTGCGAAAAGTGGTTTTTCCACACTAATACAAGTGCAAAAGTGGTTTCCTGCACCAACACAAGTGCGAAAAGTGGTTTTTCAACACTAACACAAGTGCGAAAAGTGGTTTTTCCACACTAATACAAGTGCAAAAGTGGTTTCCTGCACCAACACAAGTGCGAAAAGTGGTTTTTCAACACTAACACAAGTGCGAAAAGTGATTTTTCAACACTAACACAAGTGCGAAAAGTGGTTTTTCCACACTAATACAAGTGCAAAAGTGGTTTCCTGCACCAACACAAGTGCGAAAAGTGGTTTTTCAACACTAACACAAGTGCGAAAAGTGGTTTTTCAACACTATCACAAGGTCAAAAAGTGTTTTTTCCACACTAATACAAGTGCAAAAGTGGTTTCCTGCACCAACACAAGTGCGAAAAGTGGTTTTTCAACACTAACACAAGTGCGAAAAGTGGTTTTTCAACACTAACACAAGTGCGAAAAGTGGTTTTTCAACAATAACACAAGTGCAAAAAGTGGTTTATCCACACTAATACAAGTGCAAAAGTGGTTTCCTGCACCAACACAAGTGCGAAAAGTGGTTTTTCAACACTAACACAAGTGTGAAAAGTGGTTTTTCAACACTATCACAAGTGCAAAAAGTGAGTTTTCCACACAAATACAAGTGCAAAAGTGGTTTCCTGCAACAACACAAGTGCGAAAAGTGGTTTTTCAACACTAACACAAGTGCGAAAAGTGGTATTTCAACACTATCACAAGTGCAACAAGTGTTTTTTCACACTAATGCAAGTGCAAAAGTGGTTTCCTGCACCAACACAAGTGCGAAAAGTGGTTTTTCAACACTAACACAAGTGCGAAAAGTGTTTTTTCCACACTAATACAAGTGCAACAGTGGTTTCCTGCACCAACACAAGTGCGAAAAGTGTTTTTCAACACTAACACAAGTGCGAAAAGTGGTTTTTCCACACTAATACAAGTGCAAAAGTGGTTTCCTGCACCAACACAAGTGCGAAAAGTGGTTTTTCAACACTAACACAAGTGCGAAAAGTGGTTTTTCCACACTAATACAAGTGCAAAAGTGATTTCCTGCACCAACACAAGTGCGAAAAGTGGTTTTTCAACACTAACACAAGTGCGAAAAGTGGTTTTTCAACACTATCACAAGTGCAAAAAGTGTTTTTTCAACACTAATACAAGTGCAAAAGTGGTTTCCTGCACCAACACAAGTGCGAAAAGTGGTTTATCAACACTAACACAAGTGCGAAAAGTGGTTTTTCAACACTATCACAAGTGCAAAAAGTGTTTTTTCCACACTAATACAAGTGCAAAAGTGGTTTCCTGCAGCAACACAAGTGCGAAAAGTGGTTTATCAACACTAACACAAGTGCAAAAAGTGGTTTTTCAACACTAACACAAGTGCGAAAAGTGTTTTTTCCACACTAATACAAGTGCAAAAGTGGTTTCCTGCACCAACACAAGTGCGAAAAGTGATTTTTCAACACTAACACAAGTGTGAAAAGTGGTTTTTCAACACTAACACAAGTGCGAAAAGTGGTTTTTCAACACTAACACAAGTGCGAAAAGTGTTTTTTCCACACTAATACAAGTGCAAAAGTGGTTTCCTGCACCAACACAAGTGCGAAAAGTGGATTTTCAACACTAACACAAGTGTGAAAAGTTGTTTTTCAACACTAACACAAGTGCGAAAAGTGGTTTTTCAACACTATCACAAGTGCAAAAAGTGTTTTTTCCACACTAATACAAGTGCAAAAGTGGTTTCCTGCACCAACACAAGTGCGAAAAGTGGTTTTTCAACACTAACACAAGTGCGAAAAGTGGTTTTTCAACACTAACACAAGTGCGAAAAGTGGTTTTTCAACACTAACACAAGTGCGAAAAGTGGTTTTTCCACACTAATACAAGTGCAAAAGTGGTTTCCTGCACCAACACAAGTGCGAAAAGTGGTTTTTCAACACTAACACAAGTGTGAAAAGTGGTTTTTCAACACTATCACAAGTGCAAAAAGTGTTTTTTCCACACAAATACAAGTGCAAAAGTGGTTTCCTGCAACAACACAAGTGTGAAAAGTGGTTTTTCAACACTAACACAAGTGCGAAAAGTGGTTTTTCAACACTATCACAAGTGCAAAAAGTGTTTTTTCACACTAATGCAAGTGCAAAAGTGGTTTCCTGCACCAACACAAGTGCGAAAAGTGGTTTTTCAACACTAACACAAGTGCGAAAAGTGTTTTTTCCACACTAATACAAGTACAAAAGTGGTTTCCTGCACCAACACAAGTGCGAAAAGTGGTTTTTCAACACTAACACAAGTGCGGAAAGTGGTTTTTCCACACTAATACAAGTGCAAAAGTGGTTTCCTGCACCAACACAAGTGCGAAAAGTGGTTTTTCAACACTAACACAAGTGCGAAAAGTGGTTTTTCAACACTAACACAAGTGCAAAAAGTGGTTTTTCTACACTAATACAAGTGCAAAAGTGGTTTCCTGCACCAACACAAGTGCGAAAAGTGGTTTTTCAACACTAACACAAGTGCGAGAATTGGTTTTTCAACACTATCACAAGTGCAAAAAGTGTTTTTTCCACACTAATACAAGTGCAAAAGTGGTTTCCTGCACCAACACAAGTGCGAAAAGTGGTTTTTCAACACGAACACAAGTGCGAAAAGTGGTTTTTCAACACTAACACAAGTGCGGAAAGTGGTTTTTCCACACTAATACAAGTGCAAAAGTGGTTTCCTGCACCAACACAAGTGCGAAAAGTGGTTTTTCAACACTAACACAAGTGTGAAAAGTGGTTTTTCAACACTATCACAAGTGCAAAAAGTGTTTTTTCCACACTAATACAAGTGCAAAAGTGGTTTCCTGCACCAACACAAGTGCGAAAAGTGGTTTTTCAACACTAACACAAGTGCGAAAAGTGGTTTTTCAACACTAACACAAGTGCGAAAAGTGGTTTTTCAACACTATCACAAGTGCAAAAAGTGTTTTTTCGACACTAATACAAGTGCAAAAGTGGTTTCCTGCACCAACACAAGTGCGAAAAGTGGTTTATCAACACTAACACAAGTGCGAAAAGTGGTTTTTCAACACTATCACAAGTGCAAAAAGTGTTTTTTCCACACTAATACAAGTGCAAAAGTGGTTTCCTGCACCAACACAAGTGCAAAAAGTGGTTTATCAACACTAACACAAGTGCGAAAAGTGGTTTTTCAACACTAACACAAGTGCGAAAAGTGTTTTTTCCACACTAATACAAGTGCAAAAGTGGTTTCCTGCACCAACACAAGTGCGAAAAGTGGTTTTTCAACACTAACACAAGTGTGAAAAGTGGTTTTTCAACACTAACACAAGTGCGAAAAGTGGTTTTTCAACACTAACACAAGTGCGAAAAGTGTTTTTTCCACACTAATACAAGTGCAAACGTGGTTTCCTGCACCAACACAAGTGCGAAAAGTGGTTTTTCCACACTAACACAAGTGTGAAAAGTGGTTTTTCAACACTAACACAAGTGCGAAAAGTGGTTTTTCAACACTAACACAAGTGCGAAAAGTGGTTTTTCTACACTAATACAAGTGCAAAAGTGGTTTCCTGCACCAACACAAGTGCGAAAAGTGGTTTTTCAACACTAACACAAGTGCGAGAATTGGTTTTTCAACACTATCACAAGTGCAAAAAGTGTTTTTTCCACACTAATACAAGTGCAAAAGTGGTTTCCTGCACCAACACAAGTGCGAAAAGTGGTTTTTCAACACTAACACAAGTGCGAAAAGTGGTTTTTCAACACTAACACAAGTGCGGAAAGTGGTTTTACACACTAATACAAGTGCAAAAGTGGTTTCCTGCACCAACACAAGTGCGAAAAGTGGTTTTTCAACACTAACACAAGTGTGAAAAGTGGTTTTTCAACACTATCACAAGTGCAAAAAGTGTTTTTTCCACACTAATACAAGTGCAAAAGTGGTTTCCTGCACCAACACAAGTGCGAAAAGTGGTTTTTCAACACTAACACAAGTGCGAAAAGTGGTTTTTCAACACTAACACAAGTGCGAAAAGTGGTTTTTCCACACTAATACAAGTGCAAAAGTGGTTTCCTGCACCAACACAAGTGCGAAAAGTGGTTTTTCAACACTAACACTAGTGCGAAAAGTGGTTTTTCAACACTAACACAAGTGTGAAAAGTGGTCTTTCCACACTAAAACAAGTGCAAAAGTGGTTTCCTGCACCAACACAAGTGCGAAAAGTTGTTTTTCAACACTAACACAAGTGCGAAAAGTGGTTTTTCAATACTATCACAAGTGCAAAAAGTGTTTTTTCCACACTAATACAAGTGCAAAAGTGGTTTCCTGCACCAACACAAGTGCGAAAAGTGGTTTTTCAACACTAACACAAGTGCGAAAAGTGGTTTTTCAACACCAACACAAGTGCGAAAAGTGTTTTTTCAACACTAGCACAAGTGCAAAAAGTGTTTTTTCCACACTAATACAAGTGCAAAAGTGGTTTCCTGCACCAACACAAGTGTGAAAAGTGGTTTTTCAACACTAACACAAGTGCGAAAAGTGGTTTTTCAACACTAACACAAGTGCGAAAAGTGGTTTTTCAACACTATCACAAGTGCGAAAAGTGGTTTTTCCACACTAATACAAGTGCATAAGTGGTTTCCTGCACCAACACAAGTGCGAAAAGTGGTCTTTCAACACTAACACAAATGCGAAAAGTCGTTTTTCAACACTAACACAAGTGCGAAAAGTGGTTTTTCCACACTAATACAAGTGCAAAAGTGGTTTCCTGCACCAACACAAGTGCGAAAAGTGGTTTTTCAACACTAACACAAGTGCGAAAAGTGGTTTTTCAACACTATCACAAGTTCAAAAAGTGTTTTTTCCACACTAATACAAGTGCAAAAGTGGTTTCCTGCACCAACACAAGTGCGAAAAGTGGTTTTTCAACACTAACACAAGTGCGAAAAGTGGTTTTTCAACACTAACACAAGTGCGAAAAGTGGTTTTTCAACAATAACACAAGTGTGAAAAGTGGTTTTTTAACACTATCACAAGTGCAAAAAGTGATTTTTCCACACAAATACAAGTGCAAAAGTGGTTTCCTGCAACAACACAACTGCGAAAAGTGGTTTTTCAACACTATCACAAGTGCGAAAAGTGGTTTTTCAACACTATCACAAGTGCGAAAAGTGGTTTTTCCACACTAATACAAGTGCATAAGTGGTTTCCTGCACCAACACAAGTGCGAAAAGTGGTTTTTCAACACTAACACAAATGCGAAAAGTGGTTTTTCAACACTAACACAAGTGCGAAAAGTGGTTTTTCCACACTAATACAAGTGCAAAAGTGGTTTCCTGCACCAACACAAGTGCGAAAAGTGGTTTTTCAACACTAACACAAGTGCGAAAAGTGGTTTTTCAACACTATCAC
The DNA here is from genome assembly GCF_964187855.1 of Myxine glutinosa. NCBI lineage: Eukaryota > Metazoa > Chordata > Myxini > Myxiniformes > Myxinidae > Myxine > Myxine glutinosa. Next base: position 70,170,129 of record NC_136264.1, on the reverse strand, counting down.
AAGTTCAAAAAGTGTTTTTTCCACACTAATACAAGTGCAAAAGTGGTTTCCTGCACCAACACAAGTGCGAAAAGTGGTTTTTCAACACTAACACAAGTGCGAAAAGTGGTTTTTCAACACTAACACAAGTGCGAAAAGTGGTTTTTCAACAATAACACAAGTGTGAAAAGTGGTTTTTTAACACTATCACAAGTGCAAAAAGTGATTTTTCCACACAAATACAAGTGCAAAAGTGGTTTCCTGCAACAACACAACTGCGAAAAGTGGTTTTTCAACACTAACACAAGTGCGAAAAGTGGTTTTTCAACACTATCACAAGTGCAACAAGTGTTTTTTCACACTAATGCAAGTGCAAAAGTGGTTTCCTGCACCAACACAAGTGCGAAAAGTGGTTTTTCAACACTAACACAAGTGCGAAAAGTGTTTTTTCCACACTAATACAAGTGCAAAAGTGGTTTCCTGCACCAACACAAGTGTGAAAAGTGGTTTTTCAACACTAACACAAGTGTGAAAAGTGGTTTTTCCACACTAATACAAGTGCAAAAGTGGTTTCCTGCACCAACACAAGTGCGAAAAGTGGTTTTTCAACATTAACACAAGTGTGAAAAGTGGTTTTTCAACACTAATACAAGTGCAAAAGTGGTTTCCTGCACCAACACAAGTGCGAAAAGTGGTTTTTCAACACTAACACAAGTGCGAAAAGTGGTTTTTCAACACTAACACAAGTGCGAAAAGTGGTTTTTCAACAATAACACAAGTGCAAAAAGTGGTTTATCCACACTAATACAAGTGCAAAAGTGGTTTCCTGCACCAACACAAGTGCGAAAAGTGGTTTTTCAACACTAACACAAGTGTGAAAAGTGGTTTTTCAACACTATCACAAGTGCAAAAAGTGATTTTTCCACACAAATACAAGTGCAAAAGTGGTTTCCTGCAACAACACAAGTGCGAAAAGTGGTTTTTCAACACTAACACAAGTGCGAAAAGTGGTTTTTCAACACTATCACAAGTGCAACAAGTGTTTTTTCACACTAATGCAAGTGCAAAAGTGGTTTCCTGCACCAACACAAGTGCGAAAAGTGGTTTTTCAACACTAACACAAGTGCGAAAAGTGTTTTTTCCACACTAATACAAGTGCAAAAGTGGTTTCCTGCACCAACACAAGTGTGAAAAGTGGTTTTTCAACACTAACACAAGTGCGAAAAGTGGTTTTTCCACACTAATACAAGTGCAAAAGTGGTTTCCTGCACCAACACAAGTGCGAAAAGTGGTTTTTCAACATTAACACAAGTGTGAAAAGTGGTTTTTCAACACTAATACAAGTGCAAAAGTGGTTTCCTGCACCAACACAAGTGCGAAAAGTGGTTTTTCAACACTAACACAAGTGCGAAAAGTGGTTTTTCAACACTAACACAAGTGCGAAAAGTGGTTTTTCCACACTAATACAAGTGCAAAAGTGATTTCCTGCACCAACACAAGTGCGAAAAGTGGTTTTTCAACACTAACACAAGTGCGAAAAGTGGTTTTTCAACACCATCACAAGTGCAAAAAGTGTTTTTTCGACACTAATACAAGTGCAAAAGTGGTTTCCTGCACCAACACAAGTGCGAAAAGTGGTTTATCAACACTAACACAAGTGCGAAAAGTGGTTTTTCAACACTATCACAAGTGCAAAAAGTGTTTTTTCCACACTAATACAAGTGCAAAAGTGGTTTCCTGCAGCAACACAAGTGCGAAAAGTGGTTTATCAAGACTAACACAAGTGCAAAAAGTGGTTTTTCAACACTAACACAAGTGCGAAAAGTGTTTTTTCCACACTAATACAAGTGCAAAAGTGGTTTCCTGCACCAACACAAGTGCGAAAAGTGGTTTTTCAACACTAACACAAGTGCAAAAGTGGTTTACTGCACCAACACAAGTGCGAAAAGTGGTTTTTCAACACTAACACAAGTGTGAAAAGTTGTTTTTCAACACTAACACAAGTGCGAAAAGTGGTTTTTCAACACTAACACAAGTGCGAAAAGTGTTTTTTCCACACTAATACAAGTGCAAAAGTGGTTTACTGCACCAACACAAGTGCGAAAAGTGGTTTTTCAACACTAACACAAGTGTGAAAAGTTGTTTTTCAACACTAACACAAGTGCGAAAAGTGGTTTTTCAACACTATCACAAGTGCAAAAAGTGTTTTTTCCACACTAATACAAGTGCAAAAGTGGTTTCCTGCACCAACACAAGTGCGAAAAGTGGTTTTTCAACACTAACACAAGTGCGAAAAGTGGTTTTTCAACACTAACACAAGTGCGAAAAGTGGTTTTTCAACACTAACACAAGTGCGAAAAGTGGTTTTTCCACACTAATACAAGTGCAAAAGTGGTTTCCTGCACCAACACAAGTGCGAAAAGTGGTTTTTCAACACTAACACAAGTGTGAAAAGTGGTTTTTCAACACTATCACAAGTGCAAAAAGTGTTTTTTCCACACTAATACAAGTGCAAAAGTGGTTTCCTGCACCAACACAAGTGCGAAAAGTGGTTTTTCAACACTAACACAAGTGCGAAAAGTGGTTTTTCAACACCAACACAAGTGCGAAAAGTGTTTTTTCAACACTAGCACAAGTGCAAAAAGTGTTTTTTCCACACTAATACAAGTGCAAAAGTGGTTTCCTGCACCAACACAAGTGTGAAAAGTGGTTTTTCAACACTAACACAAGTGCGAAAAGTGGTTTTTCAACACTAACACAAGTGCGAAAAGTGGTTTTTCAACACTATCACAAGTGCGAAAAGTGGTTTTTCCACACAAATACAAGTGCAAAAGTGGTTTCCTGCAACAACACAAGTGCGAAAAGTGGTTTTTCAACACTAACACAAGTGCGAAAAGTGGTTTTTCAACACTATCACAAGTGCAACAAGTGTTTTTTCACACTAATGCAAGTGCAAAAGTGGTTTCCTGCACCAACACAAGTGCGAAAAGTGGTTTTTCAACACCATCACAAGTGCAAAAAGTGTTTTTTCGACACTAATACAAGTGCAAAAGTGGTTTCCTGCACCAACACAAGTGCGAAAAGTGGTTTATCAACACTAACACAAGTGCGAAAAGTGGTTTTTCAACACTATCACAAGTGCAAAAAGTGTTTTTTCCACACTAATACAAGTGCAAAAGTGGTTTCCTGCAGCAACACAAGTGCGAAAAGTGGTTTATCAAGACTAACACAAGTGCAAAAAGTGGTTTTTCAACACTAACACAAGTGCGAAAAGTGTTTTTTCCACACTAATACAAGTGCAAAAGTGGTTTCCTGCACCAACACAAGTGCGAAAAGTGGTTTTTCAACACTAACACAAGTGCAAAAGTGGTTTACTGCACCAACACAAGTGCGAAAAGTGGTTTTTCAACACTAACACAAGTGTGAAAAGTTGTTTTTCAACACTAACACAAGTGCGAAAAGTGGTTTTTCAACACTAACACAAGTGCGAAAAGTGTTTTTTCCACACTAATACAAGTGCAAAAGTGGTTTACTGCACCAACACAAGTGCGAAAAGTGGTTTTTCAACACTAACACAAGTGTGAAAAGTTGTTTTTCAACACTAACACAAGTGCGAAAAGTGGTTTTTCAACACTATCACAAGTGCAAAAAGTGTTTTTTCCACACTAATACAAGTGCAAAAGTGGTTTCCTGCACCAACACAAGTGCGAAAAGTGGTTTTTCAACACTAACACAAGTGCGAAAAGTGGTTTTTCAACACTAACACAAGTGCGAAAAGTGGTTTTTCAACACTAACACAAGTGCGAAAAGTGGTTTTTCCACACTAATACAAGTGCAAAAGTGGTTTCCTGCACCAACACAAGTGCGAAAAGTGGTTTTTCAACACTAACACAAGTGTGAAAAGTGGTTTTTCAACACTATCACAAGTGCAAAAAGTGTTTTTTCCACACTAATACAAGTGCAAAAGTGGTTTCCTGCACCAACACAAGTGCGAAAAGTGGTTTTTCAACACTAACACAAGTGCGAAAAGTGGTTTTTCAACACCAACACAAGTGCGAAAAGTGTTTTTTCAACACTAGCACAAGTGCAAAAAGTGTTTTTTCCACACTAATACAAGTGCAAAAGTGGTTTCCTGCACCAACACAAGTGTGAAAAGTGGTTTTTCAACACTAACACAAGTGCGAAAAGTGGTTTTTCAACACTAACACAAGTGCGAAAAGTGGTTTTTCAACACTATCACAAGTGCGAAAAGTGGTTTTTCCACACAAATACAAGTGCAAAAGTGGTTTCCTGCAACAACACAAGTGCGAAAAGTGGTTTTTCAACACTAACACAAGTGCGAAAAGTGGTTTTTCAACACTATCACAAGTGCAACAAGTGTTTTTTCACACTAATGCAAGTGCAAAAGTGGTTTCCTGCACCAACACAAGTGCGAAAAGTGGTTTTTCAACACTAACACAAGTGCGAAAAGTGTTTTTTCCACACTAATACAAGTGCAAAAGTGGTTTCCTGCACCAACACAAGTGTGAAAAGTGGTTTTTCAACACTAACACAAGTGCGAAAAGTGGTTTTTCCACACTAATACAAGTGCAAAAGTGGTTTCCTGCACCAACACAAGTGCGAAAAGTGGTTTTTCAACATTAACACAAGTGTGAAAAGTGGTTTTTCAACACTAATACAAGTGCAAAAGTGGTTTCCTGCACCAACACAAGTGCGAAAAGTGGTTTTTCAACACTAACACAAGTGCGAAAAGTGGTTTTTCAACACTAACACAAGTGCGAAAAGTGGTTTTTCCACACTAATACAAGTGCAAAAGTGATTTCCTGCACCAACACAAGTGCGAAAAGTGGTTTTTCAACACTAACACAAGTGCGAAAAGTGGTTTTTCAACACCATCACAAGTGCAAAAAGTGTTTTTTCGACACTAATACAAGTGCAAAAGTGGTTTCCTGCACCAACACAAGTGCGAAAAGTGGTTTATCAACACTAACACAAGTGCGAAAAGTGGTTTTTCAACACTATCACAAGTGCAAAAAGTGTTTTTTCCACACTAATACAAGTGCAAAAGTGGTTTCCTGCACCAACACAAGTGCGAAAAGTGGTTTATCAAGACTAACACAAGTGCAAAAAGTGGTTTTTCAACACTAACACAAGTGCGAAGTGTTTTTTCCACACTAATACAAGTGCAAAAGTGGTTTCCTGCACCAACACAAGTGCGAAAAGTGGTTTTTCAACACTAACACAAGTGCAAAAGTGGTTTACTGCACCAACACAAGTGCGAAAAGTGGTTTTTCAACACTAACACAAGTGTGAAAAGTTGTTTTTCAACACTAACACAAGTGCGAAAAGTGGTTTTTCAACACTAACACAAGTGCGAAAAGTGTTTTTTCCACACTAATACAAGTGCAAAAGTGGTTTACTGCACCAACACAAGTGCGAAAAGTGGTTTTTCAACACTAACACAAGTGTGAAAAGTTGTTTTTCAACACTAACACAAGTGCGAAAAGTGGTTTTTCAACACTATCACAAGTGCAAAAAGTGTTTTTTCCACACTAATACAAGTGCAAAAGTGGTTTCCTGCACCAACACAAGTGCGAAAAGTGGTTTTTCAACACTAACACAAGTGCGAAAAGTGGTTTTTCAACACTAACACAAGTGCGAAAAGTGGTTTTTCAACACTAACACAAGTGCGAAAAGTGGTTTTTCCACACTAATACAAGTGCAAAAGTGGTTTCCTGCACCAACACAAGTGCGAAAAGTGGTTTTTCAACACTAACACAAGTGTGAAAAGTGGTTTTTCAACACTATCACAAGTGCAAAAAGTGTTTTTTCCACACAAATACAAGTGCAAAAGTGGTTTCCTGCAACAACACAAGTGCGAAAAGTGGTTTTTCAACACTAACACAAGTGCGAAAAGTGGTTTTTCAACACTATCACAAGTGCAAAAAGTGTTTTTTTCACACTAATGCAAGTGCAAAAGTGGTTTCCTGCACCAACACAAGTGCGAAAAGTGGTTTTTCAACACTAACACAAGTGCGAAAAGTGTTTTTTCCACACTAATACAAGTGCAAAAGTGGTTTTTCCACAATAATACAAGTGCAAAAGTGGTTTCCTGCACCAACAGGAAACAGGGGGGGAGGGGGAGGGGGGGAGAGAGTTATGTCTCCATGTCTCTCGGTCCCTGCTCTCAAATGTTGTGTTTGTGTCCTTCCCCCTCTCTCCCCATCTTGTCTACCGCTCCCGATGTTATATGTTTTATGTGTCGGTTTGTCTTTCTGTGTGATTAATGTTCGCTCTTTCACGAGCCTCGATCTTGTATAAAAAAAAAAAAAAAAAACACAAGTGTGAAAAGTGGTTTTTCAACACTAACACAAGTGTGAAAAGTGGTTTTTCAACACTAACACAAGTGCAAAAAGTGGTTTTTCAACACTAACGCAAGTGCGAAAAGTGTTTTTTCCACACTAATACAAGTGCAAAAGTGGTTTCCTGCACCAACACAAGTGCGAAAAGTGGTTTTTCAACACTAACACAAGTGCGAAAAGTGGTTTTTCAACACTATCACAAGTGCAAAAAGTGTTTTTTCCACACTAATACAAGTGCAAAAGTGGTTTCCTGCACCAACACAAGTGCGAAAAGTGGTTTTTCAACACTAACACAAGTGCGAAAAGTGGTTTTTCAACACTAACACAAGTGCAAAAAGTGGTTTTTCAACACTAACACAAGTGCGAAAAGTGGTTTTTCAACACTAACACAAGTGCGAAAAGTGGTTTTTCCACACTAATACAAGTGCAAAAGTGGTTTCCTGCACCAACACAAGTGCGAAAAGTGGTTTTTCAACACTAACACAAGTGCGAAAAGTGGTTTTTCAACACTAACACAAGTGCGAAAAGTGGTTTTTCCACACTAATACAAGTGCAAAAGTGGTTTCCTGCACCAACACAAGTGCGAAAAGTGGTTTTTCAACACTAACATAAGTGCGAAAAGTGGGTTTTCAACACTATCACAAGTGCGAAAAGTGGTTTTTCCACACGAATACAAGTGCAAAAGTGGTTTCCTGCACCAACACAAGTGCGAAAAGTGGTTTTTCAACACTAACACAAGTGCGAAAAGTGGTTTTTCCACACTAATACAAGTGCAAAAGTGGTTTCCTGCACCAACACAAGTGCGAAAAGTGGTTTTTCAACACTAACACAAGTGCGAAAAGTGGTTTTTCAACAACTAATACAAGTGCGAAAAGTGGTTTTTCAACACTAACACAAGTGCGAAAAGTGTTTTTTCCACACTAATACAAGTGCAAAAAGTGTTTTTTCCACACTAATACAAGTGCAAAAGTGGTTTCCTGCACCAACACAAGTGCGAAAAGTGGTTTATCAACACTAACACAAGTGCGAAAAGTGGTTTTTCAACACTAACACAAGTGTGAAAAGTGGTTTTTCAACACTAACACAAGTGCGAAAAGTGGTTTTTCAACACTAACACAAGTGCGAAAAGTGGTTTTTCTACACAAATACAAGTGCAAAAGTGGTTTCCTGCACCAACACAAGTGCGAAAAGTGGTTTTTCAACACTAACACAAGTGCGAAAAGTGGTTTTTCAACACTATCACAAGTGCAAAAAGTGTTTTTTCCACACTAATACAAGTGCAAAAGTGGTTTCCTGCACCAACACAAGTGCGAAAAGTGGTTTTTCAACACTAACACAAGTGCGAAAAGTGTTTTTTCCACACTAATACAAGTGCAAAAGTGGTTTCCTGCACCAACACGAGTGCGAAAAGTGGTTTTTCAACACTAACACAAGTGTGAAAAGTTGTTTTTCAACACTAACACAAGTGCGAAAAGTGGTTTTTCAACACTAACACAAGTGCGAAAAGTGGTTTTTCTACACTAATACAAGTGCAAAAGTGGTTTCCTGCACCAAAACAAGTGCGAAAAGTGGTTTTTCAACACTAACACAAGTGCGAAAAGTGGTTTTTCAACACTATCACAAGTGCAAAAAGTGTTTTTTCCACACTAATACAAGTGCAAAAGTGTTTCCTGCACCAACACAAGTGCGAAAAGTGGTTTTTCAACACTAACACAAGTGCAAAAAGTGGTTTTTCAACACTAACACAAGTGCAAAAAGTGGTTTTTCAACACTAACACAAGTGCGAAAAGTGGTTTTTCAACACTAACACAAGTGCGAAAAGTGGTTTTTCCACACTAACACAAGTGCGAAAAGTGGTTTATCAACACTAACACAAGTACGAAAAGTGGTTTTTCAACACTAACACAAGTGCGAAAAGTGGTTTCCTGCACCAACACAAGTGCGAAAAGTGGTTTATCAACACTAACACAAGTGCGAAAAGTGGTTTTTCAACACTATCACAAGTGCAAAAAGTGTTTTTTCCACACTAATACAAGTGCAAAAGTGGTTTCCTGCACCAACACAAGTGCAAAAAGTGGTTTATCAACACTAACACAAGTGCGAAAAGTGGTTTTTCAACACTAACACAAGTGCGAAAAGTGTTTTTTCCACACTAATACAAGTGCAAAAGTGGTTTCCTGCACCAACACAAGTGCGAAAAGTGGTTTTTCAACACTAACACAAGTGTGAAAAGTGGTTTTTCAACACTAACACAAGTGCGAAAAGTGGTTTTTCAACACTAACACAAGTGCGAAAAGTGGTTTTTCAACACTAACACAAGTGCGAAAAGTGTTTTTTCCACACTAATACAAGTGCAAACGTGGTTTCCTGCACCAACACAAGTGCGAAAAGTGGTTTTTCAACACTAACACAAGTGTGAAAAGTGGTTTTTCAACACTAACACAAGTGCGAAAAGTGGTTTTTCAACACTAACACAAGTGCGAAAAGTGGTTTTTCTACACTAATACAAGTGCAAAAGTGGTTTCCTGCACCAACACAAGTGCGAAAAGTGGTTTTTCAACACTAACACAAGTGCGAGAATTGGTTTTTCAACACTATCACAAGTGCAAAAAGTGTTTTTTCCACACTAATACAAGTGCAAAAGTGGTTTCCTGCACCAACACAAGTGCGAAAAGTGGTTTTTCAACACTAACACAAGTGCGAAAAGTGGTTTTTCAACACTAACACAAGTGCGGAAAGTGGTTTTTCCACACTAATACAAGTGCAAAAGTGGTTTCCTGCACCAACACAAGTGCGAAAAGTGGTTTTTCAACACTAACACAAGTGCGAAAAGTGGTTTTTCCACACTAACACAAGTGCGAAAAGTGGTTTATCAACACTAACACAAGTACGAAAAGTGGTTTTTCAACACCAACACAAGTGCGAAAAGTGGTTTCCTGCACCAACACAAGTGCGAAAAGTGGTTTATCAACACTAACACAAGTGCGAAAAGTGGTTTTTCAACACTATCACAAGTGCAAAAAGTGTTTTTTCCACACTAATACAAGTGCAAAAGTGGTTTCCTGCACCAACACAAGTGCAAAAAGTGGTTTATCAACACTAACACAAGTGCGAAAAGTGGTTTTTCAACACTAACACAAGTGCGAAAAGTGTTTTTTCCACACTAATACAAGTGCAAAAGTGGTTTCCTGCACCAACACAAGTGCGAAAAGTGGTTTTTCAACACTAACACAAGTGTGAAAAGTGGTTTTTCAACACTAACACAAGTGCGAAAAGTGGTTTTTCAACACTAACACAAGTGCGAAAAGTGGTTTTTCAACACTAACACAAGTGCGAAAAGTGTTTTTTCCACACTAATACAAGTGCAAACGTGGTTTCCTGCACCAACACAAGTGCGAAAAGTGGTTTTTCAACACTAACACAAGTGTGAAAAGTGGTTTTTCAACACTAACACAAGTGCGAAAAGTGGTTTTTCAACACTAACACAAGTGCGAAAAGTGGTTTTTCTACACTAATACAAGTGCAAAAGTGGTTTCCTGCACCAACACAAGTGCGAAAAGTGGTTTTTCAACACTAACACAAGTGCGAAAAGTGGTTTTTCAACACTAACACAAGTGCGGAAAGTGGTTTTTCCACACTAATACAAGTGCAAAAGTGGTTTCCTGCACCAACACAAGTGCGAAAAGTGGTTTTTCAACACTAACACAAGTGTGAAAAGTGGTTTTTCAACACTATCACAAGTGCAAAAAGTGTTTTTTCCACACTAATACAAGTGCAAAAGTGGTTTCCTGCACCAACACAAGTGCGAAAAGTGGTTTTTCAACACTAACACAAGTGCGAAAAGTGGTTTTTCAACACTAACACAAGTGCGAAAAGTGGTTTTTCCACACTAATACAAGTGCAAAAGTGGTTTCCTGCACCAACACAAGTGCGAAAAGTGGTTTTTCAACACTAACACGAGTGCGAAAAGTGGTTTTTCAACACTATCACAAGTGCAAAAAGTGTTTTTTCGACACTAATACAAGTGCAAAAGTGGTTTCCTGCACCAACACAAGTGCGAAAAGTGGTTTATCAACACTAACACAAGTGCGAAAAGTGGTTTTTCAACACTATCACAAGTGCAAAAAGTGTTTTTTCCACACTAATACAAGTGCAAAAGTGGTTTCCTGCACCAACACAAGTGCAAAAAGTGGTTTATCAACACTAACACAAGTGCGAAAAGTGGTTTTTCAACACTAACACAAGTGCGAAAAGTGTTTTTTCCACACTAATACAAGTGCAAAAGTGGTTTCCTGCACCAACACAAGTGCGAAAAGTGGTTTTTCAACACTAACACAAGTGTGAAAAGTGGTTTTTCAACACTAACACAAGTGCGAAAAGTGGTTTTTCAACACTAACACAAGTGCGAAAAGTGTTTTTTCCACACTAATACAAGTGCAAAAGTGGTTTCCTGCACCAACACAAGTGCGAAAAGTGGTTTTTCAACACTAACACAAGTGTGAAAAGTGGTTTTTCAACACTAACACAAGTGCGAAAAGTGGTTTTTCAACACTAACACAAGTGCGAAAAGTGGTTTTTCTACACTAATACAAGTGCAAAAGTGGTTTCCTGCACCAACACAAGTGCGAAAAGTGGTTTTTCAACACTAACACAAGTGCAAAAAGTGGTTTTTCAACACTAACACAAGTGCAAAAAGTGGTTTTTCAACACTAACACAAGTGCGAAAAGTGGTTTTTCAACACTAACACAAGTGCGAAAAGTGGTTTTTCCACACTAATACAAGTGCAAAAGTGGTTTCCTGCACCAACACAAGTGCAAAAAGTGGTTTTTCAACACTAACACAAGTGCGAAAAGTGGTTTTTCCACACTAATACAAGTGCAAAAGTGGTTTCCTGCACCAACACAAGTGCGAAAAGTGGTTTTTCAACACTAACACAAGTGCGAAAAGTGATTTTTCAACACTAACACAAGTGCGAAAAGTGGTTTTTCCACACTAATACAAGTGCAAAAGTGGTTTCCTGCACCAACACAAGTGCGAAAAGTGGTTTTTCAACACTAACACAAGTGCGAAAAGTGGTTTTTCAACACTATCACAAGGTCAAAAAGTGTTTTTTCCACACTAATACAAGTGCAAAAGTGGTTTCCTGCACCAACACAAGTGCGAAAAGTGGTTTTTCAACACTAACACAAGTGCGAAAAGTGGTTTTTCAACACTAACACAAGTGCGAAAAGTGGTTTTTCAACAATAACACAAGTGCAAAAAGTGGTTTATCCACACTAATACAAGTGCAAAAGTGGTTTCCTGCACCAACACAAGTGCGAAAAGTGGTTTTTCAACACTAACACAAGTGTGAAAAGTGGTTTTTCAACACTATCACAAGTGCAAAAAGTGATTTTTCCACACAAATACAAGTGCAAAAGTGGTTTCCTGCAACAACACAAGTGCGAAAAGTGGTTTTTCAACACTAACACAAGTGCGAAAAGTGGTATTTCAACACTATCACAAGTGCAACAAGTGTTTTTTCACACTAATGCAAGTGCAAAAGTGGTTTCCTGCACCAACACAAGTGCGAAAAGTGGTTTTTCAACACTAACACAAGTGCGAAAAGTGTTTTTTCCACACTAATACAAGTGCAACAGTGGTTTCCTGCACCAACACAAGTGCGAAAAGTGGTTTTTCAACACTAACACAAGTGCGAAAAGTGGTTTTTCCACACTAATACAAGTGCAAAAGTGGTTTCCTGCACCAACACAAGTGCGAAAAGTGGTTTTTCAACACTAACACAAGTGCGAAAAGTGGTTTTTCCACACTAATACAAGTGCAAAAGTGATTTCCTGCACCAACACAAGTGCGAAAAGTGGTTTTTCAACACTAACACAAGTGCGAAAAGTGGTTTTTCAACACTATCACAAGTGCAAAAAGTGTTTTTTCAACACTAATACAAGTGCAAAAGTGGTTTCCTGCACCAACACAAGTGCGAAAAGTGGTTTATCAACACTAACACAAGTGCGAAAAGTGGTTTTTCAACACTATCACAAGTGCAAAAAGTGTTTTTTCCACACTAATACAAGTGCAAAAGTGGTTTCCTGCAGCAACACAAGTGCGAAAAGTGGTTTATCAACACTAACACAAGTGCAAAAAGTGGTTTTTCAACACTAACACAAGTGCGAAAAGTGTTTTTTCCACACTAATACAAGTGCAAAAGTGGTTTCCTGCACCAACACAAGTGCGAAAAGTGATTTTTCAACACTAACACAAGTGTGAAAAGTGGTTTTTCAACACTAACACAAGTGCGAAAAGTGGTTTTTCAACACTAACACAAGTGCGAAAAGTGTTTTTTCCACACTAATACAAGTGCAAAAGTGGTTTCCTGCACCAACACAAGTGCGAAAAGTGGATTTTCAACACTAACACAAGTGTGAAAAGTTGTTTTTCAACACTAACACAAGTGCGAAAAGTGGTTTTTCAACACTATCACAAGTGCAAAAAGTGTTTTTTCCACACTAATACAAGTGCAAAAGTGGTTTCCTGCACCAACACAAGTGCGAAAAGTGGTTTTTCAACACTAACACAAGTGCGAAAAGTGGTTTTTCAACACTAACACAAGTGCGAAAAGTGGTTTTTCAACACTAACACAAGTGCGAAAAGTGGTTTTTCCACACTAATACAAGTGCAAAAGTGGTTTCCTGCACCAACACAAGTGCGAAAAGTGGTTTTTCAACACTAACACAAGTGTGAAAAGTGGTTTTTCAACACTATCACAAGTGCAAAAAGTGTTTTTTCCACACAAATACAAGTGCAAAAGTGGTTTCCTGCAACAACACAAGTGCGAAAAGTGGTTTTTCAACACTAACACAAGTGCGAAAAGTGGTTTTTCAACACTATCACAAGTGCAAAAAGTGTTTTTTCACACTAATGCAAGTGCAAAAGTGGTTTCCTGCACCAACACAAGTGCGAAAAGTGGTTTTTCAACACTAACACAAGTGCGAAAAGTGTTTTTTCCACACTAATACAAGTACAAAAGTGGTTTCCTGCACCAACACAAGTGCGAAAAGTGGTTTTTCAACACTAACACAAGTGCGGAAAGTGGTTTTTCCACACTAATACAAGTGCAAAAGTGGTTTCCTGCACCAACACAAGTGCGAAAAGTGGTTTTTCAACACTAACACAAGTGCGAAAAGTGGTTTTTCAACACTAACACAAGTGCAAAAAGTGGTTTTTCTACACTAATACAAGTGCAAAAGTGGTTTCCTGCACCAACACAAGTGCGAAAAGTGGTTTTTCAACACTAACACAAGTGCGAGATTGGTTTTTCAACACTATCACAAGTGCAAAAAGTGTTTTTTCCACACTAATACAAGTGCAAAAGTGGTTTCCTGCACCAACACAAGTGCGAAAAGTGGTTTTTCAACACGAACACAAGTGCGAAAAGTGGTTTTTCAACACTAACACAAGTGCGGAAAGTGGTTTTTCCACACTAATACAAGTGCAAAAGTGGTTTCCTGCACCAACACAAGTGCGAAAAGTGGTTTTTCAACACTAACACAAGTGTGAAAAGTGGTTTTTCAACACTATCACAAGTGCAAAAAGTGTTTTTTCCACACTAATACAAGTGCAAAAGTGGTTTCCTGCACCAACACAAGTGCGAAAAGTGGTTTTTCAACACTAACACAAGTGCGAAAAGTGGTTTTTCAACACTAACACAAGTGCGAAAAGTGGTTTTTCAACACTATCACAAGTGCAAAAAGTGTTTTTTCGACACTAATACAAGTGCAAAAGTGGTTTCCTGCACCAACACAAGTGCGAAAAGTGGTTTATCAACACTAACACAAGTGCGAAAAGTGGTTTTTCAACACTATCACAAGTGCAAAAAGTGTTTTTTCCACACTAATACAAGTGCAAAAGTGGTTTCCTGCACCAACACAAGTGCAAAAAGTGGTTTATCAACACTAACACAACACTAACAGAGGATGTAACGAGAGTGTACACCTGTGGTGAGTGTTACAGAGTGTGTAACGGGAGAGTGTGCGCAAGAGGATGTGCGAGAAAGGTGTGTAACGGATGGGTGCATGAGTACAGAGTGCGCTGTCAAGAGTAACGGTGAGTGCGCGACCAAGAGTGGTGGTGAAAGTGGTAAGAGTGACACGGAGCGTGAGTTGGTTGTGGCAGGTGAGAGAGGATGTACACCTGGAATGGAAGGATGCACACCTGGAATGGTAGAGCGTGTGTGGGAATGCACACTGAAATTGGTAGTGAGGCACGTGGTTGGCTGTGCAAGTGAGAGCACACCTGTGGTCGTCACAGAGGAGGTGACCGAGGAGGGGGCGCAAAGAGGTGTGTTGGTGAGGTGTGCGAACGACGAGTGTGTGCAAAGATGTGCGGTGGTCAGGTGTGTGACCAAGTCTGTAAGCGGATTTGAGTGTACCTGGGTGTGTCAGGGAAGGTGCAATGACAAAGAGCATGGAGACAGCTGGATGTATGAGCAAGGAACGGGCTGCGGGGTGTGAGCATGCAAGTGAAGCATCGACGGTAACCGGGTTAGCGGTTAGAGCAACGTATAGCCGAATCGGGCCTTCGGTGCGAACCAGGCAGCTTTGCGTGCCGCGGGGATCCACGGCGGTTTTGAAAGAACCGCCGTGCGAGATCCACGCCGGGCCGCGCTTTGAACGGCCGCGTCCGTGCTCCACAAGGCGGAGCGAGCAGCCCGATAGGAAGGGTCGTCATGGCGACCCCTTTTTGTTGAGGCGTTCCGGCAGGTCGAGATCGGGCCATTGGACGGCTCCGTGCCGAGGTGGTGCATGGGCTCTCGGCCCGGGTAAGCGTCCTTCCCTGCACCGAGTGCCGGATGCATCCAGCCGCTGGCACCAAGCAACCCGCATTCATTGCTCGGCTTTGCGAAGCCGATCTTTGGAGATGAATTGGCGCACCGAGAGGCACTAGTGAGTAGACGTGTGACGATGATAGTGGTTTGGACCCGAAATTGCAAAGCAAAATTTGATGATTGGCAGAGTGATGATTGGTAGTGATTGGCAAATTTTTAATTGGCTGAAATTTGGTGAGCAAAATTTATAGTGAAAGATACCCGATGTGGTGGGATGGCAACTCTGCCATCTCTCACCACGGGGGCAAAGGAGCACTAGTTTTATGGGGTTTATGGCAGTGAAAACTAGCCCGGGAGGGTTAGGATATAATGATAGGGATCTAGAGAAGATGACCTTAGGTAACGTTAAGATTAGGTAGTGACAATGATACCTGTAGTGGGGACGCAGGTAGATTAGTGTGGATGATAATGACGTGGTATGTGCTTAGTTTAAAGGGAAGACGGGGAGCACTAAGTTAGCAGGGCAACAGGTAGTTTAGATGATGCCGTGTGAGTGTTGGAGGTGTATTCAAGTGTATTGAGCAGGGTATGAGTAACCGATTGTGATATTAGTTGTGCTGACCAAATGGTCCAGGAAGGAAGGAGGGTGCAGGTGGCACCAGGTGTGATTGCACAGGTGTGCAACGACAGGTGTATGGAGAATGGTTGTGTGGAAGACATGGAGTCTGGAGTATATGGAATATTGGAATGGATGGTCGTGGAGTGAGTATGGGGGAAACTGTGGAGTGGAGTGGATGGTGCGAAGGTGTGGATGGGGGAAAGGAGGATGGACCCCCATCACGAATACCCGGGGAGGGTAGTGTAAGTGTTAGGTAGAGGGTACAGGTAAATTGTGGTTGGATATTGGCATCTGTGGTGCGAGGTGAAAGAATGGTGTTTGGATGGGTGCATTAGTGTTGTGGAAATGGCTGGGCGTGTAGCCTGTTAGTGTGTGTAGTTGGTTTGGGCACTCCACCACTGTGAGGATGTCGGCCAGGTGAGGCCGCAGGTGGGCTCTGGGAGCCGGTAGAGTTGTTGTGGATGGGGCCCGAGGATCCGGAGGACGGACCCGGGTAGCCCAGTGCAAGAGGGCACCAAGGGGTGACAGAGCCAGGAGGGGCCTTCCCCAGTTAGTTAGGTTAGGGTGAGGAGCTAGGTAAGCTCGGGTGGCAACTACAGTGGTGGAGGTGTGCAGGTGGGTAGACCTGCTGGGAGAGCTGCACGACCCAGCCTGGAAATTGTGCAAGGGCACAGGGAGATTAATCGTGGGAGTGAGACCCCAAATTGAGAAGCACCACAGTTTGGTCAATGGGAATTTGGTTTTTAAAACCACATAGAGTAAGATTGCCAATGGTTTGGCAGGGAAAGACCCCGGGTAGTGTAAAGTGTGTTAATGTCATTTAGAGGATAGTTAGGATGAAAATCTCCTTGCACCATCTACATCCACTCACCTGAGGTGACGTAACTCCACACCATGCCATGTTTTTATTATTTTTGATGCAAATGTTTTGAATGTGAGACGCATCATGACGTGGGTGTGACATTGTGCTTTGTTATTCCTTCTCTCCCTCCTTATGAGGATTGATGATGAATTGGGTGATGGCAAATTTTGGCTAAAAGGGATTGAACCAACGAATTTGGAGTAGGGGAAATATGGGGAAGACGTGACATAAGCGACAAATTTGTAAAGGTGTAGATTTTGTAAATATGTTGTAAGGGCAAGGGTAGAGTAGGTGACAGGGGGGGTGACGTACGGTAGGGACGAGCTTTCTCACTTCACTCTCCGTACGCACTTCGCCTTGCATTGCCTTATTGATGTGTACCCTTGTGACCTTACCCCTCGCTCATCTGTCTTTTCCCCCTTTTGTCTCCCACATGAGGACCTGTGCGCCACTGGGCGCCGAGGGGAGCGTGCGTGAGTCCGCCATTGTGCGCCCGGAACTCCCAGAACCAGCCTTCTGCATCGATGCACCACATTATGGACCACATGTTTGTGGCTGAGCACCACTTATGGACCCCATGGGTTGGGGCATGGCCCCTCTGCTGGAACCGGCCCTGAAGGCCCGAAATCTTGCTGGCGGACCTTGGCCACAGGGCACCGATGCCCCACAGGTGAACCATACATAGTCGGCCCCCTGTGGGCCATAAATAAAAGAAATGGACACGTTGGGTGCATTTTATTATTGCAAATAGGCCGCCAGCAAAGAAGATGACAACACCAGGAAAATAGCAATAGCCAGCAGAGGGAGCCGAAGAGCAAGAGACCACCAGCAGGGTTAGGGGTTTGTTTGTTGTTTTTATTTTATTGACCAATGATGACTGTGCACCGATTGGTGCTTGAGGGTGTGTTGGTGCGTTTTGGGTGCTTCATGGTGCGTCGATGCAGAGCAGACTGTCTCCCCCCCCAAAAATAACAATCACAGGTCCTGGGTTAGTTTTGTAAATAAAGTAACGTCACTGTAAATAATGCTCCCCACCGTCAATGTATAGTTTGAAGACCATTCCGCAATTCGGTTAGCTGTGGGCGTGATTCTGTTAGGCAGGGTGCAATGGAGCAGCGGGACATATTTATTTATGTTTTAAAACTGTTGCACTCAGGGCCAGGTTAAAAGTAGAGGGAACTACACCTACGTGCCACACTAAAAGTTAAAGTTATAGGCCCGGGACGTGCCTAAGAGGAGGAGGGTGCAGTGTTGTGGATATGAGAATGTTTTTTTGTTGTTGTTGTTGTAGTGTAAATTGTTGTAAAGTATCGCCCTCCTTGCTCCAGTGTTGTATAAAGATCAAAGGGGCGTTCCCGTAGTTAGTTCCATAAAACATACATGGAGGACACCATAATACCCCTGTTCAGTAGTTTATTTCCTTATTATGTGTATTAGGGTAAGGCCTTGTCTTCCATTAAGATGACACTCCATTGCACGAAGTGAAATAAGATAGATCCCCCTTCATTCCCATTCCCAAAACCTCCATTTCCAGCTACATCCCCTCCAAGCCTCCATTGCCAACTGCACTGGGCAGTTTGCCAGGTTTGTTACAGCTGTGGGTTGTTGATTTTGCCCCAAAGCCGCCATTAAGCATGTGCTCAGCTCGGGGAAGAAGGGCGTGCCCGCCCATCGTCATCAAGGGTGGAGTCAGAGGGCCTGTGCCCACCAATCAGGGCCGAAGCGAGCTCACCGAGGGGCGTGTCCTGAAGGCTGGCGGCTTGATCGCCTGAGGCGCTATAAAAGCGCGCGCGCAAGAGCCGAGTAGTGGTTGGACAGAGAGACGTGCAGGTGGTTGGACAGAGAGACGTGCAGGTGGTTGGACAGAGAGACGTGCAGGTGGTTGGACAGAGAGACGTGCAGGTTGTTGGACAGAGAGACGTACAGGTGGTTGGACTGAGTACGAGAAGAGTTGAGTTGAGTACGAGAAGAGTTGAGTAAGGAATCCCTAAAAGAGCAGCTTCAGCCACAGCAGCAGCAGCCACAGCAGCTTCAGCCACAGCAGCTTCGGGGCCTTGACGGCAGTTTCGAACGGGGCCGCAAAGGAACGGCGGCTGCAAAACGCGCCGATCGAGAAAGGGGCGGCGGCTGCTAATCCCCGACCCGACCGTGCTGCGGGTCCAGCTGAACCTTCCTCCCCCTCCAGCCATCCACCTCCTGCCATTCCTATCATCATTCCCCGCGTGAGTCTGTCTTTGTTTGTTCTGTCCTGGGGTTAATTAAGACTGTAGGTAAGCTAATAATTGCACTGTGTCTCTGATTCTTCTGTATATTATTTTATTATCCTTCCTTCTCCTTGGTTACTTTGAGCGTGTAAATAATAAATCCTGTTCCTCTTCTGTACGTCTTCTTCTTCCTCTTTACATTCGGTCGCTTTAGAGGTTTCCAAATTGAATACTTGTGGCGCGATTTCGGCCAACGTCCAGGAATCGGGTTAGTCGGGGTAACTGTTCGGTCGCGGTGCCATCCGCTCGGCAAAACAACATCCTAGCCGCGTCCGTAACAATATATTATACATATATATATATAGATATACATATATAGTTGCGGTTTTGAGTCTGTCAAGTGAGTGTAATAAAGGTTAAAGTCTGTCCCCGATAGTTAGTCACACAAGCAACATGTAGCCTCTCAATAGTATAGTTTTGTCTTCGTATTTGTGAGCTTAGTTCCCTTCCAGTTTTAATTCTGCATTGAGTACGAGCCAGGTAGATAGGCCCTACTTGCCACCGATTTCCCAGCCACCCTAGCCTCGATCCAGTTTGCTAAGCATTGGGTGATCATTGGCCGAGTTAACACGAGGTAGGCCTAGGATTGGGGAGAGTCGAGGCGGAGCGGCAGAAGCAATGACGGTAAGCACGAGCCGCCAATCAGAGCTCGGGGGTTGTGGCGGCGGCGTGGCGGCACAGGGCGTGGTGAGAAGAGTCGGGTGAGTTCCAGAAAGTTCGGGGGCCGTAGCTATAAAGAACCGCTGCGCAAAAGCCCTCGACAGGACTTGACTTGCTGCGAGAGAGAGAGATAAAAGGACTTGCATCGGAGGGCTAAGAGGACTAACGCGTGAACTCGCAGAGGAGAGAGAGAGAGACAAGAGGA
Organism: Myxine glutinosa; assembly: GCF_964187855.1. Classification (NCBI taxonomy): domain Eukaryota; kingdom Metazoa; phylum Chordata; class Myxini; order Myxiniformes; family Myxinidae; genus Myxine; species Myxine glutinosa. Next base: position 70,150,356 of record NC_136264.1, on the reverse strand, counting down.
CTGCTGCCTGATGAACTTGACCATTGCACGGGAACGCGCGCTAACCAACACCAAGTGTATTGAAGAAGAGGAGTTGGTCACTACATATACGCGGGCGCAGACAAGCGTGTTTATAACGAAATAGCGCATTTCAGCCACGCGAATGAACAAGGCTGAGTAACCGCCAGCCGCGCTTAAGTCCGCCCTCTACCGTTTCGCCCCGATCATCCCTTTGTTCGAGAGACGCGCTACGAGTCCCTGCCTTCGCCTGCCACCATCTTCGAGGGACGTGCCGGGGCCGTGGAGAGCGGGACGGAGGCCGTCTCTGGACGACGACATCGACGTGTGGGGAGCACCTGCCCATCTGCAATCCCCTGTGTGAGTGTGAGACGGCCCCGTTGTCCCAGGGATAAGTTAAGACTGTTTAAGGATTGCTCTGTGTCTCTTCGTCCTTGAACTGTATATGCGTGTGGGAATAAATAAACCCTTGTTCTTTCTTTCTGATTCGATCGTTCCTTTGGTTTCCTCAATTGACTAAGCGTGGCACGATTAAGATCGCTCCAATCGGGTTCCACTATTTAAAACTGCGCGGGCCACGTGTACGCAATCCGCTCGGCGTACTAACACCATACGTGGTTCATGTGAGGCTTGTTTCCTCGCTCCCAGGGCAGCGAGGGTACTTAGGTACGAGCGAAAAGTAGTCCCGAAACCCTACGCCACGTGTGTCCGGGAGGGACGTAATAAGTCTCGGTTCCGCCAGGCCCAGTAAAGACAAGGGGATGAATCCCCCCTTGATAAGGGGAAGAAGGCCTGCGTTGAGAACCGTAACAATTGGTAGTCAGGAGTGGGATTTGGAACCTGGGACAAAAAATTTTGGGACAAAATTTTTGGACAAAATTTTGGACACCAATTGTACATATTGGCCGTAGCAATTGGTGTCAGGAGTGTGGGATTGGACCCGGAGTGTGCTTCACGCACTTGAAAATGCGAGTGGATGAAATTTAGTTTTAAATTCAAATTTTTAAATTTGTGCCATGGCTAGCCAAAGCGGTCGAATGCCGGTGGGGGTAGAAAATGAGGTAGATGAGGAGGAATTAATGACCCAGGACCCACGGCAAGAATTGGGAGAAGAGGAGGACATTGATGAGGGGCCGGCAGTCGGGGTAGAAAATGGAGGCGCCTCGCACGTGGCAGCGGAAGCCGAGCCCGCGGTGCCAAGGTACATGCAATTATTTATGGCGCAAATACAGGCATCCATAAAGATGGAGTGGGATCGACTGAATGGCAAAATGGACACCCAAGAAAATAAATTTAAAGAAATGGGTGGCCAATTGAAAGAAATGGGGGACAAATCCACCCGGGAATTGTTCGAGTGGAAAAAGGGGTTGGAAAACAAAATGGACATCCAAAAGAATCAATTGGGAAAAATGAGGGTGGCGTCGAAAAAGGAAATAAAAGAGGCAGGGAAGGACATAAGGCGCAAGCTGAGCGAGGAGGTCGCAAAGGGATGCCACGAGTTAACGCAGTGCGAGGAACGCGGGGAGAGCGAGGTTGGGCAGAGCGCAGCTAAGTGGACCAAGGGAATAGAAATCGCGACTCGGGGTGTGGAAAAGCCGACGGCCGTCGAATTGGAAAAAGAAATTTTATGCGCACCGGCGGTCGTCGAGGAAATAGAAGAAATAAAAGAAATAGTTGAAATTGGGGCCGAAGAGACGGCAGAGATAGAGTCGGGGAATGTATCACGGGAGGTAGAAATGGAACCTGAACAAAGTTTGCATTTGCACTGTGATGTCGGGCTTGCTAACCCCAATTAAAGTTTGCAGGTGGTGCTGCCGCGGAAGAAGGTCCCTAAGGTGAGCAGGAGTGTGTATGGCAGGGAAAGATTTTTGGCGTGCTTGGGATCGAGACGGAGCCCGGGCGCTCGTGGAAGGTCCTTTTTGCGGTGTACATGAGCGACTGGCGCACGTGTGTGAAAAAAGTGTGCACCAGAACGCGAGTGTATGATGGAATGTGAGTGGGAAGAGTGCGTCGAAGAAGAGTGTGAAATAGAGTGTGCGATGGCCGAGGAGAGTGAGAGAGAATGCACACCAGAGCGTGTTGTAGAGAGTGTGCAGGAGTGCACACCAGAGCACGTGATTGGGTGTGTACCAGAAGAGTGCACACCCGTGGACGTTGCGGAGTACGTAACGGAGGGGTGTACGCGAGGGTGTGCGAAGGCTGATTGTGTTACGGAGTGTGTAACAGGGAAGTGTGCGGTAAAGGAGTGTGTGGGGGAAAAGCGTGTAATGGAGTGCGTGAGAGTATGAGTGCGCCGAGGTGTGCAGGTACGAGTACGGTGTGCGAGAAAGAATGCACACCGGACCGTGTGCAGAGAGACCATGCAGTAACAAAATGTATGGAGTGTATGGGAGGCGCTGGAGCGCCGCGTTTTGCGAGTGAGGAACGGGTGGCGTGGGGTGAGAATGCGGCCCGAGCATCGACGCAGACCGGGGGAGCATTTAGGGCGACGTATAGCCGATGTGAGCCCTCGGTGCGTGGTGTGCTTTGTGTGCGGCGGGGATCGGTGCCGCGGCGGTCTCACAAGGACCGGCGTGCACGGTTCGCGCCGGGCCATGCCCTGTATGGTTGGTGCCGCATCGTGGCAGTAAAGGTGATCGGCATGGTTCAAGGGGGGGTAGGAGAGGCCAGAGCCGCGCCCCCTGGCGGCTGCGGTGCTCCGACCATGGGCGGTTGGGCCATCGTGCGTGGTACTGCAAGGCTCCACACGCAGGGATGGCACCCTGAACCTTGGCCCAACAAAGCCTCCTCCCCTGAATCGAAAATGCCGGACAGACCCAACCTACAGGCGACAAACCACCCGCATACATCGCTCGGCTTTTCGAAGACGAGCTCTGAAAATGTATTTCCACACAAAGAGGCTCGAGTGTAGCGGACGATTAGCAATAGTGTTAGCGAATGGTACCCGGCGTGGAGGGAACGGTGATTTCACCATTCCTCACGTTGGGGCTCATGAGCATTAGATTAGGGGGATGGCAGTGACATGCACATGGAGGGACCAGCGATGGTTACCTCCATGGGGCACTGAAGCTCGCCGAGGGCGGGCTAGGATAATTGTTAGGGAATTTAGAGGACAGTAGAGACAAAATATTTAAGTAGGGACATTTGTACCTGTAGTGGGGACGTAGAGAGATTAGAAGGATGTTAATGACGAGGGAAGTGCTTAGTGTAAGGGAAGACAGGGAAGCACCAGTTTTAGAGGAAGTAGTCAGCTAGATGATGCTGTGTGTGTGAGGATTGTATTGAGCAAATGAGGAATTGGTTGAGAATAACCAGGAATTGTGTACTGAGACAGATGGAGTTGTGTTGGAGTGTATGGGAAAAGGTGGATGAGCACAAAAGGTGTGCGAGAAAAGTGGTGTGCGAGATAAATGGTGTGGAATGAGTAGTGTGGAATGCTTGGTGTGGGATAAAAGGTGTGGAATGCATGGTGCGAAGGAGTGAATGGGGGGAGATGGACCCCTTCACGAATACCCGGGGTGGGTAGTTTAAAGCCAGGTAGCGGGCTTAGGTAAATTGTTTGGATATTGACACCTGTGGTGCAGGAAGTGGCAAGTAGTGCTTGATTGGGTGCATGAGTCTATTAAATGGCTGGGCGTGTGGGCTTTGTTGGTGCGTATGGTTATTGGGGCACTCCGCCACTGGAAGTCTGTCGGCCAGGTGAGGCCGCAGGTAGGCTCCGGGAGCCAGTTAGAGTTGTGAGTAGTTGCTCAATGGGGCCCGAGGATCCAAGAGAAGGACCCGGGTAGCCCAATGCCAGAGAGGGCATCAGAGGGGTAGAGTGCCAGGATGGGACATAATAAGTCTCGGTTCCGCCAGGCCCAGTAAAGACAAGGGGATTAATCCCCCCTTGATAAGGGGAAGAAGGCCTGCGTAGAGAACCGTAACAATATATATATAATATAATATATAGAAACTGAACATCAAAAGAAACTTATCCCTTTCATTTTTTGAAATGTGCAGCTTTGTAAGCTCGTTTCTTCAATTGTAATGGCTGATTATGTAGCGGGAACTTAACTTCAATCACCTTGTTGATCAACAATGGCATGCTTGAGTGGTTCTGTATCGGGATCTCTCCCTTTAAACAATGACCCTCATAATGAAATCCTTCAGTTCTCGTGGTTAGCCATTCATTAATGCTGTCTATAGTCACTTTAGAGGCTTCTGACAGAGAAAACAACAAGAAAATTCAGATGCCACGCCTGACATCTGAACAACGTTTAAGAGCAATTGGGATGCTTGAGGCTGGTGTAAGCCAGCGAACAATTGCCCAACGTCTTGGTTGCTCACAGCCTGCAATCGACATCTTGCACCGAGGAGATCAACGGCTGTCTATCGGAAAATGCGCATTCAAGGCTTGCAGGAGTGGGACAGACTTCCCCAGGACCGCATCAGCCGCCTGATACAGAGCATGCGTAGGAGGTGTACAGCCTGCATCACAGCTCAGGGAGGACACACACGACATTGAGGACTGCTGTCATTCTGTCCTTGACTGTTCGGAGTGTTGTGTCCATTCCTGTGTCATTTTGTTTTGACTGTATTCAGGTGTGTGCCTTTGTGTTGTAGTGCTGTGACTTTTGTTGCACCACCCCTTGTGATGTTCATGCTTTTTCCTTTTTTGTGATTGAGGCAACCTCTTATTTTTGACATGTTTCGTAAACAGCTGATCTTTACCTCTGTGTTCAAATATTTTTCATTTTTGCGTGGAGGATTTCAATGAATGTCCTTTTAAATATTTCAAAAGTTCATTTTGATGTTAGATATATATATATATATATATATATATATATATATATATATATATATATATATATATATATATATTGTTACGGAAACGAAGTACGGCGCTCCCCTTAGCGGGGGGGTGGGGGGGAGGGAGGGTTAATCCCCCTTCTATTTGCACTGGCCGTCTCCGATCCTGAAGCTACCCCGCTCCACAAGGCAGGTGGGTAACTCAGCTCGAAACCACGGATAAGATGTTATTTTGCCGAGCGGTTTTAGCAGCCCACGGTTCGAGCCATTAACGAAGACTAACCCGATTAGAACCGTTGGCCGAAATCGTGCCACAGGAACTCAATGTGGAAACCTCTAAAATGAACGGATGTGAAGGAAAGAAGGCAAAGGTAGGAAGAACACAGGTATTTAATACTAACTATTGTACAAAACCAAAGAAACCAAGGGAGAAGGAAAGAAACGAAAGCAATTTACAGAAGAAGAAGAAGACACAGTGCAATTCTTAAAACAAGCTTAATTTATACCCCAGACAACACAGACAGACAGACGACAGTCAGACTTCCACGAATGGGGAATGAAGGCAGGAACGAATGGCTGAAAGGGGAGGAAGGTTCAGGTGGGACTGCAGAACGGCCGGGCCGGGAGCGAGCAGCCGCCGGCTCTCCACCCTCGGGTCCACACCGCCGGGATGCTTGCAGCAACGCGTCGGAGCTTGTCGTGGCAAGGCTGGTTGGAACAGCGTCTCCCTCGCTCATACTCCCGCAGGTTGCGCGTCTCTCTTCACTCGTCTGACTCCCTCAATCCTCTCCCTCCCTCAATCATCTGCCTCCCTCAATCATCTGCCTCCCTCAATCATCTGACGGTGGGGGCTCATGCCACGGGTTTTATAGGCCACACCCTCGAATCTTCCTGAACCTCCTCGAAGTTTCTTTCCTCCGCCCTCTCAGGCCAAACCCCTCATGCTTGGTTGGTTGATTGGGGGCTGGCTCACTCCTCCTTCTGATGACGAGGTGGGGCCACACCCATCTTCCCCGAGTGGACCGCGTGTTCAATGGAGGGCGAATGCAGTTGGCAATAATGCGGTTGGCAATGACGCAGTTGGAAATTCGGTTGGCAATGACGTTTTGGGGAATTAAAAGGGGGATCTATCTTATTTCATTTGGTGCAATGCAGAGTCAACTAATGGAAAACAGAGCCTTAAACTGACATAGAATAATGAGATTGTAGCGGTTCCCGCTGAATGTACACAATCGCCTTGCACCTGCCAGGACGCGGCCAGGGCGTGATCGCCATGCCGGGCTCGTCCGGACGGGCCCAGACGCGCCTCTCCTTGGCATGCCCAGATTCGCTGTTCCCGGGCACGCCCGAACCTCCCGGGCACGCCCGGGCTCATCTTTCCCGGGCATGCCCGCTCTCGCCTTTCCAGGGCTCGCCCAGAGCGCCCGGGCACGCCCAGCCTCGACTTGCCAGGCCGCGTCCAGGACGCCCGGGCATGTCCAGACTCGCCTTTCCAGGGCTCGCCCAGAGCGTCCGGGCATGCCCGCTCTCGCCTTTCCAGGGCTCGCCCAGAGAGCTCGGGCACGCCCAGCCTCGACTTGCCAGGCCGCGTCCAGGACGCCCGGGCATGTCCAGACTCGCCTTTCCAGGACTCGCCCTTGACACCCGGGCATGCCCGGTCTCGGTTTTCCCGGGCAAACGCCCCGGCATAAATGTGTATATATATATTGCTGCCCGATAAACGGGCTGGTTGGAATACCTGAGCTGTTTTGTTTCAATAAAGCTACTCGGACGAATTCCGTCTTTGGTCGCGTCAATTCTTTCGACTCGCGTTGGAGCGCAGCTCCTTCAAGATAACTATTTAGAAGGGCCTATGATTTTCTACATGTATGCGATGGACTAGCTAAAGGGACGACCTTTGATCTTTACACAAATGGAGGTATTTACAGGAATCATTACATTATTTACAATGGGGGTATATTTACAATGAATTACACACACAGTGCACGGTTTCCCAAATCCGTTACAATATATATATACATATATTTTTTTTTTTTTTTTTTTTTTTTTGAATACCCAATAGGCAACCCATTACAATATATATATATATATACTTCTTTTTTTTTTTTTCAAATACGATGGTGTCATGTATGTCGCTCCTCACTGGTACAGTGCTCAGTGTTTACCACATGTTGATGATTGTAAAGGCTTTTATTTATTTATTTTTGCTCTTTATCTGCATCATCCACAGCTTTCACAAATCTATATGAGAGAGCGAGAGCGAGAGCGAGAGCGAGAGAGAGAGAGAGAGAGAGAGCACAAAATATGCACCACTCTACATGTCACATATAACATGTTTGTATGCAGTACATAATTATGCAGTACATATCTGCGAGTATATCGCAGGTTTGAGGTTTGCAATCTAACCAAATGATGTTCTGTAATTAATTACCTTACCACAAGATATCACACATTTGTTGAGCTTTGCCTCTTACAAGTGTCTGTAGATAAAGAGGTTTAAATTGTTTTCAGTGAAAGGCAACCCATTCCTCTGAAAGACCCACCTGAGTTTGAAATGAGCATTTGGTCTAGTTTCTTCTTTTTTTCTTCATTGGATTTTGCTGTTGGATCGTCATCTCGATGTCTTGGTCCTCCACTTTCTTTGTCAGATATCGGCTTTGGTGTTTCCAAAACACCAGCTCCAAATCTTGAGCCTGAATACGCTCATTCATGTTGTTCAACTGAGAAGTGAAAAAACAAGCTGAGGTGGAAAAAAGTGATGAATAAAGCTCAACTTCAAAAAAGGCTTTTATTCTACCAGGTGAGTGCCCAGGGTTATTGCACCTAGTTTTACTACGTGGTCTAGGCTCCTGGAAGAGCTATGACACAGAACAGATCAGGACACAACATAACAAGGGGAACAGCAGGAGAAAGGGGCATCACCAGCAGCAGGGCGGAGGGAGAAAATAGATGGACTGACAAACATGGGATGCAGGTAACGATGAGGACTACGGGAGAACGCAAAGGGTGGACAACATGGATACAAAAGCAAATTTTTTAGGAGTGAGAGGGGGTTAACAGGTGTCGAAAAGTTCATGATTTTGGATAGAGGATGACTTGAGATGGTGGTGAACAGCTATCTTGAAGACCTTGATTGAAGATTGAAGAGTATGGAAGAAGGTTCCACAGGCGAGGAAGAAAAGGAATACCGTATTTTCCGGTGTATCAACCGCGGTTTTTTACCTACGGGAAAACCCTAAAAAAGGGGGTGCAGTTGATACACAGTAACAGAAAAATTTGCGCATTGAAAAACTGTCATATCAACGGGACGTAATCTTTATATTACTTTGGGGTTGCAGGGATGCAATGATGAATGATCGTCAATTACGTTACGAAGGTAGGTTCAACGCCGATTACTGCTGCCAGTCAAAATACAAGAAAGTTTGAAGTTTGTAATATTTGATTTTTCTATGCGTGTTTGTGAAAATGTGTACTTTCACTAGTCCTCTTTGAATGACAGGTCACATAGTGAATAGAGTGTGCTAAATAAAGACAGGATTAAGTCACAAAACAAAAGCGTCAACATCGTAAACAGGATGTTTTGCATGGGACATTATGACATACCTATTGTCTAACCAACGCCGCGGTATTATACCTATTGAAGTCGGCTTTGATGCCGCCGCATGCGCTGGGCGAATGTATAAAACGGAGAGGTCAACGGGGAGTTTCACCATTCATTCTATCCTGTTCGAGCTATCAAGACCAAGATTCACCATTCGCTTTATCCTGACCAAGACCAAGCTTCACCATTCGCTTATATCCTGACCAAGACCACGAGATGGCACCGCGATCATTCACAGCAGCTTTCAAGCTCCGTGCCTGCAGGTTTGCAGAAGAGTTTAGTAATCGGGCGGCCGGCCGACACTTCGGAATCGACGAGTCCGTCATTAGACGCTGGCGGACTAACAAGCAGACGCTGGAGACGATGCCGAAGAAGAAGGCGATGAGGGGCAAAGCAGCCCAGTGGCCGGCCTTGGAGGAGAGACTGCTAACGTGGGTGAGAGAGAAGCGAGCCGAGGGACACGTCATCGTGACACTAGCGTTGCGACTCCAGGCCCGACTCATCGCCAGGGAAACAGGGGGTCGATGACTTCACGGCCAGTACGTCTTGGGCGTACAGGTTCATGGGTCGTCATGGCCTTTCCATTCGCCGGCGAACCCACATCGCACAGAGTCTCCCTGATGACATAGCAGAGAAGACTGCTAATTTTCAGAAGTTCATGATCAAGTTCCGCAAGCAGCATGACTATCCCCTAAGCCGCATCGGCAACGCAGATCAGACGCCGCTGACCTTCGATGTGCCTCGAGGGACCACCATCTCGGCCAAAGGTGACAAGTCGGTGTCCATCATTACAACGGGTCATGAGAAAGATCGTTTTACGGTTATGCTAGCGTGCACCGCCGATGGGGGAAAGCTGCCGCCATATATCATCTTCAAGAGGAAGACGCTACCAAAGGATAAATTTCCTCCGGGTGTAATCGTTCGTGCCCAGGCCAAGGGGTGGATGGACCAAGCGCTGGTAGATGACTGGCTCCACGTCGTGTGGGGGAGACGAGTTGGTGGGCTTTCGCGGCGACGGAGCATGCTCGTCCTCGACGCCTTCCGTTGTCACAAGACAGAGGAGACCAAGTCAACGCTGAGGGTGCTCAACACTGATCTGGTGATGATCCCGGGTGGCATGACGTCGCTGCTGCAGCCGCTAGACGTTTCAGTCAACAAGCCGTTCAAAGACGGTCTGCGGCGCTGTTGGTCGGAGTGGATGCTGTCGGGGGACAAGACCTTCACCAAGACTGGGAGGATGAGGAAGGTGGACCTCCCGACGATCTGTAGCTGGATACTGAAGGTCTGGGAGGAGTTGCCGGCAGCCATCATCGAGCGGGCCTTCCTCAAGTGCTGCATATCTAATGCCCTTGATGGCACTCAAGATGACATCATCTGGGAGGATGAAGTGGCAGTGACCGACGATGGAGAAGAGGATAACGACGACGAGGCTCTCGCCTACCCCGACTCGGATTGGACTGAAGAAACGGATGACGAGGACTTCTTCGGATTTTAGAGACTAAACTCAACGGCCCTTTTCAGGGCCCCACATTGGCAAGAGCCAAAACACAACGGCCCTTTTCAGGGCCCCACATTGGCAAGAAAGAATAATTATAATGTTTTTTAAATTCTCTTTCAACTCATTTCATGTATTTTCACTCTTTCTCTGTCTTCAGTTTCTCTTTCCTTGCATCATATTTCGCTTTCCATTTTATTTATTTATCTCTTCTCTTTTTTAAATTTTCCTGATTTTTTTTTTCCCCTTGAAAATCTGTTGGTTTTTTTTGTTTTTTTTGAGGTCGAAAATCGTGGGTGCGGTTGATACACGGGTGCGGTTGATACACCGGAAAATACGGTAAATGAGTGGAGGTGAACAGTACTTCTGGATTTAGGCAGTTTCACTTATTGGGGGTTACTGCTGAACCGCGTGCGTCCAGCAGATACCCGAGGGGGACAAAGCACAGAGATGGCAGAGGGTGCAAGTCTTGACAAGGCTCCAATAAGTTTTAGAGGAGGGAGACAAGTTTGAAAGCTCATTTGTGAGATTGGACAGATGTTGTTTTCTGGCTCTCCAGAGAGTAGGCACACTTGTTGCAGGATTTGTGGAATGATCTGAGGTTGTCTTCAGTTGGATTTGCCTTTGTGGAGGAGAATGCAATTGTTTTAAAGAAACTGCCTCACCACAGGATTCAGAGTACCAAGAGCAGGAAGATGGGTAGGATAATTGAAGAGATGGGATGAATCTGTGCATAAGAGAGCAGGTTTTAAGTTTTAATTTTCAAAGTTAGTTCACTCTGGATAAAGCATCGGCAACTACATTGTCCCTACCCTTTACATGCCTAATTTCCAAGTTGAACTCCTGCAAAGACAAACTCCATCTCATCAACCGCTGATTTTTATTTTTCATTTTTTGAATGGAAGATTAAGGGGTTTTGATCAGTGAAGACTTTTAATTCTGGATTCTCTTGCACCCTGACTATAGGTACGACAGGTGAGACAGGAACCATTTTTTCCACAGGCTTCCTCTCGTTATATTTCTTCAGTCGGTTGACATGACACAGCTGCCACTTTTTCCGTCGGTTCGGGAATTGTCACCACATAATCTGTTTCATTAACCCTCCTTTCGATTGCATCGGGACCAAAATAGCTAGCCTGTAGTGGCTGATCTGGAACAGGAAGCAACACTAACACCCGGTCCCCAGGACTGAAATTTCTTATCTGAGAATTCTTGTCATGTCTCACTTTCATTTTATCCTGTGTCACTTTCACGTTTCCTCTCGCAACTTCACAAGCCTTTGCCAATCTGTGCCTAACCTTTGACACACACTTTACCACTGTTGACTGCGACTCCTCCTGTGGCCACTGTTCTTTCACAAATTTCAATGCTCCCCGAACTGCGTGTCCAAACACAAGTTCAAAAGGACTGAATCCTAATGACTCCTGAACAGATTCCCTCGTAGCAAACAGAAATAAGGGTATTCCTTCATCCCAATCCTTGTCACATTCAAAACAGTACGTTCTGATCATATTCTTCAATGTCTGGTGAAACCTTTCCAAGGCCCCTTGGCTCTCGGGATGGTAAGTACTTGACCTCACTTGCTTCACTCCCAACAGGTGTACCACTTGCTGAAAAAGTGTTGACATGAAATTGGAACCCTGATCAGACTGGATGACCTTAGGTAGGCCAACCAGAGTGAAAAATTTAATCATGGCCTTCACAATAACTGCCGCAGTAATTTTCCTAAGAGGCACCGCCTCTGGGAACCTTGTGGAAGCACACATGATGGTCAGCAGATACTGCTGTCCAGCCTTAGTTTTAGGTAAAGGGCCTACACAGTCAATAATGACTCGACTGAATGGCTCTTCAAAAGCTGGAATTGGTTTTAAAGGCGCAGAAGGGACTTTCTTATTAGGTTTTCCCACCAGCTGGCAAGAATGGCAAGATTTACAGAAGTCCGCCACATCACGTCGCAATCCTGGCCAGAAAAAATGTACCAATATTCTGTCACATGTCTTGTTCACTCCAAGGTGCCCGGCCAAAGGTGTCTCATGTGCCAAACTCAAAATCTCCTTCCGGTATGGCGGTGGCACCACAATTTGGTAATGAACTTTCCCCTCATCATTTGCTGGCACCTCCGGTGGTCTCCATTTTCTCATGAGTATTTCCCCTTTCATGAAGTAACCAACAGGTACCTTCATAGCCTCTTCCTCTGTAATGGCTTTACCAATCAAACTCCGGAGCTCCGAATCTCTGCGTTGTTCTCCAACAAGTCTCTTTTGGACAAGCACTGTTTGTTCAGCTTCATTCCCAGATGTCTCCGACGGACACTCCATTTTCTCTTTTGGTCCAGATGCCACCTTTTCCTTAGGTTCCTTGATGTCACTCCCTTTCCGATCGTCTCTTCCCAACTTTTCCTCCAATATCTCTATGGAACCCAAATCCACATCACCTTACTTCCCCTTCTCTTCAGAGCACTTCCTACCCATAGCACGAGTAACTGCACAGGATGGAAAGATACCTGGAATCTCCTGCTCTAAATGTGCTGTTATTTTCCATACTGGGCTTTTCAACCAACATCGGATTGCAGGAAACTCGACCACCGGCCAAATCATTCCCGATAATAAAAGAAATTCCCTCTACAGGAAGAGTGGCTTGTAACCCCACAGTGACCGGACCTGACACCAACTCAGACTTTAAATGGATTGCATGAAGAGGAGCATTAAAATAGCCACCAACCCCCTGTAAGAGAACACTAACCCCAGTTGCCGTCTTCTCCGACAATGGCAAAATGCCCTCAAACATCAAAGATTGATGTGCTACAGGTGTCCCTCAATACCCTAACAGGTCTCTGGTTAGTTAAGTCCCAATCCAGTGACACAAACCCCTCGGAAATAAAAGGTTTGTAACCCTCTTGGACAAGGTCGTTCTGTGATGCCGTAAGTTTGGCACGGGACCCTTCACAAGTCATTGTCCTCCAAGGATGATTTCTCGCATTCGCCAACGCATTCGCCAACGCATTCGCAGTTGCACTAGCCTGACTCCGATCCTGATTTTTCCTTTTCAGGGCTTAACATTGGGACATCAAATGCCCAGGTTTCTTGCAAAAAGCTCAAGTAGGCCGGAGGAAAAACCTGTTGTCTGCTTCGGGCCCCCCGGAAGATAGGTCTGCCTTGGAACTGCAGTCTTCTGATCCCTAAAGGTTGCGGTATCAGATTTGTTTCCCCATAGTCCTCTCTAGGCCGCCTCCATGAAAATTTGTTCTCCGAACCTGATTTAATGCAACTCCCCTGGCTAACTCTAGGCGGGAAGTTAGGTTTGTGGAACCCCATCCTGTGTGTCAAGGCATAGTCATCTGCCACTGTTGCTGCCTCATACAACTCCAGTACCTTTTTTTTCATCCAGATGCACTTTAATGTCCACGTGGACACACTGTTTAAATTCCTCCACCAATATCAATTGTCGTAAACGGTGGAAGTCTTCCCCAATCTCCTTCGAATCACACCACCTATCAAACATAGTTTCCTTCACTCTGGCAAACTCCACATGGGTCTCACTCTCCCTCTTCCTGGCATTCCTAATTTTTTGTCGGTAAGCTTCAGGGACCAATTCATAGGCTTTGAGAATGGCTTTCTTCACTATCTCATAATCTGCACATTGATCAATCGGTAAAGCCGAATAAATATCTTGAGCTTTACCCACCAGAACACTTTGTACTAACATAGTCCATGATGCCACAGGCCATTTTAACATTTGAGCCACCTTCTCAAAGTGTAAAAAGAACTTGGCTACCTCCTTTTCATTAAAGGGTGGAACGAGCCTCATGCTTACCAACATCCCAAGAGTTCTGACTGGTTGTCGAACTAGCCGGCATGGATACGACTTCTCTCCGTTCCCCCAGTAATTCAAGCTCCTTGAGTTTAAGTTCCCTCTGATACTCCATGTGCCGTTCCTTTAACTCCCTTCTCAGCTCTCCTTTCCTCTGCTCTTTCCGCTGCTCTTTCCTTTTCTGCTTTCCATTCCAACTCTTTTAACCTTTCCTGACTCTGCAGTTGCATCTCCATTTTCCGGAGCTCCATATTTCCTTTTTCTTCTGGTAACCAATCCAAGGCTACCTCTTCCCATGTTCCTTGTCCCACTAGAGATTCTACCACCAATGTCTGAATCTCTGCTTTCTTCATACTAACTCGGACCTCCAAGTTATAGTATTTGGCCAATATCATAAGTTCCGATCTTTTTAACGCCTGGAACTGTGCCTCTTTAGGGGACGTCACAAACTTTTCTACTTCAAACACCATTGTGACTATGAGTTAGCACCTGTTAACCTTCACACAAAAAAATTCAAAATTGTCAGAAATGCAAATTTGGGAATGTTAGAAAAATTACAAATTTGGGAATTTTGGGAATGTTATGGAATTCTATCCTGGACGAGCCCCCAATTTCTGTTACGTGCTCCTCCCCAAACCCCGGCCACGGTGTACCTCCAAAGCCTCGAAAGGAGTCACGGCAGAAAGATGTGCTATTATGTGTGTGTCCCAATGAACAATGGTAGAACCACACCAAGCAATTGATACAAAACCAATTATTGTATTCAAACTCACAGAATAATAACACTTAACGCAAGTACAAGGAAACTCTCACTTGCACATCATAAACCATACAATTCCTATGATGGTACCACCAATATTTCCTTTATCAATAACTCACAGTACTCCAAAGTGAGCAAACTGCAACATTCCCCAAAGTCACGGTGTCACGACACAAGGCCAAAGTCGATCCCCGCTCGGGTGATCACACAAACAGGTCGTACGGAGACCTGAACACAGGTCGGTCGACAGGCAAAGCTGTAGAAGAGCCTCTTGGTGAGAGGTCGGGCCGAAGGCGGTCCGGTAATGATTCACCCAAACAGGTGAGTGAAGAACTCACACCTTCCGTTCACCTGACATGAACAACCAACGGTTCCCAAGCTGGGGTTGCTCCGGGAAAACCCACGACACACACGTGGAACCGGGCGAAGGCCTGGTGCGAGGTGAAATGGCTGACCCCTGGCCGATAATGGCATCAGCTTGCTTTCCAACGATGATTCACTCTCGGAACCAAAACCCATCACGCAGGTTTATTTGCAACAGCAAGAACGACACTGTCACGGGAATCCCTTTCCCGGGGAAACCAAAATTCGCCTCGCGACCAATGTCCACAAGGTCCGCTTGTCTCCACGAAGCAGATGCGCCTTTCTTCTCCAATCTTTCTCGATCCTATCGCCTGCCTCTTCCTCTTGTTCTTCCCCCATTTCGTTTTTCTTCTGAAACACTATTTTTACCTTTGAAGACAGTTATCTCCATTTCACACCAAAACCATAAAAATAGTAGTACCTGAAACTAAAAAGTTTTCAAGTAGATGAAAACCACAAAGGCGGAAGTGACGAGTCCGTAACACAAGCAAGTATTGTATAGTATAGGCCTTAAGGACCACACAATATACAGTTTACACAATATACAAGTATAGTATACTATACTTTACACAATATAAACAATATTACACACAATATTTACAAACAATATTTACACTTTACACAATATTTACACAACATATACAAGTGTATACAAGTATTTATACAAGTATAGTATATTTTACACAAGTAAAGTATGCCTGATGTGGATGCTTCACCAAGATGGCATTTTTATTCCGATTCTACACGAGAAAACTGTACTTGCAGGTCGAAACAAATACCAATACTAGAGTATGGCACTCGGTAGAGCGCATACCTCCGCCAGGTGAACGGTTTACATAATGTATCCCACTGATGGGCCAGATCTGGATCCGGACCTGAACCAAAAAAAATGCTCGTCACCAAACCAACGCAACCACCAGTTTTGACCTAAGTCGTCCACAACTTTTTGAAATATCGTGCTATTATATCGTTTTTGGCCCCGTCTCTCAATGGTGAAGAATCACTTTAAAAATAAGAAAAATTCTCATACCGGATCTGGATCTTCACCAAAATCGAATAATTTCGTCCTTATCACAGAACCAACATGTCCATCAAGTCTCACCCAAATCGTCCACAACTTATTGAAACATCCTGCTCAGAGACAGACAGCTATAGAGAGACAGGAATGAAACATAACCTCCGTCTACCGTCTGAATCCGGCGGGGGTAATAAGGAAATTTTAGTTTAAAGTTGATGTGTGGAAAGAATGAATATCAACAACATGTAATAAGAAAGGATGTACGTACTCACGGGAATTGTGGTGTTTATTCAAAGAGGACAATTCAAGATTGGTAACAACAAGAAAATGCACAGTAGGAATTTCTCACCTGCTCTTCAAGAATTTTATTCATTCATCTGCAACTGTTCCTTTTCCGACTGCAACAATTGCTTCTTCTGCTGCAACTGTTCCTTTTCCGTCTGCAACAATTGCTTCTCCTGCGGCAACTGTTCCTTTTACGTCTGCAACAATTGCTTCTCCTGCTGCAACTGTTCAATTTCCTTCTGCAACAATTGGTTCTGCTCGAACCTGTTAACAATAATATGTGATATGAGCCCAGATATTGCAAGGAGCTCGGATACAGGAGGAGCCATTGGGCGCATCACATCTGTGCTCTATTAACACCACATTGAATAAATCCATCAGTACCACATCAAATTCCACTGGAAGGTGAGTGGGATGGGGGGGGGGGGGGGAGGGGTTATACATAATGTTTTATGGGGGGGGGGGAGGGGTTATACATAATGTTTTATGGGGGGGGGTTAGGGGGGGGAACAGGGGACATGAAGATATATTTTTGCGTTTGGGTGATGAAGGGTGAAAAATGAACAAACCCTGGCAGCATGCTCACTTTTTGACTAGACCATCGCAGACATCATCGCAGGTGCACATTTTTGTTGTTGTTGTTATTAGCCCATCCTGTTGAAGGTGTTTAACCCTAACTGCAGGGGGGGGGGGGGGGTGCTGCGGAGGTCCCCCTCGGCAATTTTTTCGCAACCACTGGGGATTTCGAATTCTCCTCTCATGACATTTTTCTCTAGGGTCTTGAGCACATTTTGATACCACATACGTCCAAATCGATGACCAAAAATGGCCTCTAAACGGTGGTTATACGTCCAAATCGGACTTTCTGTTCAGGTGACATGACAATTAGTCCGAAAAAAAGGTGTCCTAAAAAAGTGCAATTTTTGCATAATAATTATGTTTATGTACAACAAACACGTGTGAATAAGGGTTACATGCCTGAGGACACTGATGGTATAAATTAATTGGCCGGTAATTTCTTCCGAGTGTTTTAGCATGTTATCTGAAGACACTTATTAGCATATTGCATAACTAATGAAGCAATAATTAGACAAATTAACATAATATGAACAATAATTATACTATCGCGTTCACGACACGATGATCAGTGTGTGTGCAAATTTTCAAGTTCATCGGACAATCGACGGCCGAGATCATCGAACTTTCATGAACCGACTGGTCAGGGTTGACATTCATCGTAAGGCGATTAGTAATTTGTTTAGGATGCCAGCGATAACTCGCCTGCTCTTCACAAAACATAAACGTGGGATCTTTAACATCCACCCGACTGATGCTATCTGATGGGACAGCCGGCTTACCGTCCATCTTAAGGGAGTACGACTCGCCAGGTGATGAAACACCTGCACCGATTAGAGAGTTTATATCCGGGTCAGGAATCGAACCGAGAGTCCCAGGCTAGATGACACAAAGGATGTTTTCTTCGTCTCAGGACTCATCTAATGCAAAGGTACGAGTACGGTAAGCAGCAATTTACTCACAATTCGCGATTGTTTAATCCTTCGCAGGTCTGATCAGGCACTTTCTTTGCCCTCAGTTTGTGAAAAAAGTTTTTCACTCTTTTCCACACTGGATGTTTTTCTCCTTTGCCTTTTGTCTTCTTCTTCTTCTTCGTCATCTTCGTCTTCTTCTTCTGTTTCTCCTCCATGTCTTCCTAAAAAAAAAAAAGTGATTAAAGCCACGATTACTTTCAATTTTGTTTTTTTCACACTTTCTCAATAATTTTTTCTTAACAGTGAAGTTTTGTTTCAATTCTCACCTAATTCCATATTGAATCTCCTCTGGGGGGCGCGACCGCGACATCGCGACGCAACCGCGACGCAACCGCGACCGCGACCGCGACCGCGACCGCGACATGCAACGCGCGACCGCGACCGCGACATGCAACGCGCGACCGTGACCGCGACCGCGACATCGCGTTAACCGACATCGCGTTAACCGACATCACGTTGTTGGCCATGGCAATGGCGTCGTGTTTGGAAGGATCGCTACGGCAGATCCAACGTCGAGGGTCACCAGTAAAGCGCGGCGTTACGCGCGCTGCTTGTAAACAAGGAGGAAGCGGACAACGCGGTAATTTGTAAGAGTCTTTATTCAAGAGCTCACTGTAACACTGAACACTCAGGGCTGCGCGCCCCATGTATATCGTGAGGCCACGCCTCTCTCCCGGGCGTGGCCCACCCCCACTTGGTGTGCGGGGTGATGTCACCACGTCAGTGCTTTCGTGTCCGCCACACTCCAAGCATTTCCGAAGTAATGTTTAATATAGATCGACGTAGATCAGCAAACAAAAAAACGAAAAGGTTGACCTCTCAAAAACTCTCTATTGTATGGAATTAATAGATTTAAGCAGATCTGAAAACTAACCTGAGTCAGGTCGACACTGAATAGTCGTCCAATCAGAATTTTACCAGACGGAAGTTATTAAAAGTTATCAGGAAAAGTGACAGACAAACACACAGACAGAATAACGCACAAGACCACCGATTCACACACAAGCATCAATGAGACACAAGCAAGCAAGATTCACAGAATGTCACGCACAAGACAAGAAATCTTCGATTTTGCGAGTAATGATTTATTTTATGGTTACTTCCCATTAATGTGATTGGTTCATGTGTTGATTTTTTTTGATGGAGCTGTCACTTTTCCAAGTTCACGTTTGAATTGACGCAAGGCCACGCCCCGTCACGTGGGATATTGATAATGAGCTGCCCATGAGGCCACGCCCCGTCACATGGGATATTGATAATGAGCTGCCCACGAGGCCACGCCCCGTCATGTGGGATATTGATCATGAGCTGCCCACGAGGCCACGCCCCATTACATCGACGTAACACATTTGTTTTGCGGTTCACTCCTTCATTCCTCTTTACTCCCGCCTCTGGAACAAACTCCCTCACTCTCTTCAATCCCACTCCTCCCTCCAGGTCTTTAAAACAGCTGTTCACCATCATCTCTTATCTTCCCCCATCCAAAACTTTTGATCTCTTCTACCCCCGTTAATTCACCCCAAATCCACTTTTTTTTTGAAATAACGACTTTTTTCTTTATTAGAAGTTCCAGCAGTGTCCATGTGTTTTATACTTTCCACCACACCCCCTCCCCCACCTTCCCATGCCTCCTCCCCCCAAGCCCTCTCCCTCCCACATATCTTCCGTTGTCCCTGTTCTCTGCTGTTGTTCTTGTGTGCTTCTCTCTCTCTCCCCCATCTTGTCTGCCGCCGCTCCGTTTTTTGTGTGTTTTGTGTCCGTTTGTTGTTGTTTTTTGTGATTGATGTTAGCTTTCACACGAGCCTCGATCTTGTATGCAGTAGAAAAAAAAAAAAAATAAAGAAGCCCTGACCGACGTGAACTTTCATTTACGATCCTTCGGAAGGGAAAGAAAAAAGGATCAGCAGTTGTAAACACTCCAGGCTCGGGTTCCTCCCCTCGCCCAGTCCCACCACGTCGCGACTGAAGCTCGAACACTGCCCCCTATGGGCACACTGGGCAGTTGCCCAGGGGCCCCACGATTCTAGGGGCACCATGCTGCCATATTGTTCATGAGAGATCTCTTGGCAGAGTGGATAATTACTCGACCTCTCGCTGGAAAGGCCTGGGATTAAGTTACGAAATAAGACTGTAGCAGATTACATTTCATTTTATATGCAAATTGTATAGTATGCATTAACCTTATTTCATTAAGATTTCCACTCATTTATTCACTGTGTAAAATACAAAACAAGTTTCACTGCGCATCCCGATTGCCATTTGTTGAATGATGACACGCACTTCTTGTTGAAGTTGAGTTGAAGAGTAGAATTATCTACAAATAATCCGGAAGAATTCCCATGTTTTAAACGCGTAAATGACTGGAAACACAGCAATCTTATTGTAGAACATGAAAATGGAAAAGAACTTCGCAAGTGCATGATGGCGTATTTGATTCGGCATAAAGAAACTGGATGTGTAGATTCTTTATTAATCAAACATCACCGCTCAGAGCAGGATTACTGGCATAAAGTGTTGACATGTGTGGTTTCTGTCATTCGCTTTCTTGCCTCCAGACGTTTGGCATTTCGTGGAGAGAATCAAACTATTGGGTCGGCAAAAAATGGAAACTTTTTAGGTATTCTAGAGCTGTTGAGTGAATTTGACCCTTTTTTGGAAGAGCATCTCAAACTGCATGGAAATGCTGGAAAGGGGAACCCATCGTATCTATCGGCAAACATTTGTGAGGAATTTAATGAATTAATGGGTCAACATGTTCTTTGTGCTATTCTGGAAGAAATAAAAGAGTCAAAGTATTATTCAATAAGTGTGGATTCCACTCCAGACATCTCACACATTGATCAACTGACATTTACCGTCATTTGTTGGATGTGATTAATGTCATTTGTTGGTACATTCGAGGATGTGAGCCTGTGGAGCGTTTCATCAACTTCATCCCCATCTTTTGTCATGGAGCAAAGAATCTAGCAGACACTGTTGTGGATTTCCTGAATGGGAACAAAATTCCGCTATCAAACTGCCGTGGTCAGTCGTATGACAATGCCTCAAATATGTCTGGACGCTGTAATGGATTGCAGGTACGGCTCCATCAACTGAATGAGTTCGCCATCTATGTCTCCTGTGCTGGACACAGCCTGAACTTATTGGGAGTAAAAGCGGCAGAGTGTTGTCTGCAGATTGTAAAATTCTTTGACTTTGTTCAGCGTCTGTATTCCTTTTTCTCGGCTTCTACACATCGATGGAATGTTTTGGCATCATCTTTCGGAAAAGATCATATTGTGGTCAAGCGTCTGTCTGACACGAGATGGTCGTCACATTTTGATGCTGTCCATGCTCTGCATAGAGGTTTCGAGAAAATTAAACATGCACTGGATTCGGTATCAGCTGACACTGACCAGGAAGTGAACACAAGGCGAGAGGCCGAAGGATTGAGCGAGAAAATGGAGAACCTGGAAACGATTTTTCTGACAATTCTTTGGAACGACATTCTCGAAAGAGTGAGCAAAACAAGTAAGGTCCTGCAGTCAAAAGATGTGGACTTACTTGTTGCCATGAATCTTCTTGAGTCTCTGAAAACGAATCTTCAGGAAATTAGAGACAAATTTAGTGAATATGAACTGAAGGCCATGAGTAGGTGTCCATATTCGGATTACAGCGATGTGAAGAAACGAGTGCGAAAGCAAAGTGTACGTCTTACTACATATGACGGATCAGAAGAAGAGATACTTCTAAACAAAAGTGAAAAGTTCAGGGTGGAAACATTCCTTCCTGTTCTGGACTCTCTGAACTCTGACCTGACAAAACATGCAGATGCTTATTCATGGATTGGAAATCTGTTTTCCTTCTTCAGTCAATTGAAAACGATTGGTTCTGATGAGTTAAACAAAAAGTGTGAACACTTGGCTAATGTGTATTGTTACGGATTCGTCACTTCCGTTGTTGTGGTTTTCACCCACTTGACATATTTCTGATATTATGTACTATTATTATTTTCAAAAGCATTAGTATTCATGAGCAGTTATCAAAAGTTAAAAAGGTTAACTTTAAATGATACAGGAAACCGAACCGGAAGACGACAGAGGGAAAAAGAGGGCGGAGCGAAAGAGTCGGAGAAGCTGGTTGCTTTGCGGTCTGCAACGAATGTTGGCGAGCAAGAGTCACGTACTTTGGGTTTCCTGGGAAAAAGGAATTCCTGCGATAAAGTTGTTATCGCTGTGACTGATCATCCTGCGTGTCAGGTTTGGCGTTACATTCCGAAGAATCATCGCTGGGTCGTGACGACTCGAGAACGAGCCGACGGCCATTTTGACTCGTGCGCTTCGCGCGTCGAGCAAACTTTCCTTGCTTCGTCAACCGTTTCCACCGCTTTCAGACGTATCTGTGGCGTGTGTGTGCACCGAGGCTTTTGACGATTACTTTGCGGCTCGCCGACAGCGAACAGTGAAAGTTCAAACCTGGAGGGTGCCTTTGGATTTCCCAGTCGCCGTGAGTGCACCTTTGTGCCGTTTTGGGCGGCGTGTCTGTGCCTGTCCTCTGAACGAGATTCTGGTTTCGATTCGACATCGTTCCATTGATCACTGGAGGGAAGCAACTCTGAGCTCGAAGCCGGGAATATAGAGACATTGGGGAAGGTTCTTTTCCACTCACTTGGAGCACAGTGAGTTACCTTATGCATGCTAGCTGATGGTACCATCATAGGAGATATTGATTGTACTCTTGATCCCTATTATTGTTGTACTGTTATTCTTGTGTGATTTTTAATACACTATTTGTTTGTATTTTTGGTGTTTGTATTATTTGCAATTGGTGTGGTTTCACCATTGATTTTTGAGACAGGATAACATATTTTTCTGCCGTGACTCCTTTCGGGGCTCGGAGGTACACCGTGACCATGGGGTCGGGGAGGAGCACGTAACAGTATCACAAAGACCTTGATTATGGTGACCTTCTAAATGAATAACAGCAACTCAACCATGACATGGTTCTTGATGAAAATTGTGAGACTCTCCCTGCGTTGGTCAGAAAAATAATTTCGGACAACTTGAAATCTGTGTTTCCCAATGTTGAAATTGCAATCAGAGTGTTCATGTGTATGATGGTGACCAACTGTACAGGGGAACGTTCATTTGCAAGATTGAAGCTTACAAAGAATCAGCTTCGCAGCACAACGCGGCAGCAGCCCTTTCACTCATGGCTTTCACTCATGTGCATGGAAAATGTCATCATGAAGACCATTGACTTCAAGCCAATTATAAATCAATTCTCTGCAAAGAAATTTCGCAAACGTTTGTATAATAACAAATAATTCATACTGTACCATCTCCGTCTGCACGGTGTACCAATTATTTATCATTTATATGTTGTAATGTTTGTTTTTCTCAAGGCTTATGTTATATTGTTCAAAAGTTTGTGTTGATTAATCCTCGCTTTACAGCATGTTTTTTTATGTTTAAACATTGATTTTGTTGAAAGTTCCAATATATCTATAGGTTTAATTTCATTGACCGTTTACATTTTTATTCCCGTGGGTGGGTGGGAAGGGGCCCCAGTGGATTGCTTTGCCCAGGGCCTACAATGCTCTTAAGCTGGCCCTGCCTATGGGTCCATTTCAATTCCCCAAAAGCCGAAGCAATCACGTTTCCCGCTGTTTGATTTCCTCAATGTCTGTACGTGGGATATTGATTCCGCGATTCCTCAATGTCAGTGCTGTCCCACGGATGGATGTTAAACGGCTGTTCTGTCTGCCACCATGGGTTGGTGTTTGTAAAATAAACTTCAGCAGTTACAATTGGGTTAAGGGTTGGCTATGAACACGTTTGAAAGGATTTTGCCCAAATGGTGCGCACAAGAATCCGACCAGCCAATCACTTTGCAAAAAGTCCTCGGAGGTTGAGCTTGGTACCACTGAAGTATGCGGATGAACTTGAGTCCACAGATCGAGTTGAGTGACGTTTACTTCGAAACTGCACGCTGTTAAGACCATGCATACCGGCAACAGGTGAGGGGGGAGTAAAGGACCAGGCAGACTGCCGTCTCGTCTTGAAGCCTACCTGGAAGTTGTCTGCGAGACACCTGCAAGGCAGCAGATTATTCGAGTCGGCCAGCCAGTTTAGTAGGCAAGAATGACCAGCTTAGAGTGGGGGCGAAGTTGGTTCTTTAGTCAGGGCTTTGGAGTGGTGGAACCACCTTCCTCGTGGGCCTGGGCATAGCTGCTAGCCGCACTACTCCGTATCATCCAGAGGGGAACGGTCAGGTGGAAAGATTTAATGGCGTAATCTGGAAGGCCGTGATGCTGCGCTTACGTACGCAATCGATGGGGTTGCACCAATGGCCCCAAGCCGTGCCCGATGTATTACATGCCCTTCGGACATTGTTATTCACGGCTATGAATCAAACTCCCTACGAATGGCTTTTCCGTTTTCAGCGTCGCGGCGCCAGCGGACAGTCGATGCCCGGTTGGCTTGTTGAGTTAGGACCCACGTATCTGAAGCGAGTGTCCGACAAAGCAAATACGAACCGACAGTGGATTTGGTTCAGCACGTGGTCAACCCGCACTACGTACGCAGTACGTGCAGGTCAACCTGTAGACTGTGTCGATCCAGCATTTAGCCCCATGTGGAGATGAGGACACTCGCCGGGATGCGGTCTCGGAGGGTCCGCCCGCCGAAATGGAAGTGTCTGTGCCGGGCACCCCTCAGCCCGATCGAGCCACGAATGGCAGTGTGCCACGGCCTGTCGAGGCTGCCGAGATAGCGTCTCCGGGCTCACCTGGTCCTCCGTCTCCGGAGGGTGCGCTCGGACCTGTCAGTTACTGCACTCTTGCTGGCCGGGAGTGCCGTCAACCCCAACGCTTGGGAGTGTGACGGAATGGGGAGTTGCTTAGTTAACTTACTCTCATCGATTATATAGGTGGCTACGTTTATACTTTTATATTAAATAGCCTGCGCGCTGGCCGAAACTTTTAACGGAGGGAGAATGATATGAAATTGTTGGTTCCATCTATGGGCAGTGCCCTCCTCCTTACATTCATTACTCATGATGCAGTTCATGTGTCTGCCGCGCGATCAGCAGCTATTTAACCACCTGTGAGTGCGGAGGGATCATTACTGTTGACTTGTGTCTTAAAGCTGGTAAGATGGTTAATTTACATCCTTATATACCTGCTGATGTCTTTGTATTGCCTCGACATTAATGAAGGCGCCTCCCGGTGTGTACCCTGGTAAGAATAGGTACACCGTATCCCTGCGTGTCGTAAGAGGCGACTAAGAGGGTTGGCGTCAGCAAGGGCATCCGGCCATAAAAACATTGCCTCAAAAAGAGAACCATGACAATTACAACTACATATGGGCAGGGTACAGCCCGAAGTGGAGATCGGTTTCTGAGGTTTGGAGGAGATCCAAATGGAATGGAATGGACGGACAATGACAGGGAGATCAGGTGAAGTGGTGGAAGTATTGGTCAGAAGAAGAGTGGACATATGTTGTGTGCAAGAGACGAGATGGAAGGGAAGTGGTGTGAGAATGGTGAAGAGTAGGCAGGGACATAAATACAAGTTTGTGCGGCACGGGTGCCCAGAGGGCGTGAATGGTGTTGGTGTCCTGTTTTCTGAGGAGTTTGTAGACAGTGTGGTGAGTGTGACTAGAGTGAGTGATAGGTTGACGATGGTGAAAATGATGTTTGGAAAGCTCTTGGTGAACGTCATCTGCTCCGCAGGTTGGTCGGAGCGATGAAGAGAAGGACCTTCCACGTTCTGGCGTGCGATAGAGAAGCTGATGGAAAACGTGAAAGATGAGGAAGTTGTTGTGGTAGGAGGAGACCTAAATGGACATGTGGGAAGGAGTATGGATGGTTTTGAGGGAGCTCATGGGGGTTACAGATATGGTGTGAGAAATGGAGAAGGTGAAAGGATTTTGGAGTTTGCTGATGGAGCTGATTTGTTGATTTGTAATACTCAGTTCCAGAAAGGGGATAATAAGCTTGTTTATTATTGTTTATTGTTTATTGACAAATACACGTCAGGTGGGTCGACGACAACCGTTGACTACCTGATGGTGCGTAGGCGAGATCGGGGGCACCTCCGGGACACAAAGGTGATCCCGGGGGAGGAGTCTGTTTCACAGCACCACTTGGTTGTCTGCGACATAAGGGTGAAAGGTGCGAGGAGAGCTCGGCGGGTGAAGAACCAACCGAGAATGAAGGTGTGGAGGTTGAAAGAGGTGACAGTAAGGGAGGCATTAAAAGAGAGGCTGAGTAGGGTAGAGGATGATGTGGTTGAGCTTGAACATGGTTGGATGTCAATGAAAGATAGTCTGTTGGGAGCCGTTGGTGAGGTATGTGGATGGACAAAAGGACCACCGAGGCACTCGGAAACATGGTGGTGGGATGATGAAGTTGGAAAGAGGATTGACGAGAAGAGGAAGAAGTTCAAGGAGTGGCAGAAGGCGAAGGGTATGGGCGCAGAAAAAGCAGAGCATGAAAGTTATAAGGCAGCTAAGAAGGCTGCAAAGAAAGAGGCAGCAAAGGCGCAGGAGGCATGGAGGAAAATGTTCGGAGAACGCTTGGATTCGGAAGAGGGTCAGAGAGCGGTATTCAGGATTGCAAAGCAGATAGCGAAAGAGAGGTGTGATGTGATGGGGGTGAGTTGCTTGAAGGATGAAGTGGGACAAATCATTGTGGACCCAGATGGAATTAAAGGAAGATGGAAAAGATATATGGAAATGCTGTTGAAAATGAATGGGATGGCAACATAGAGAGTAACCCAGTTTTAGGACCGGCAGAGAAGATAACTGAGAAGGAAGTTGAGGAAGCGATAAAAGCAATGAAGAGTAGAAAAGCGGGAGGGCCGACGGGAGTTGTGGGAGATATGTTGAAGGCAGCAGGAAGTTGGGGTGTGAAGAGAATGACAGAGATCTGTAATCTGGTGGTGAAAGAAGGCCGCATTCCAGTGAATTGGGAACTGAGTTCCCTCGTCCCTCTATACAAGGGGAAAGGTGACCCTCTGGAGTGTGGCTCGTACCGAGCGATAAAGTTATTGGAGCATGGAATGAAGGTATTGGAAAGTGTGTTGGAGAGGATAAGGAAGAAGGTGAAGATCGACAAAATGCAGTTTGGATTTATGCCAGGAAGAGGAACGACAGACGCGCTCTTTATTGTGAGGCAGTTGCAGGAGAAGTACATGGAGAAGAGGAAGAAGTTGTTTCTTGGGTTTGTTGATCTGGAGAAAGCATTCGAAAGGGTTCCACACAAAGTATTGACATGGGCATTGAGGAAGTTAGAAGTGGAGGAATGGTTGATCAGAGTCGTGAGGGCAATGTACAAAAGAGCGCGCACAGCTGCAAGGATGAAGGACGGGAACAGTGGTGAGTTTGAGGTGAAGGTGGGAGTGCATCAGGGGTCGGTACTAAGTCCACTACTATTTGTAGCTGTGATGGAGGCGCTGGCTCAGAACGTAAAGGAGGGTTTACCGTGGGAGTTGTTGTATGCAGATGATCTGGTGTTGATTGCGGAAAGTAGGGATGGACTGAAGGAGAAGATGAACAAGTGGAAGGAATATATGGAGACAAAAGGTCTGAAGGTGAATATAGGAAAGACAAAGGTGATGGCAAGTGGTAAAGCATGTGGTGAGGTGGAAAGAACTGGGAAGTGGCCATGTGCTGTGTGCAGGAAGGGTGTCGGACTGTCGGAGTGAACTCCATTCAATGTACAATGTGCGCTGAGTGGGTTCATCAAAAATGTAGTGGTCTGAGAGGGTCATTAACCAGTGTGGCAGCTACATTCAAATGTAAGGTGTGCACAGAGGGAGCTGCAGATAAGGAAATGTTGAGTTGGATCTTGGAGACGGCGTGAAGCTGGAAGGTGTGAAAACATTTTGCTGCCTCGGGGACATGCTGAATGGAGAAGGTGGATCAGACTCGGCAACGGTTGCCAGAGTGAGATGTGCATGGAAGAAGTTTCGGGAACTGAGTGGCGCGCTGATGAGGAGGGGAGTGTCGTTGAAGCTGAAGGGAAATGTGTATGCTGCATGTGTGAGAAGTGTTATGATTTATGGGAGCGAGACATGGGTCATGAATGTAGAGCAGCAACGAAGGCTGGAAAGGGTGGAAATGCGAATGGTTCGGTGGATGTGCGGAGTATCGTTGAGAGAGAGGAAGACAAATGATGAATTGCGAAAGATGATGGGAATAGAGCCTGTGATTGATGCTGTGAAGAGGACCAGGTTGAGATGGTTTGGTCATGTGTTGAGGAAGGATGAAAGAGACTGGTTGAGAAGAGTGATGGAAATGAATGCAGAAGGAAGTCGAGGACGGGGAAGACCGAGAAAGACTTGGCTAAAGATGGTCGAAGAAGAAATGCGGGCAAGGGGGTTAACAAGGAGTGATGCAGAAAATAGGGCAAAATGGAGAAGATTGTCATGGGGACCGCAAGGCTAACCCCCGCTCTAGCAGGGGAAATGGCCTTAAAATGCATGTTGTTGTTGTTGTATGAATGAAGGTGCCAAAGATGCTTGCTTAAATAGTGCCACGTGTTTCTATTTTAGATGTGTTGCATTCAAGTGAAATAAAGCTCACTTCTTTGGAGTTTGCGGTCAATGTCTTTTATTTCACCGCAGGTCTGATATCCAAGCTTCCTTGTTTCGGGTTTCCTCCTTCACTCTGCTCTGTCGTATTGAGCTTTGTCTCCGACTGCTCCATCTCTGTAATGGTTGATGGATCAACATCTCCCTCCTTCCTTATCAACAGCGGTGTCCCTAAGGGTTCCGTCCTTTTTCCCACTCTCTTCCTTCTTTTTATCAATGACCTTTTTCTTCTAGAAATAACCAAATGCACTTGTGTGCTGATGACTCGACATGACATTCCTCCATGTTTTTTCCCATCTGCCCCATCTTCCCTCACTCGATCCACATCTGTTTCATCACATCCACCTGTTTAAATTCGGATGTGGGCAAGATTTCCCAGTGAGGCACATGTAATCGAGTAAAGATGAATGCTTCTAAAACTCAATTTCTTCCTATCCCCCTCTTTCTGTTGATTATGGTGTACACTTCACCCATGGCTTTGATCAGCAGTTAAGGAAATTCATACACATTGTCATGTATTCCAACAGTCATGAAATGAAATTAGTGCTATGCAGTGACACTGACTATTTGAACAAGTCTGACAGTGGTAAAATAATCTTAAAATCCTGCTCTCATCGAAAGTTTGAAAAAAAAGGCTATTTCACCAAAAGAATAGATAATATATCTACTTTCTTTGGAAGGGGTTTCAACCTTCAGCAATGATGCCCCTTGGAATAATAAAAGTGAACGTTACTGTTAAGGAGTGACAAGTCGCATCACAATAATGTGTTCACACGACATAATGAACTGTTTATGTCGTAAAACTTGAAGAATAGTCAAACTGTTATATGCTAACATGTAACAACACCTGAAGGAAAGTCTCACAAAGTAATACAAAATAAAAATCAACAACTGATAGATAACTAATACAAAAACAACTAAGTATTTATTTAAACTAAGTATTTAAACACATCATTAACTTCAGAGATTATACCTTCATCAAGACCCGTAACATCACCTTAACCTTGGCTTGTTTTGAAAACAATGATGGTGTGAGTCATTGCTTTGGAGGAATGTCTTCCTTTCGTTCGTGTGATCGCGAAGCATTGTCTGTCGTGCAATGGCTGTATATATAGTCCAATGCGGGGCCCACAGAGTGTACCGCAAACATCGCAGATATAGACTGGTCCTTGCAGAGATGGACATTGGCAGGTTTTCCTTTCTTGCCTCCGCTGTTTCTCGATAGCAAGTCTCTCACATTCAAAGTGGTCCAGCCCTTTGTGGCAGATGTTACGCCAAGCTGACTTGTTTGTGGCCTGATGTTACCAGGTGATAACTGCAATGGCGCAAGACTTGAGTGTCAACTTAAGGACACCCTTACTTCCTTTGTCCACCACGTGACCATTTAATAATACATTTACATTTATTTTATATAGCGCTTTTCAAGAAGCCCAAAGACGCTTAAACCAAAGACACGCATTTACCAAATATAAGTTGTCCATGGAAAAGCGCTCGGGATTCTATGGTCTTCCATGCGTGTGTGGTGTCCTGACCAGCAGCGCTGGGCTTGCATCAGCAAATACTCAATCCCTTGGATTCGACAGTGGTCTCGGATTGAGGTGTTCGGTATTCTGTCTCGCCAGATGATGCCAAGCACCTTATGAAGGCATCGCATATGGAATTGATGAATTGATCAAGGCGTTTGATATGGCGACAGCAGAGTATCCAAGAGGTTGCTATGAATTTTGCTCAAATCTGTTGACCTTATTCTGGCAAGTCATTTCATGAAAGTCAGAAAGCATGGAAAGAAATTTTTTCCATTACACAAAGAAGCATAAATTCAAATTTCCTTTGACATATCATACACCCCAAAGACATATATCATATCATCTATCTATAATTCCAGTAATCTCTGTGTGTATGTTTGTTTGTATGTTTGTCTGTGACCGCTGTTTCTCGACAACTACCGGTCCGATATACTTGAAACTTGCCAGGTATATTGCTGGGGACCCGAGGATGTGCCTTTTCAAGGTTTTAAATTAATCGCAGAAGTAGTTACCGAGCTATGTCCAAAAAACGATTCAACCAATCAGAGAGCAGCGAGCTATCACGTGTGCCGAACGTGGCGAACAGACTCTGCCTCGGATGGCACATTTGAGAGCGTATTCATTTATTTCCCGTCGGCAAACTATGTTGGCGCTATGTTGGCGTTAAACTATGTTTTAAAACTAATTAAAACTAATTTGCGATTCTTTCGCTTTGCGATGCGATTTGCGATTGCGTTAAACTCGCTCGGGCGTTAAACTATGTTTTAAAACTAACTAAAACTAATTTGCGATTCATTCGCTTTCCTGCGCATTTGTGCACGCGATGGCGATTTCTTTACCAAACTCCGCAAGCGCCAAGCCGTTAGCTTTGGACCAAACCATTTCATGTAAATAGAGGGGGGGGATTGTCACCGTACTCGCAAGCCGTTCGCTTTGGACCAAACCATTTCATGTAAATAGAGGGGGGGGATTGTCACCGTACTCGCAAGCCGTTCGCTTTGGACCAAACCATTTCATGTAAATAGAGGGGGGGGATTGTCACCGTACTCGCAAGCCGTTCGCTTTGGACCAAACCATTGCATGTAAATAGAGGGGGGGGATATACTTTTAGATATATATATATAGTACGGGCATGCCCTAGTCTATCTATAATTCCAGTAATCTCTGTGTGTCTGTGTGTCTGTGTGTTTGTGTGTTTGTGTGTTTGTCTGTGACCGCTGTTTCTCGACAACCACGGGTCCGATATACTTGAAACTTGCCAGGTATATTGCTGGGGACCCGAAGATGTGCCTTTTCAAGGTTTCATATTAATCGGAGAAGTAGTTACCGAGCTATGGCGATTTCTTTACCAAACTCCGCAAGCCGTTCGCTTTGGACCAAACCATTTCATGTAAATAGAGGGGGGGGGTTGTCACCGTACTCGCAAGCCGTTCGCTTTGGACCAAACCATTTCATGTAAATAGAGGGGGGGGATTGTCACCGTACTCGCAAGCCGTTCGCTTTGGACCAAACCATTTCATGTAAATAGAGGGGGGGGATTGTCACCGTACTCGCAAGCCGTTCGCTTTGGCTTTGCAAATGGACCAAACCATTTCATGTAAATAGAGGGGGGGGATATAATTTTAGATATATATATAGTACGGGCATGCCCAAGTACATACAAAGGCATATCAAACTTTAAAAAATTAAAATTTAAAATTCCCTGGAAAAACTACTGCTTCTCCTGAGGCGATGCCTCTATCTCTGCTGAACGTATAGCTGAAGTTATTGTTGCAGGAATGGAGGCTTGAATCCCCTTCTCTTTCTAGTCAATTTCTCCTTCCAATTGATGGTTCAAATAATTCCTGCTCTGCGGCCATTCGTGCAAAGGATGCGGCATATCGGAGATGGAAAAACTCTTCTTCCGCCGACTCACATTCAGCCTTCATATCTGCCAGAAATCATTGCAAACATGTAACTTGTGAGGCGAAACATTCCTTTATCCAAAAGAAATGTGACAACCTCTCATCTTTTTCCACGAAAAGATCTTTCTGCTTCTAAGCTAAAAGTATCTCCAACAACTTCTGTTGCTCTTCCTTTCCTTTGGTTTTCCGTTCCGATGGTACTATCGCTGTCTCTCCGACTGATAAAGCAACTCTTTTTGGTTTTCTTTTCTCATCTAATTTCACAATGGATGACTTTTTAACATTCCATCTCCCTTTGAAGCACCCCTTCCCAATCCAATGCCACTCCCGATAATCGCTTTTCATGCAGTCATAAAAGTATCCCTCTTTCTGGACACATGCAAGGCATACAAACAAGATGGCACTCCTCGTGTCTTGAAGGTGTGTGCTTCAGAACTTGCTCTTGTGCTTTCTCATTTTCCGTTTTTGTTGAAAAACCCAAACTTTTCCTCTTTCCTGGAAACATGCCTCAGTAAAATCTATCTTAAAGAAGGATGATCGTTCAAACCCTCCCAACTACCATCCTACTGCTCTGACTTCTACTATTTCCAAACTCTTTGAATGTCTTCTCAATTCCCATTTCCTCAACCATCTTGAATCTCAGTGTTCCATCTGACCATCAATTAGGCTTTCGCAGGGCAAGATCTACCGGTGATACCTTTCTTACATAACGAATGTCTGGGCCTCTTCTCAGAGAGACTTTGAGGAATCCTTTGTTATCGGCCTTGATATCTCAAAAGCGTTTGACAGAGTTTGGCATTGGGGTCTGATATCCAAGCTTCCCTCTTTTGGCATTTCTTCTTCAGTCTGCTCTGTCATATTGAGCTTTGTCTCCGACCGCTCCATCTCTGTAATGGTTGATGGTTCAACATCTCCCTCCTTCCTTATCAACAGCGGTGTCACTCAGGGTTCCGTCCTGTCTCCCACACTCTTCCTTCATTTTATCAATGACCTCTTTCTTCCAGAAATAACCAAATGCACTCGTATGCTGATGACTCGACATGACATTCCTCCATGTTTTTCCCCATCTGCCCCATCTTCCCTCACTCGATCTACATCTCGTTTCATCACAGCCACCTGTTTAAATACGAATGTGGGCAAGATTTCCCAGTGGGGCACATGCAATCGAGTAAAGTTTAATGCTTCTGAAACTCAATTTCTTCCTATCCCCCTCTCTCTCCAAAACTATTCTCAATTCTTCAATCTCCTTTGAAAGCTCCACAATTACACCATGTGATACAATAAACCTCTTAGATATTTACCCTAACATCAAATTTATCCTGGACAACAACCCCATTTTCATAGCAACATTCATTAAGGTTTTTTAAATGAATAAGTTGCACTTCATCATCACAACATCACACCGGAAATGTCTACTCACCACAGACACCCGGACACTTTGACTGTCATCGTCAATTTTCATTCCCTTCATTCTCTTTCTCTCTAGTTCTTCTGGTGAAGAACTCAAAGAAACCTCCTTCTTATCTTCTTGAATCTCATCATCTAAACATCAAAATATGTTAGAAGAGGACACCTCAGAAATTAAGCTGTGTTAGCAAAGCCAAACAATGTTTTAGCAAAGCAGAACAATATTTTAGCAAAGCCAAACGATGTTTTAGCAAAGCCGGACAATATTTTAGCAAAGCCGAACAATGTTTTAGCAAAGCCAAACAATATTTTAGCAAAGCCGAATAATATTTTAGCAAAGCAGAACAATATTTCAGGAAAGCCGAACAATATTTCAGGAAAGCCGAACAATATTTTTGCAAAGCTGAAAAATATCTATGCAAAGCCTAACAATAATTTTCGCAAAGCCGAACAATATTTTAGCAAATCAAAACAATATTTTAGCAAAGTCGAACAATGTTTTAGCAAAGCAGAACAATATTTTAGCAAAGCAGAACAATACTTTAGCAAAGCCGAACAATATTTCAGGAAAGCAGAACAATATTGTAGCAAAGCCGAACAATATTTCAGAAAAGCCGAACAATATTTAAGCAAAGCAGAACAATATTTCAGGAAATCCGAACAATATTTTTGCCAAGCTGAAAAATATCTTTGCAAAGCCCAACAATAATTTTAGCAAAGCCAAACAATATTTTAGCAAAGCTGAGCAATATTTTAGGAAAGCCAAACATTTAACAAAGCAGTTGCTCAACTATCCTATGAAAATTAATTGATGACATGCATGTACCAAAAGGGTTTTTTCTCTTCTCAATGCTGATCTTCCTACCTTGACGTTTGAGACAACTTGGTTTGCAACATCTTTGTAGAATATGGCGAATGCATTTGAAGAAATTCTTATTTCCTTCTGCCTGTAGGAAAGGATCACAGAATCACTATATCGTATGAATGTGATGAGCTCTGGTAGGCACATCGCCTGGTATGCACTAAGCACAGAATCTGTTACTCATGCTGTCTTGAATAATAATATCTAAATTCCATTCAGCAATATACAAACTTAAACATCAAACACACAGCACACAAACTACACAAAGAATCTCAGTTTCTCTCAGTTCCTTTCACAAAGCTTGGAACAAGTGTGTGTCTTCCCTCAGGAGAGCCAGGAAACAATATCTCTCTACTCTGAAGACTGAACTCTCAAACCTGTCTACCTCCTCCAAATCTTGGTGGCATCTGGTCAAATCTGTTTCTGGTGTTTGTTCCCCTTCCATCCCCTCCCTTAACTCAAACGGCTACACAGCCGACTCCCCACGCGAAAAACCTGAATGCCTCAACTCTGTGTTTGCCTCAAAATCTTGTGTCCCAAACCCATCCCTTTCTGTACCCTCTGTTCCCAGTCATACCCAGCTGCTCCTGGACTCTGTGTCCTTCTCTCCTGACAAGGTGGAGAAGTTTCTGTCAATCCTCGACTATGATTCTGCAACTGGACGATACGGCATCAGCCCACGGGTCCTAAAATCCTGCTCTGCCACACTATCTCACCCTCTCTCTGTTCTCTTCACCCTCTCTTTTGCTCAAGGTCATCTGCCATCATCTTGGAAATCAGCAAACATTACCGCTTTACACAAAAAGGTGCAACAACAGATCCTTGCAACGACAGACCAATCAGCCTGCTCCCAATTATCAGCAAAGTCATGGAATCTATCATTGCTTCGGATATCAAATCCTTCCTCTTCTCCAATGGCTTCATCTCCGATCATCAATTTGGATTCAGACTAGGTCATTCTATTCTACTCTGGACATGCTGCTTCTGCTGTCTCAACAATGGATGGAGGTCCTCAATGTCAAACAGGAAATTAGAGCCGTCTCCCTTGACATATCACGTGCCTTCGATACAGTCTGGCACCCCGCTCTGCTCACCAAATTCTCCTCCTATGGTATCCATGGAAATCTCCACGCATGGCTTGCCAACTTCCTCTCTGATCGTAGTCAACGTGTGGCCCTGAATGGATTTCTCTCATCTCCCCTCCTGTTCAGGCTGGAGTTCCCCAAGGCAGTGTTTTGGGGACTGTGCTTTTTCTGGTCTTCATCAATGATCTCTCTGACTCTCTGGAAAATCCTCTCTATCTCTTTGCTGATGACTCCACTCTCGGCCGCTCCATTCTTCATCCCTCAGATCGGCAGTCTGCAGCCTCCTCACTCTCTGCAGACCTGGAGAAAATCACAGACTGGTCAAACAAGTGGAACATGTCTTTAAATCCTGACAAATCTCACACTCTTACTCTGTCTCTCCGAAAAGACCGACTGGACAACCCTCCCATCTACTTTCTCAACAATCCTCTCCAAGAAGTTCTGTCACTCAATCTTTTGGGTCTCACTATCTGCCATGATCTTTCCTGGGAAAACCACATTTCCTCCATGTTTTTTCCATCTGCCCCATCTTCCCTCACTCGATCTACATCTCGTTTCATCACAGCCACCTGTTCAAATTCAGATGTGGGAAAGATTTCACAGTGGGGCACATGTAATCGAGTAAAGTTTAATGCTTCTAAAACTCAATTTCTTCCGATCCCCCTCTCTCTCTCTCTCAAACTCTTCTCAATTCTTCAATCTCCTTTGAAAGCTCCACAATTACACCATGTGATACAATAAGCCTATTAGATATTTACCCTAACATCAAATTTATCCTGGACAACAACCCCATTTTCATAGCAACATTCATGAAGGTTTTTTATGAATAAGTTGCACTTCATCATCACAACAACAAACCAGAATTGTCTACTCACCACAGACACCCGGACACTTTGACTGTCATCGTCAATTTTTATTTCCTCCTCTTTTTCCAAATTTTGTTCACCATAGTCTTCTGTCTTCATTCTCTTACTCTCTGGTTCTTCAGGTGAAGAACTCAAAGAAACATCCTCATTATCTTCTTGAATCTCATCATCTAAACATCAAAATATGTTGAAAGAGGACACCTCAAAAATTAAGCGATCAACAGATTCCTTGAAAAAAAATAAAGGCAATGAACCAGGAAGAACCTGGTAGAACCAGGAAACCACTGGTAAATGTGAATGGCGTACAAAATATGTAATGGAAAGGAAAGGAAATACCTATTTTGGGAGGCAAACGCCTGATTTTTTTTTTATGTCGTGAACAAACTTCAGTACATCGTGGATGATGAAGGTTGTGGTCAAGTTTCATCCCAGAAAATAAAGCACATACCTTATTTTGTGGGGTTAAGACCACCCTCAAACCACCTTAGACCTTCATTTTTGTTATGCTGTGAACAAACGTTGCTACATCATGGATGGTGAAGGTTGTGGTCAAGTTTCATCAAAATCGTGTGTCGTTTCAGAGAGGAGGGCAAATACCTATTTTGGGGGTCAAACCTCACCTCTCCTCAGAAATTAAGCTATTAACAGATTCCTTGAAAAAAAAATGTTTAAAATTGCACAAAAGTGTACATTGTGAGTTTTAAACATGAACAAATCAATACTGGGAATTTGATTTGCCAATAGGTTGAAGAAATGTGACCTGTTGGGATAGTTTTCATATATGTTTGAACAAGTAGAGTGAGCGTTTGTCGGGTTATCCAATCGGTGAGATTTCCTTGTCTCAAGAGATTGAAGGAATGTATTTCAGGCTTGCCCACTGGGTGAACAGTCCAGCATCCAAACTACAATGTAGTCTCTGGAACAATCCTAACCAGACAATGAAGGTTTAGTGGAATGATTCTGCTTAATAACTGGATAGATGGTTTTACTGCTGCTCTAATTTTACTGAATCTAAATATTCCATACTATGGATTTTATAACTTGTCCCAACACCTAAAATGACAGAATTTTCTGAAACACATAAAATTGTTATATATTGGTAAAGTGAGAAACATGAGACATTTTTTATAACCTTTATCTGTGAGTTCCTGCACTGTTGTTTCAGAATGCCCAGTCGTCCATGGATGGTGAAGAATATCCTGGAAAACAAAATTCTGTACATGTACCAGCTGAAATTAAACGAGTTAAACACCCCCCTGTTAGTCCCTGTGCAAAACCATCTAAGTACACCACACCAGGATTTTGTGAATTTGAAGAAGTGTTTTAATACAAACCAAATCATCAATAACTTTTTTTGAGAAAAAGCCACCCACCTCCATTGAGAACCGCAAGGATGGGTCGTCACAAAATATGCATCTCAATAGAGAAGTGCAGGATTGTCCAATTCTTTGTGGGGGCTTGTAGTTCAGATGTCCAGTGGTCTGGAGTTTCTGGGGAGGGCATAAACAAGGGTGGGAGGGGAAGAAAACTATTCAGAAAAAAAAAAATCAGTCACCATTTCTAAAGTTGCGTGAAATTATCTCAACAATAAGCCATCAAAATTGTAACTTGGACTATACGACCACAGCCATGTGGTCTATGCCCTGTGGAAGAATACATTAATTGTCCTCCATTTGTCGTGGTTTGACTTGAGACTGAATATGAAGCATTTATTTCTTTCAGAAGAGGGAGAAAGCATGGTATGACTTTAATTACAGCAGAAATACACGGATACTCAGAAACAATGAACAAATACAGGACCACGAGTCATCAGCATATATTTCTTCACGAGTCCTTGTGCAAAAACCATTTACAGTCACGTGAAAAAGTAAGTACACCCCGTGTAAAGTTTGACTTTTTCAACATATTTCAACATACAGCTATTTGATCTTCATTTCGACAATATTGATAGATAAAGGTGATATAATATAACAAATATCATGAAACATTTACATTTTGTAGTCCATTGTATAATTTAAATAAACATAAATGCAAATTTCACATGTGGAAAAAGTAAGTTCACCCTTGGCTCCAATCGGTGGTATTGCCCACTTTGGCAGAAACAACCTCAAGTAGGCGTTTCTTATAACTGTCT
Organism: Myxine glutinosa; assembly: GCF_964187855.1. Lineage (NCBI taxonomy): Eukaryota > Metazoa > Chordata > Myxini > Myxiniformes > Myxinidae > Myxine > Myxine glutinosa. The sequence continues at coordinate 70,112,326 of NC_136264.1, read as the reverse complement.
ACCAGTCTCTGACATCGACTGGGAGAAATTTTTGCCCACTCCTCCATGTAGAATTCTTTCAGCTGTGCGATGTTTGAGGGGTTTCTTGCATGCACAGCTCGTTTCAAATCCCCCCACAACATCTTGATGGGATTTAGATCCGGGCTTTGACTTGGCCATTCCAGAACCCTCCATTTCTTTCTTTTCAGCCATTCCTTGGTGGATTTACTGGTATGTTTAGGGTCATTGCCATGTTGCAAGGTCCACCTTCGGTTGAGCTTCAACTTTCTGACAGATGGCCTCACATTATCCTCAAGCACCCTCTGGTACAATGAAGAATTCATAGTGGATTCTATGATGGTGAGCTGCCCAGGCCCTGATGCAGCAAAACTGCCCCAAACCATAATATTTCCACCACCATGCTTTACAGTTGGTATCAGGTTCTTGTGGTCAAATGCTATCTTTGGTTTACGCCAAACATGTCTTCTGGTACTGTGGCCAAATAGCTCTACCTTTGACTCATCTGTCCAGAGCACATTGTTCCAGAAGTGCAGGTCTTTGCCTAGGTGTTCATTGGCAAACTTTAGTCTTGCCCTGATGTTCTTTCTGGACAGCAAAGGTTTCCTCCTGGCACACCTCACATGTAGATCAAATTTGTGCAGCCTCTTTCTAATGGTAGACTCGTGCACTTTGACATCAACAGTGGCAAGAGCTACCTGTAGGTCCCGTGATGACATTCTGGGGTTCTTAGAGACTTATTTCAGCATCTTGTGGTCTGCTCTCAGGCTGAACTTGCTGGGGCGGCCTGGCCTGAGCAAGTTGGCAGTTGTTTGGAATCTTCTCCACTTGTAGATGATCTTCCGGACAGTTGAATGATTGATTTCAAATTGTTTGGAGATCTTTTTAAATCCCTTCCCAGACTCGTGGGCATCTATTACCTTCTTTCTGAAGGCCTCAGAGAGCTCTTTTGATCTAGGCATGGTGACACTGCACACTTCAACAACAAAGAGCAAACCAAACTAAATGTCTGAGGTTTAGATAAGACAGTTTCCTCCAAGATCCTCTCTAACGATGTTCTAATCATTTGCACCTGAGCTGGTGCACCTCATTCTAATTTTAGGTATTTGAAGTAGTGATAAATGTTTATTTTATGAGATAAAGCAGCTGTTTATTTTAGAGAAGGTGGTTGTGTGAGTTTGAAACTGCCGAGGCAGGAGGCTGGGGGGAGGAGGAGGGTGGAGAAGGAGGTGCAAGGGGGGGGGGGGGGGAGACCTTAAGGAGATATCAACATTGACATCACAAAGTTGGGCCCCCGTGATCCAGCCAATAAGGAGACCCCAGTTGGTTACTGAGACAACAACATTCCTCAATGGCTGAATTTCCCAGATATTAGCTGTAAACATGCAGTTCTCCCTCTGTAAGCCTCCCCCACGCTGCCTGATATCAAAGAAAGACAGCCTTGAGATGCCAGAATCATTGCCACCTGGCATGAGTATTTTTCAATAGTTGATCTATTCCCAATATATTTTAAAAGGTTTATTTGAAGGGAAAGCACCTTCAGTTGTTGTTTATGACCCCCCCCCCCCTCCCCCCTTAAAACGTCCTGCAGCATGTTGGCTTCTATTAAACTAGCTGCAAACTACTTTTAAGCTCGGTTTTATATACAACCGAGCTGGACACAAGTTTTGATCAATATATATTATATAAGATTAAATTTACCCACAGACCCAATTATCAGATGAGTTTAAAAATACTATTTACTGCATGGATTTTCCTGAATTTTTCCTCCTTTGTTCAAGTTACGCCAATATTGGGAAAATAACGTCTCTCCACACAAACTGATTTAAGAAAACAATTTTAATACAGTACAACCTCTTTTATCCGGAGTCGTCGGGAACAAGCACAGTTGGCAATTTGAGTCGATAACTCGGACTTGAGTCGCACTTGAGACTAGAGTCGAAATTGACTTGCGACTCAGACATAGGACTTGGTGCCAGGGTAGCATTCACACCCCTTGATTTTTTTTTTCACATTATGTTGTGTTAAACCTTGAATTGAAAATGGAATAAATTTTTTTTTTGTCACTGATCGACACATAATACCCCACGATGTCAAAGTGGATTAAAAAAAAAAATTCATCCAAAGTAATTAAAAATGAAATACAGAAATATATAATTTACCCCCCTGAGCCAATACTTCATAGAAGTGCCTTTGGCAGCGATTACGGCTTTGAATCTTCTTGGGCATGTCTGTATCTTGGGTCTGTATCAGCTTTGCACATCTGGATTTGAGGAGTTTCTCCCATTCTTCCTTGCACATTTGCTCAAGGTCTGTTAAGTTGGATGGAACGTGTTGATGAACAGCAATCTTCAAGTCTTTCCACAGATTCTCAATGGGATTCAATTCTGGCCTTTGGCAGGGCCACTCAAGGACTTTCATGTTCCATTGTAGCCCTGGCTGTATGCTTGGGGTCATTGTCTTGTTGGAACGTAAATCTTTTCTGCAGTCTAAGGTCTTTTGCACTCTGAAGTACGTTCTCCTTAAGGATTTTCCTGTATTTGATACCATTCATTGTTCCTTCTATCCCTACAAGTCTCCTTGCCCCTCCCGCTGAAAAGCATCCCCATAGCATGATGTTGCCACCACCATGCTTTGCGGTAGGGATGGTGTTAGATGGGTGATGAGCTGTGCTCGGTGTTACGTTTTCCTCCCCGACCTTCTGGTCTCGGTATACCACCGAACCCCGTGAGGAGTCACGGCAGAAAGAATAGTTATTCAGTGTCAAAATCAATCACTAATGAAACCATCCATGAAACCCTCAAATGAAACAATCAAATCAATAAGGAAACCACACCAATGGTTGTCAACGAACAAATAATAGATTAAAAGCACACAAGATGAACCATACAACAATGGTGGCAATCAACCATACAATCAAGATCTTAGGATGGTAACCTAGCTCAAACTCACGGCTCCCCCATGGACTGAAACAGAGCCCTTCTCAATGTCTCTAGAACACAATGGTGCTCCCGGCGACGAGGCGATGGGGCTATGGAGATGTAGGCAAGGCGGGGACCGTCACGTGGTCCCAGACAACCACAACTGGCGGTGGAAAGAGGAATCCCCAAAGACGCGATCCAAACGTGCACATACACCGTGCAGTTGCGAACCGCACCGTATTCTTCAAAGGCCGCTGTCGTGCACACACATCCTCGGCAAACCACCGGAGGGCGGGACCAGCGGACGCGGCTAAACAAGGTTCCGCGAACGACGCGCGAGGTCCCCGAAATGGCGGACGGCTCTTCCTCGGGCCGCAGCCTCGAGGCGAAGATTCTCCGGAATCTCACACCTGTACCTGGCTTCGCAGGATTTTCCACAACTCCAGCGATACACCAATCGCACGAGATTCGTTTCAAGGACTCAAAGTTCACTCGCCATGTACGCTCGACCACGCTTGGTCCGGAGCTTTTACAAAACGCGTCGTTTCCCTTCTGCCTCACGCCCTCTTCCTCTTAACCTCATCCTTCCGGTTCGGGTTCCTGTATCATTTTAAGTTAACCTTTTTAATTTTAGATAGCTGTTCCTGAATAATAAACCTTTTGAGAATAATAATAGTACATAATATCAGAAACATGTCCAGTCGGTGAAAACCACCACAGCGGAAGTGACGAATCCGTAACATCGGTTTTCGCCAGATATAGCGCTTTGCATTCAGGCAAAAGAGTCCAATTTTCACCTCATCAGACCACTGAATCTTTGCCTCATGCTCTCAGATTCTTTCTCGTGCCTTTTCACAAACTCCATGCATACTGTCACGTGTCTTTTTCACAGGAGTGGCTTCCGTCTGGCCACTCTCCCATAAAGCCTAGATTTTTGAAGTGCTGCAGAAACTGTTGTGCTTCCGGCAGGTTGTCCCATCTCAGCCAATGAACTCTGTATTTCTGTCAGAGTGGTCATTGGGTTCTTGGTCACCTTCCTGACCAATGTCCTTCTTGCCCAGTTGCTCAGTTTGGTCAGACAGCCAGCTCCAGGAAAAGTCTTTGTAGTTCCATATTCTTTCCATTTCCTAATGATGGAGCGCACTGTGCTCTTAGGAACTTTCAACACTCGAGAAATTGTTTTATACTCTTCCCCAGATCTATGCCTCCTCACAATTCTATCTCAGAGTTCTACGGACAGTTCCCTGGACGTATTGGTGGAGTTTCTGCTCTGACATGCACTGTCTGCAGTGGGACCTGGAATAGAAAGGTGTGTTTGTTTCTAAATCAAGTCCAATCAATGGAATTGGCCACAGGTGGACTCCAATCAAGATGTAGACATCTCAAGGATGATCAAAGGAAATTGGATGCACCTGAGCTCAGTTTGGAGCGTCATAGCAAAGGGGTTGAATACTTATTGACTTAAGACATTTCAGCTTTGCAATTTTAAATATTTTGTAAAAATTTCTCAAACAAAAATTCCACTTCAACATTATGGGGTATCATGTGTAGATCAGTCACAAAAACTTAAAATTTGATCCATTTTAAATTCAAACACAACAAAATGTGAAAACAGTCAAGGTGTGTGAATACTTTCTGAAGGCACTGTATTTGAAAAGTAAATTTAGCATAAATTTATTTTTGCTGGACCAAAGCAGCAAAACATTGCCACTGCATGAAGTTGACAAACAAAACTTGAGGAAACAGCTTTTCAGAACATAAATTGCAATAACTGAAGTCCTGTGTGTTAATTTCTTGATAGCTTGTACTCCAAAGTTTATAAGTAAGTGTGGCACCTGACAAGTTGAAGTAATATTATGGTGACTTGAGACTTGCTTGAGACTTGGCTCAAGTGACTTGTTGACCTCTCTGGGACCAAGGCATGGTTTGCAAAGCCATAGAAGACCAAATTGACAAGATGTCCAGATGTCTGTTGTGAGGGAATTGGAAGTAGCAGCATCAATCATCCGAGCAGGCTTTGACCTATTTTCTCGATACACTTCAGGAAGCATACCTTGCATGATTGTGCAATGCCTTTCGAGGTTTGTCTGTCGGTCTCTGTCTGTCTCTGTCTGTCTCTGTCTGTGTCTGTCTGTGTCTGTCTCTGTCTGTCTCTGTCTGTCTCTGTCTGTCTCTGTCTGTCTGTCTCTGTCTGTGTCTCTGTCTCTGTCTGTGTCTCTGTCTGTCTGTCTGTCTGTCTGCCTGTCTCTGTCTCTCTCTATATCTGTCTGTCCCTCTCTCCCTGTGTGTCTCCCTCTCTCCCTGTGTGTCTCCCTCTCTCCCTGTGTGTCTCCCTCTCTCCCTGTGTGTCTCCCTCTCTCCCTGTGTGTCTCCCTCTCTCCCTGTGTGTCTCCCTCTCTCCCTGTGTGTCTCCCTCTCTCCCTGTGTGTCTTCCTCTCTCCCTGTGTGTCTCCCTCTCTCCCTGTGTGTCTCCCTCTCTCCCTGTGTGTCTCCCTCTCTCCCTGTGTGTCTCCCTCTCTCCCTGTGTGTCTCCCTCTCTCCCTGTGTGTCTCCCTCTCTCCATGTGTGTCTCCCTCTCTCCCTGTGTGTCTCCCTCTCTCCCTGTGTGTCTCCCTCTCTCCCTGTGTGTCTCCCTCTCTCCCTGTGTGTCTCCCTCTCTCCCTGTGTGTCTCCCTCCCTGCTTTCACAAATCTATATACATATTTGAGGTGTGTGTGTGTGTGTGTGTGTGTGTGTGTGTGTGTGTGTGTGTGTGTGTGTGTGTGTGTGTGTGTGTGTGTGTGTGTGTGTGTGAACACAAAATATGTACCACTCTACATGTCACATATAACATGTTTGTATGCAGTACATAATTATGCAGTACATATCTGCGAGTATATCGCAGGTTTGAGGTTTGCAATCTCACCAAATGATGTTCTGTAATCAATTACCTTACCACAAGATGTCCCTCTCTCCCTGTGTGTCTCCCTCTCTCCCTTTGTGTCTCCCTCTCTCCCTGTGTGTCTCCCTCTCTCCCTGTGTGTCTCCCTCTCTCCCTGTGTGTCTCCCTCTCTCTGGTGTTGGGCTAGCGGCTAGGGTGCCGGCTTAGGATCCTAGGATCCTGGGTTCGAATCCCGGTCGATCGCTGAATTAACGCCAGGGGGGTTGACTCAGCCTGTCATCCTTCCGAGGTCGGCTAATTGAGTACCAGTTCACTGGTAATTCCCTGTTTGTCGTTAAAGGCGGCAAAAAGGGTTGGCGTCAGGAAGGGCATCCGGCCGTAAAACATTGCTTCAAAAAGGGGACCAAAAAAAAAAAACAACAACCATGGTTCCCGAAAAAGGCCAACCCCCGCTTTGCGGGGAAACATGGCCTCTAAAGGTGGTTATATTATATATATAAGATATCACACATTTGTTGAGCTTTGCCTCTTACATGTGTCTGTAGATAAAGAGGTTTAAATTGTTTTCAGTGAAAGGCAACCCATTCCTCTGAAAGACCCACCTGAGTTTGAAATGAGCATTTGGTCTAGTTTTTCTTTTTTTCTTCATTGAATTTTGCTGTTGGATCGTCATCTCGAAGTCTTGGTCCTCCACTTTCTTTGTCAGATATCGAGTTTGGTGTTTCCAAAACACCAGCTCCAATTCTTGAGCATGAATATGCTCATTCATGTTGTTCAACTGAGAAGTGAAAAAACAAGATGAGGTGGAAAAAGTGATGAATAAAGCTCAACTTTAAAAAAGGCTTTTATTCTACCAGGTGAGCGCCCAGGGTTATTGCACCTAGTTTTGCTACGTAGTCTAGGCTCCTAGTAGAGCTATGACACAGAACGGATCAGGACACAACATAACAAGGGGAACAGCAGGAGAAATGGGCAACACCAGCAGCAGGGTGGAGGGAGAAAATAGATGGAGACTGACAAACATGGGATGCAGGTAACGATGAAGACTAGGAGAACGCAAAGGGTGGACAATATGGATATAATATGAATGAATATGAATACAAATGAATATGGATACAAAAGCAAATTTTTATAGGAGTGAGGGGGGGGGGGGTTAACAGGTGTCGAAAAGTTCATGATTTTGAATGGAGGATGACTTGAGATGGTGGTGAACAGCTATCTTGAAGACCTTGATTGAAGATTGAAGAGCGTATGTGTCACGTGCTCCTCCCCAACCCCCTGGTCACAGTGTACCTCCGAGCCCCGAGAGGAATCACGGCAGAAAAATGTGTTATTCTGTATGTCAAAATCAATGGTGAAGCCACACCAATTGTTACCAACAAACAAATATTGTATTAAGATCACACAAGAACAACAGTACAACAATAATAGTAATCAAAAGTACAATCAATATATATCCTATGATGGTACCATCAGTTTCGTAATATATAACTCACTGTGCTCCAAGTGAGTGAAACAAGAACATTCCCAATGTCTTTCCCGGGTTCAAACCCAAATTGATTCCGGTTTCAAGCCAAAGTCGATCCCGGCTTCAAGACAATGTCGATCCGCTCCAGCGATCATCAGAACGATGTCCAATCGAGAGCAGAATCCCGTTCGAATGACAGTCACAGTCACACGGCCAAAGCTGCACAAAGGCGCCCTCAAGGCGACTGGGAAATCCAAAGGCGCCCTCCAGGCGACTGGGAAATCACACCCTCGGGTATGGACGTTTCACGGCTAACAGTCGGCGAACCTCAGATTTACCTTCAAAATCCGCGTTGCACACACACACCAGATAAACGTCTGAAAGCGGTGAAAACAGCTGAAGCGAAGCAAAGAAAAACCTTGCGCGACGTGCAAAGCGCGTGAGTCAAAATGGCCGACGGCCCGTTATCGAGACGAAACGGCAGAACAATGATTCTCTTTGGAATCGACCGCAAAACCTGACACGCAGTTTGATCTGTCACAGCGATAACAACTCTGTCGCAGGAATCCCTTTCCCGGGAAACCCAAAAGTTTGCTAGCGTTGGCTCAAAACCTCATCGCCGCTCGGCTTCTTCTTGTCCGACTCACTCGCTCCGCCTTCTTTTTCTCCTCTTCCTCTTCATTGTCGTCCGGTTCCCGTTTCATTTAAAACATTAAGTTTTACCTTTTGAAAATAACAATTTCTATTTCCCTCAAACGACAACAATAATAATACATGGAATCAAAAATGTTTACAGTGGATGAAAACCACAACAACGGAAGTGACGAATCCGTAACAGGTACACCAAAACACAAGTTAATGCAGCATGAGGGGCGCGGAAGAGCAAGCAGAGCAAGCTCGTCCCTAACCGTTCGTACCCCGCAACGTCAGCTTACATTACCCTAGCCCTTCCTGGTATTTACAAATTCAAATTCGTCTCTACGTCTTGTCTCCCATATCCCTCTCTAAACCAAATTCATCTCCCAATCCCTCCCAGGAAGGAAGGAATGGAACAAACACAATGTCTCATTATGTCATGATGCGTCTTACTCACTCAACAGTTCACTTGATCCTGGTGCGGAGCTTCATCCTCCTTGGTGAATGGATGTGGATGGTGCGAAGGAAGTTCCTCAATTCCTATCTACTCTACTGATTACGTCATGATGCGTCTTACTCACTCAACAGTTCACTTGATCCTGGTGCGGAGCTTCGTCCTCCTTGGTGAATGGATGTGGATGGTGCGAAGGGAGTTCCTCAATTCCTAACTACTCTACTGACATTAACTCATTTAAACTACCCGGGGTCGTACCCTGCCAATCGGCCATCTTTAAACTATGTGGTTCTAAAACCGAATTCCCCATTGACCACTTTGCGGTGCCCTACGAATTTGGGTCTCACTCCCCAATTTTTCATACTGTGCCTTTGCACAATTTCGGGGCTGGGTCGTGTGGCTCCACTAGCAGGTTCAACTACCTGCGCACCTCCGCCACTGAAGTCGCCACCCGAGCTTACCTGCTCCTGCGAGTACCTAAACTGGGGAAGGCCCTGCCTGGCTCTTTACCCCTCTGATGCCCTCTTTGGCATTGGGATACCCGGGTCCTTCATTTTGATCCTCGGGCCCCACTCAACAACTCACCACTACCCTAACTGGCTCCGGAGCCTACCTGCGGCCTCACCTGGCCGACAAACTACCAGTGGCGTAGTGCCCCAATAACCATACTCACCAATTAAACCACACGCCCAGCCATGTCACTGACTCATGCACCCAACCAAAGCACTTCATTGCCACTACCTGCACCACAGGTGTCAATATCCAAACAATTAACCTAAGCCCTCTACCTGACTTTAAACTACCCACCCAGGGCATTCGTGAATGGGTCCATCTCCCCCCATTCACTCCTTCGCACCATGCATTCCACACCTTTTATTCCACACCAAGCATTCTCACACACCATTTATTTCACACAGCAATTATCTCCCACACTACTTTCTTCGCACACCTTTTGTGCTCACACACCTTTTTCCATACACAATTCCATTTGTCTCACTCAACACAATTCCTTTCATTTTCCACACACACACAGCATCATCTATCTAGCTGCTTTTCCCCTAACACTCGTGCTTCCCCGTCATCCCGTTAAACTAAGCATTCCCTTCGTCATTAACAACCATCTAATCTCTCTACATCATCCCCTCTACAGTACAAATGTCACTACTTAAATCTCATGTCCTCTACTGTTATCTAATTCCCTATCAATTATCCTAGCCCGCCCTCGGCTAGCTTCGGTGCCCCATGGAGGTAACCATCGCTGGTCCCTCCATGTGCCTATCACTGCAATCCCCCTAATCTAATGCTCATGGGCCCGGAGTGAGGAATGGTAAAACTACCATTCCCCCACGCAGGGTACCATCCCCCAACACTATTGCTATTCGTCCACTACACTGGAGCCTCTTCGTGCGGAAATACATCGTCATGGCTCGACCTCGAAAGGCCGCGCGATCCATTTGAGTGGTTTGTCTCCTGTAGGTTGGGTCCCTCCGGCATTTTCGATCCAGGGGAGGAGGCATGGACGGGCCGAGGTGCAGAGGCCCATCTCTGCGCGGGGCCTTGCGGTCCCACGCACGATGGCCCAACCGCCCACGGTCGGAGCACCGCAGCCGCCAGGGGCGCGGCTCCGAACTCTCCTACCTCCCCTTGAACCTTGCCGATCGCCTTTCCCGCCAGGGTGCGGCACCAACCATACAGGGCGGGGGCCGGCACGAATCGTGCACGGCGGTCCTTGTGAAACCGCCACGGCATTGATCCCCGCCGGTCCCCGCAGCACACAACTCACCGAGGGCTCACGTCGGCTATCCGTCGCACTAACCGCTACCTCGGTCTGTGTTGATGCTTGATCTGCGTTCTCACCACACCTCGCGACCCACTCCGCACTCGCACACCGAGGCGTCCCAGCGCCTCCCATACACTCCATGCATTCTGTTAGAGCACACTCTCTTTCCACATCCTCTGGTGTGCATTCTCCCTCGCACACCGTACTCGCACCTGCACACCTAGGCGCATTCATACCTTCCACACACTCCGTTACACACTTTCCTGTTACACACTCTGTAACACCCATGGGTGTGCACTCTCCTGTTGCACACCCATTCGCACACCCTCGTACACACCCTGGCGCACACTCTTCCGTTACGTACTCCATAACGTCCACGGGTGTGCACTCTCCTGGTACACACCCAATAACACGCTCTGGTGTGCATTCCTTTGCACACTCTCCTGTAACACACTCTTTTCCGACACACTCTTCCCACACACATTCCGGTGTGCATTCTCTCACTCTCCTCGGCCATCGCACACTCTGTAACACACTCTCCTGTTACACACTCACGCTCCGGTGCACACTTCCCTCTCACACGCGCACCATTCGCCCTCGTACCATTCGCCCTCGTACAACATACAGTGGACCTTCCACGACCGCCCGGGTTTCGTCTCGATCCCAAGCGCGCCAAAACCCTTTTCCCGCCAAACACATTCGCGCCATTATATCTCACCTTGGGGACCTTCTTCTCCGGCAACACCTGCAAACGTTTATTGGGGTTAGCAAGCTCGACATCACGATGTAAATGCAAACTTTGTATGCATTCCATCTCCTTCTCCCGTGCTTCATTTTCTAACTCTGCCGTCTCTTCGGCCCCAATTTCAACTATAATCATTTATTCGACGACCGCCGGCGCGCATAAAATTTCCTTGTCCAATTCGGCGGCCGTCGGCTCTTCTACACCCCGTGTCGCGATTTCTATTCCCTCAGTCAATTTAGCTGCGCTCTGCCCAAGCTCGCTCTCCACGTGTTCCTCACATCGCGTTACCTCGTCGTGTCCCAGTGCGACCTCCTCACTCAACATGCGCCCAATGTCCTTCCCCGCTTTTTCCATATCTCTCTTCGACGCCACTCTCATTTTTTCCAATTCCCGGGTGGATTTGTCTCCCATTTTTTTCAATTGACCACCCATTTTGCTTTCAAAATTTTCCATGTTACTCCTTGCTTCGTCTCTCTGGATGTCCATTTTTCCATTTATTTTATTTATGTCATTCTTTTGGGCGTCCATCTTTTTCTCTTGGATGTCCATTTTTGCTATTAGTTGAATTAGGTATAATTCAATGTTGCACCCGGGTCACACAGCGGGATCGGCTGCCGCGGCCACGTGCGAGGCGCTGCCATTTTCTACCCCCTGCTGCCGGCCCCTCATCAATGTCCTTCTCTTCTCCCAACTCTTCCTGTGGGTCCTGGGTTATCGATTCTACCTCCTCATCTACCTCATCTTCTACCCCCACCGGCATTCGACCGTCTTGACTAGCCATGGTACGAATTAAAAATTTGGTTTTAAAAACTAAATTTCGTCCACTGGCAATTTCAAGTGCGTGAAGCGCACTCCAGGTCCAATCCCACTCCCAGACACCAATTGTTACGCCCAATATGTAAAATTGGTGTCCAAAATTTTGTCCAAAAATTTTGTCCCAGGTTCCAAATCCCCAATACTGACTACCAAATGTTACGGTTCTTCGCCGCCCTACTTCCCCTTACCAAGGGGGGAATAATCCCCTTGTTCTTTCTAGGCTTGACGGAACCGAGACTTGAGACGTCCCTTCCGGGCAAATGCAAAGTAGGGTTTCGGGACCAACTCTCGCTCATACCTAATTCCCTGCGCCGCCACGGAAGCGAGGTAGCAAGCCTCGCACGAGCCACGTGTGGTTTGAGTACGCCGAGCGGATTGAGTACCACGTGGTCCGTCATTTAGTAGTGGAACCCGATTTGAGCGGTTCTATTCGTACCATGTTTAGCCAATGAAGAAACCACAGGAACGATCGAATGGAAGAAAGGAAGAACACAGGTTTAATTATTCCCACACGTATCTACAATGATCGGGGACGCAGAGACACAGGGCAGCACTTAATCAGTCTTAGGCTGAGAAAAATATATTTCCGGGTTCTGGTCAGCACGCGCATCGATTTTGACCTTGCGCGTCAACAATTTTTTTTTCATATTTGGTATCGACGTTCGCGCACGGTTCTCCCCTACAAAACTTCGTTTAGTTTGTCCAAATCCAACCAGCCGTTCCAAAGATATGAGTAGTTTTGTGTGCCGTGACGTCATGAATCCAATAGGGAAGTTGCATGTGACGTTATCGTCTTAGTCACGTGACCGCTTGGGTGGCAAAACATTGCTTCTGCCACCATACGTAATGGCGGCAATTTGAAACTCGTCTCACATATAAATTGCCCCCTACACGATGGTAAAGAGTTGTTGTACTGTCGGATGTACAGCCCGATTTCATAAGGGATCGGGCTTGTCATTCTACCGTTTTCCGGACGACGCAACGCTAAAACGGATTCATGGCTGCCTTGACTGCAACGCTCAGGTGAGAATATGGCTCATGAGGTTGTTACCTTCGCTCACGAAGCGAAAAGCAGGATTAGGCATTTGGTTACTGTAAAGTATCTCGACAAACTGCGATCAATTGTCGTACGCGTTTATTCACTCTGCCGATCAATGCCCGATTCACAGCAGCGCCATCCGAGCTCTGGCGTAGGGATACAACCCGGTCCCGGTGTAGGGATACAACGGTGAACATTTGCACTGCATACATGACATCCTCCCCTCTAAGTCCAAAATTACCAAGAGCAATACGTGCTAGATTTCCAGAATTGACATTTCAAAAGCAACATTTCCAAAACATGTGAAAATATGTGTGCAAACGGTTATGAGAATAATGAAAATACGTGAAAATAGAACATGTGTCAACGTGAAAAAAAAAACGATCTTCAAAGATTCAACCGGTCGGGTGCTTTTCTCTCACGCATTGAGCGTCGCGGTGTACCAGTGGATACAGAGTCCGAGGTGATTCCTTTTGGGTCGCGGTGTACCAGTGGATACAGAGTCCGAGGTGATTCCTTTGGTCTCCACGAAGGGTGTAGCATTTGCAGAGGTTTTCGGGGCATCCGAGCCGGCTGGAGCGGCCACGACGATCTCCGGCAGTGGCGGGTCGAACTGTTGTCCTGACTGTGACGATGCTACAGGCTCCATCGACTCACAGTGACGGTAGGTTATGTGGTCCTGATGTCGACGAATTTCACGGCCGTCCTGCAGGCGAATCACACTGGACAGTGGACCTGGCTTCTCGATGATGTCTCCCGGTAGCCACGTCGCACCTGCACCAAAATTTCGGGCAAACACTGGATCTCCAATGTTGATACATTGACTGTTGGACGTCTTATCGTGCACCAACTTTTGATTAAGCTGGCTCTGATAAACATTTGATGATATGTTTGGTTTGAGATTGTCAAGTGTCGATCTCAAGTGTCGTTTCATCAATAACTCAGACGGAGCTGCACCGGTTGTTGATTGTGGCGTGATGCGGTATTTGAACAGGAGACGAGACAGCTTTGTTTCCAGGGTTCCCTCCTGAAGTTTCTGCAATCCGGATTTGATGATTCCCACGGATCGTTCGGCCAAGCCATTTGAAGCCTGGTGATGTGGGCTGACAAACTTATGTTTGATGCCGTTCCGACGTGTGAACTTGGCAAACTCGGTACTGGAAAAACACGAACCGTTATCACTCACGATCATCCTGGGCAGACCATGAGTGGCGAAACAGCGTCTGAGTCTTTCGATGACAATGGCTGACGTAGTACCACGCGTCACAAAGGCATCAATCCATTTTGTGTGCGCGTCCGTAATTATTAGAATCATGCTGCCGTTAATAGGCCCGGCATAATCGAGATGTCGGCGATGCCACGGTTCGCTGGGCCATTCCCAGGGATGCAGTGGCGCTTTCGCAGGTGTATTCCGGGTGCTCTGGCAGGGGTAACAATGTCGAACATGATGTTCGATATCAGCATCAAGATTCGGCCACCACACATGGTTTCTGGCGAGTGACTTCATCTTCACAATCCCGGGGTGACAGTCATGGATTTCATCCATGACCCTGGAACGCAGATTTTTCGGGATCACGACACGACATCCCCAGAGTAGGCAACCATTTTCCACGCTGAGTTCGTTTTTACGTGCTTTAAAAGCCGCAAAATCTGGGTCACCCTCAGGTAGCAAATGCCATCCAAGCTGTACAGCCTGGACAGTTCTGGACAGAACGGGGTCTCGTCGAGTATGAGTGCGGATCTGGCCGGAATCGACAGCACAATCTTCCAGATGATCCATCAGTGCGATAATGGATCCTGGTGTAGGCGAATCATCAACGGATTCTGGAAGGGGTAACCGACTCATGGCATCTGCATTTGTGATAGACGAACCGGGCTTATAACATATGGTGTAGTCATAAGCAGCGAGAAACAGGGACCAGCGGATGATCCTGGGCAGTAGTGTGTCAGATGTCGCCTTAGTTGGACCAAACAGACTGATCAGCGGCTTGTGATCAGTGCGAATCGTGAAATGATGTCCAAGAAGGTACTGGCGAAATTTGCCGACGCCGAAAACGATTCCCAATCCTTCCTTGTCAAGTTGGGAATCGTTTTTCTCTGCCGGGGACAACGTTCTGGATGCAAATGCAACCGGTCTTTCCGTACCATCAGGCATCACGTGCGATAATACACTCCCCACTCCATACCGACAGGCATCGCATGTCAGCACAAGATCCTTCTCTGGATCAAAATGAACGAGAACATTGGACGATTTGAGCAGATCCTTAGAGGTCTGGAATGCTGATTGTTCAGTAGACCCCCAGCTCCAGGAGACTCCTTTCCTCAAAAGCCGATAAAGGGGGCCCAAAACGTCGGTCACATTCGGGATGTAACGACCATAGAACTGAAGCAAACCGAGGTATGACTTCAATTCGGTCACATCTCGTGGAGAAGGAGCATCCTTGATAGCTCGGACTTTCTCATCTGTCGGGTGTAGACCCTCGGCATCAATCGTATGACCCAGGTACGTGACTGATGGCACCATAAACTTGCACTTGTCTCGACGCAAACGTAGGCCGGAGTCCGAAATCTTCTTCAGAACTCTCTCCAGGTTCTGTAGATGTTCCGCGTCCGTACGACCAGTAACCAGAATATCATCCTGGTAACAAACGACGTTGCGTTCGGCGGCAAACAAACTGTCCATGACACGCTGATAAATTCCAGGTGCAGATTTCACTCCAAAACTAAGTCGGTGGTACCTATACAACCCACGATGCATGTTGATGGTAAGATACTGTTTCGAATTCTCGTCCAAGCAGAGCTGTAGATAGGCGGATTTGAGATCGAGTTTCGTAAAAGTCTTGCCTCCCGTGAGACGAGCATAGAGGTCTTCGATCCTCGGGATTGGATATTTATCCAATGAAGAACACCTGTTCACGGTCATTTTATAATCTCCACATATGCGGATGGACTGGTCCGATTTTATGACCGGAACGATGGGCGCCGCCCATTCGGCATACTGGATTTGCTCGATGATCCCCAGATTTTCAAGATGATCCAGTTCCTTGTCAATCCGCTCACGCAGGGCGAAAGGGACTGGGCGAGCCCTGCAAAATATAGGATTGGCATCCCGGTCAACCCTGAGTTTAGCCGTATGTCCTTTCAAGGTTCCAAGCTCATCCTTGAAGACATCCGGGTACGTATCCAGCACATTTTTGAGTGTGTATGCTGCGGTAGGAGAAACGTTGGCTGCCCGGAGTTGATGAATGCTTTCCCACTTCAGTCGAATTATGCTCAACCAGTTCCTGCCGAGTAAGGAAGGGCCCTTTCCAGGAATGACGATCAGGGGTAGGTGAAACTCACGGTTATCGTAGCCCACCGTGACATCACATGTACCGCAGGGAACAATCTTCTCACCTGTATAGGTGGAGAGTCCATAGGTAGTAGGTTTCAGATGGGGTCGGTCAGCATCACTCCACAGGTTTGTGAAAACAGCATGGCTGATGAGCGAGACGGCCGCACCAGTGTCGACCTCCATTTGCAATGGTCGATTGTTGACGACAACATTGGCAAGAAGAGGGTCCCGCCTATGGTGAGAATCAATATGAAGCAGGTCATACGATTCTGAGTTGTCGGAAACAGAGCTCACCTGGTCAAGCTCGGGTTCCTCCGAACCGATAAACTGATGAATCTTGTCAGCAGCTTTTCCTTTTCCCGATTTGCGAGTGATGCAAGCTGGAGCAATATGGCCAGTTTTCGAACAGAAATGGCAGGTGGCATCTTTGAACCGACACGTCTCCGGAGGGTGCTTTCCGTTGCACCGAAAACAGTTGTTGTGGGTTTGAGACTGCACTGGCTTCTGACGAGGAGCCTTGTTCCAACGTTGTGGCTGAACATGATCCAACCGATTCACAGCAGGGCTGGTACCAGGTGAGCGAGTGGCACCGATGCTTGTAGCGTTGCGTTCAGCACTTTCCATGGAAATGGCGGTGTCTCTGGCATTTTGGAACGTCAGTCTTCTCTCAGCAAGCAGGCGTCTACGAGTGCGGTCATCGGACATGCCAACCACCAGCAAATCACGAAGCATGTCATCGATCGTGTCCCCAAACTCACACAGATGTGACAGTTTTTTGAGGTGTGCAATGAAGTCTGCGATCGACTGACCTTGCTGCTGTCTGCACATGTAAAAATTAAACCGACACAGGATGACTGAAGGAGATGGGTTGCAATGTTCCTTCAAAGCGACCTTGAGCTCTGCATACGTGAGCTCCTGGATTGTCCGAGGCCGAATCAGGTTTTTAACGAGTGTGAACGTCTCACCTCCGCAAACGGACAGGAAGACGGCCTTCATCCGGCCTTCGGTCGCAATGCCGTTCGCCTCGAACTCTCGAAGTAGAAAGACAACCGCTCAGAATACATGTCAAAATCCCCCTCATGAGGGTCGAATTCATCGATATGGCCGAAAGATGTCATGGTCTAGATGTTTATCCTCGTCGCCATGTAAAGTATCTCGACAAACTGCGATCAATTGTCGTACGCGTTTATTCACTCTGCCGATCAATGCCCGATTCACAGCAGCGCCATCCGAGCTCTGGCGTAGGGATACAACCCGGTCCCGGTGTAGGGATACAACGACAACGGTGAACATTTGCACTGCATACATGACAGTTACGTACATGTGGAGTGCATATGGCGTACGTGTGGCGTACTTGTGTACGTGTGGAGTGTGTGTGGCGTACTTGTGGAGTGTGTGTGGCGTACTTGTGGAGTGTGTGTGGCGTACTTGTGGAGTGTGTGTGGCGTACGTGTGGAGTGTGTGTGGAGTGTGTGTGGCGTACGTGTGGAGTGTGTGTGGCGTACGTGTGGAGCGTGTGTGGCGTACGTGTGGAGTGTGTGTGGCGTACATGTGGAGTGTGTGTGGCGTACATGTGGAGTGTGTGTGGCGTACATGTGGAGTGTGTGTGGCGTACATGTGGAGTGTGTGTGGCGTACGTGTGGAGTTTGTGTGGTGTACGTGTGGAGTGTGTGTGGCGTACATGTGGAGTGTGTGCGGCGTACGTGTGGAGTGTGTGTGGCGTACTTGAGGAGTGTGTGTGGCATACGTGTGGCGTACTTGTGGAGTGTGTGCGGCGTACTTGTGGAGTGTGTGTGGCGTACTTGTGGAGTGTGTGTGGCGTACTTGTGGAGTGTGTGTGGCGTACTTGTGGAGTGTGTGTGGCGTACTTGTGGAGTGTGTGTGGCGTACTTGTGGAGTGTGTGTGGCATACTTGTGGAGTGTGTGTGGCGTACTTGTGGCGTACGTGTGGAGTGTGTGTGGCGTACTTGTGGCATACGTGTGGAGTGTGTATGGCGTACTTGTGGCGTACGTGTGGAGTGTGTGTGGCATACGTGTGGCGTACTTGTGGCGTACGTGTGGCGTACTTGTGGAGTGTGTGTGGCGTACCTGTGGCGTACGTGTGGAGTGTGTGTGTACTATGGAGTGTGTGTGGCAAACTTGTGGGTCCACACGGGTCCACAGGCAGATGACACAGCCTCAGTTTCTCGCAATACCGCGAAAACGCCTCAACGGGCAAGCTACGGGCATAAACTGACAGGTCCGTCTGATCAAACGACAGCTTTCCCGCCATGTTGTTTATGCCACCCAAGATGGCGGCCGGAACCGGTTGCCATGGACGACGCTCACGTGATGCAAGGCCTCTATCGGCTGGATATTGTCATTTATTGAAACGAAGGCGTTCTTTGTCAGGTTCGTGTGAAGCAACCAGAAGGCCTAGAGAGCTGCGGGTGGTCTCATTAGTTAGGCCTGGATCCTATCTCGTTTTACATGAAGTTGTAAGTGTCTGTGATAATCTGGTGGACTGGGAGAAGAGATCGTGGGAGACTATCGGCCTGTTACACCACTTGCGCATGCGCAGTGTTGACGCGATGGACGCATTGGAATGTTTGACGGTACGGCGAGGCGATCTCGAGAACGAAATGGCAGTCTATAATATGCTTGAAGAACTTAATAATTTTCAGAATAAATACATTTTAAAATAACTTAAGCTTGTGTTCATTATTTACAAAAACAAAAGGCCTACAAGTCCCATTGGCTGTCTTTAATTTCTCTCTGGACGGCGCCACAGCAGATGAGGAGGACCGCAAGGCATGAGGACACAAAAAACACCTCTATATGTGCAATCAATGCTTTAAAAAAAAAAACAAGAAGAAAAAAACCACATCGCCACATCAATTCTGGAACTTTGGTCTGACCAGAGACCAGCAATATTTTTTTTTGGCCTCTTCTTATCCCCCGGACTCGGGCCCATCACACTCACACATGGAATTGCAGGAGTGATGTTCAGCCAAACGCGTCGACGTGGTCGTCCAGGAACGGCCCCGTCCGGTTCTCCACGGTCCCAGCACGTCCCGCGAAGATGGCAGCAGGTGGTGGAAGGAACCTCGTAGCGCGTCTCCCGAACAAAAGCAGATGATGAGGTGGAACGGCAAATGCGGGACTTTCAGCGCGGCTGGCGATTACACAGCCGTTCTCACTCGCGCGACTGAATGCACTGTATATCGATCAGCCTCCAACTCAACCGAGCGTCGCTTTATAATAGCGCGTATTTCGGTTCATGCGCCTCTTGCTTCGCCCGCGTATCTTTCACAGTTCGCTGACGCTCACAACTCCTCTTCCACGATTCCTCCAAGCTGGTTAGTGCGCGCGAGTTCTCCCTGGGCAGTCCTCTCGAGTCCCTTCAGGCAGCAGTCCTCCCGCGCTAGTCCTCTTGCGCTAGTCCTTTGGTGCAAGTCCTCCCGCGCTAGTCCTCTTGGGGGCTTTGTGCGACGGGTTATATAGGTACGCCCCCGAACCTCCTGGAACCCTCTCGAACCTTCATGCCACGCCCTGTGACGCAGCGCCACCGCCACCACCTCTGAGCCCTGATTGGCGGCTCATGCTTACCGTCAGCGCTTCTGCCGCTCCACCCCGACCCTCCTAGGTCTGCCTTGTGTTAATTCGCCCAAAATGAACCAAAGTCAGTGCAAAGGGGCATGAGGCTAGGGAAGCTGGAAAGTCGGTAGAAGTAGGGCCTATTCTCCTTACTCTACTCAACGCAGAACTAACAATGGAAAAGGACTAAGCTCACAAATACTAAGAAATAACTATACTATCGCGAGGCTACGTGTTGCTTGTGTGACTAACTATGAGGGGGAAATTTTAACCTTTATTAAAAACTCACTGTACAAACTCAAAACCGCAACAGTATACTATACTTTACACAATATAAACAATATTACACACAATATTTACACACAATATTTACGCTTTACACAATATTTATACAACATATACTAGTATATACAAGTATTTATACAAGTATAGTATATTTTACACAAGTAAAGTATGCCTGATGTGGATGCTGCACCAAGATGGCATTTTTATTCCGATTCTACACGAGAAAACTGTACTTGCAGGTCGAAACAAATACCAATACTAGAGTATGGTACTCGGTAGAGCACATACCTCCGCCAGGTTAACGGTTTACATAATGTATCCCAATGATGGGCCAGATCTGGATCCGGACCTGAACCAAAAAAAATGCTTGTCACCAAACCAACGCAACCACCAGTTTTGTCCTAAGTCGTCCACAACTTTTTGAAATATCGTGCTATTATATCGTTTTTGGCCCCATCTCTCAATGGTGAAGAATCACTTAAAAAATAATAAAAACTCATACCGGATCTGGATCTTCACCAAAATCGAATAATTTCGTCCTTGTCACAGAACCAACATGTCCATCAAGTCTCGTCCGAATCGTCCACAACTTATTGAAACATCCTGCTCAGAGACAGACTTCTATAGATAGACAGGAATGAAACATAACCTCCGTCTACCGTCTGAATCCGGCGGAGGGAATAGGGGAATTTTAGTTTAAAGTTGATGTGTGGCAAGAATGAATATCAACAACATGTAATAAGAAAGGATGTAAGTACTCATGGGAACTGTGGTGTTTATTCAAAGAGGACAATTCAAGATTGGTAACAACATGAAAATGCACAGTAGGAATTTCTCACCTGCTCTTCGAGAATTTTATTCTTTGTCTGCAACTGTTCCTTTTCCGACTGCAACAATTGCTTCTCCTGCTGCAACTGTTCCTTTTCCGGCTGCAACAATTGCTTCTCCTGCTGCAAATGTTCCTTTTCTGTCTGCAACAATTGCTGCGCCTGCTGCAACTGTTCCTTTTCTGTCTGCAACAATTCCTTCTCCTGCTGCAACTGTTCATTTCGCTTCTGCAACAATTGCTTCTCCTGCTGCAACTGTTCATTTTCCTTCTGCAACAATTGGTTCTGCTCAAACCTGTTAACAATAATATGTGATATGAGCCCAGATATTGCAAGGAGCTCGGGTACAGGAGGAGCCATTGGGCGCATCACATCTGTGCTCTATTAACACCACATTGAATAAATCCATCAGTACCGCCATCTAATTCCACTGGAATGTGAGTGGGATGGGGGGGGGGGGGGGGAGGGTTGATACATAATTTTTTGTGGGGGGAGGGGGACAGGGGACATGAAGATATATTTTTGCGTTTGGGTGATGAAGGGTGAAAAATGAACAAACCCTGGCAGCATTCTCACTTTTTGACTAGACCATCGCAGACATCATCGCAGGTGCACATTTTTGTTGTTGTTATTAGCCCGTCCTGTTGAAGGTGTTTAACCCTAACTGCAGGGGGGGGGGAGGGGGGGGTGTTGTGGAGGTCCCCCTCGGCAATTTTTTCGCAACTACTGGGGATTTCGAATTCTCCTCTCATGACATTTTTCTCTAGGGTCTTGCGCACATTTTGATACCACATCCGTCCAAATCGGACTTACTGTTCAGGTGTGACATGACAATTAGTCCTAAAAAAAAGGTGTCCTAAAAAAGTGCAATTTTTGCATAATAATTATGTTTATGTACAACAAACACGTGTGAATAAGGGTTACATGCCTGAGGACACTGATGGTGTAAATTAATTGGCTGGTAATTTCTTCCGAGTGTTTTAGCATGTTGTCTGAAGACATACTTATTAGCATATTGCATAACTAATGAAGCAATAATTACACAAACTAGCATAATATGAACAATAATTATACTATCGCGTACACGACACGATGATCAGTGTGTGTGCAAATTTTCAAGTTCATCGGACAATCGACGGCCGAGATCATCGAACTTTCATGAACCGACTGGTCAGGGTTGGCATTCATCGTGAGGCGATTAGTAATTTGTTTAGGATGCCAGCGATAACTCGCCTGCTCTTCACAAAACATAAACGTGGGATCTTTAACATCCACCCGACTGATGCTATCCGTTGAGACAGCCGGCTTACCGTCCATCTTAAGGGAGTACGACTCGCCAGGTGATGAAACACCCTGCACCGATTAGAGAGTTTATATCCGGGTCAGGAATCGAACCCAGAGTCCCAGGCAAGGTGACACAAAGGATGTTTTCTTCGTCTCAGGACTCATCTAATGCAAAGGTACGAGTACGGTGAGCAGCAATTTACTCACAATTCGCGATTGTTTAATCCTTCGCAGGTCTGAACAGGCACTTTCTTTGCCTTCAGTTTATGGAAAAAGTTTTTTACCCTTTTCCACACTGGATGTTTTTCTCCTTTGCCTTTTGTCTTCTTCTTCTTCTTCTTCTGTTGTTCCTCCATGTCTTCCTAAAAAAAAAGTGATTAAAGCCACGATTACTTTCAATGTTGTTTTTTTCACACTTTCTCTATAATTTTTTCTTAACAGTGAAGTTTTGTTTCAATTCTCACCTAATTCCATATTGAATCTCTAAACATTTCCGAAGTAATGTTTAATATAGATCGACGTAGATCAGCAAACAAAAAAACGAAAAGGTTGACCTCTCAAAAACTCTATTGCATGGAATTAATAGATTTAAGCAGATCTGAAAACAAACCTGAGTCAGGTCGACACTGAATATTCGTCCAATCAGGATTTTACCGGACGGAAGTTATTAAGAAAAGTGACAGACAGAGACACACAGACAGAATAACGCACAACACCACTGATTCACACACAAGCATCAACGAGACACAAGCAAGCAAGATTCACAGAATGTCACGCACAAGACAAGAAATCCTCGATTTTGCGAGTAATGATTTATTTTATGGTTACTTCCCATTAATGTGATTGGTTCATGTGTTGGAGATTTTTTTTTATGGAGCTGTCACTTTTCCAAGTTCACGTTTGAATTGACGCAAGGCCACGCCCCGTCACGTGGGATATTGATAATGACCTGCCCACAAGGCCACGCCCCGTCATGCGGGATATTGATGAGCTGCCGACGAGGCCACGCCCCATTACATCGACGGAACCCATTTGCTTTGCGAAGCCCTGACCGACGTGAATTTTCATTTACGATCGTTCGGAAGGGAAAGAAAAAAAGGATCAGCAGTTGTAAACACTCCAGGCTCGGGTTCCTTCCCTCGCCTAGTCCTACCACGTCGCGACTGAAGCTCGAACACTGCCCCCTATGGGTCCATTTCAATTCCCCAAAAGCCGAAGCAATCGCGTTTTCCGCTGTTTGATTTCCTCAATGTCTGTGCGTGGGATATTGATTCCGCGATTCCACAATGTCTGTGCTGTCCCACGGATGGACGTTAAACGGCTGTTCTGTCTGCCACCATGGGTTGGTGTTTGTAAAATAAACTTCAGCAGTTACAATTGGGTTAAGGGTTGGCTATGAACACGTTTGAAAGGATTTTGTCCAAATGGTGCGCACAAGAATCCGACCAGCCAGTCACTGCAAAAAGTCCTCGGAGGTTGAGCTTGGTACCACTGAAGTATGCGGATGAACTTGAGTCCACAGATCGAGTTGAGTGACGTTGAATTCGGAGCTGCCCGCTGTTAAGGACCATGCATACCGGCAACAGGTGAGGAGGGAGTGAAGGACCAGGCAGGCTGCCGTCTCATCTTGAAGCCTACCTGGAAGTTGTCTGCGAGACACCTGCAAGGCAGCAGATTATTCGAGTCGCCCAGCCAGGTTCATAGGCAAGAATGACCAGCTTAGAGTGGGGGCGAAGTTGGTTCTTTAGTCAAGGCTTTGGAGTGGTGGAACCACCTTCCTCATGGACCTGGGCATAGCTGCTAGCCGCACTACTCCGTATCATCCATAGGGGAACGGTCAGGTGGAAAGATTTAATGGCGTAATCTGGAAGGCCGTGATGCTGCGCTTCCGTAGGCAATCGATGGGGTTGCACCAATGGCCCCAAGCCATGCCCGATGCATTACATGCCCTTCTAGGGGAACGGTCAGGTGGAAAGATTTAATGGCGTAATCTGGAAGGCCGTGATGCTGCGCTTCCGTAGGCAATCGATGGGGTTGCACCAATGGCCCCAAGCCATGCCCGATGCATTACATGCCCTTCGGACATTGTTATTCACGGCTGCGAATCAAACTCCCCACGAACGGCTTTTCCGTTTTCAGCGTCGCGGCGCCAGCGGACAGTCGATGCCCGGTTGGCTTGTTGAGTTAGGACCCGCGTATCTGAAGCGAGCGTCCGGCAAAGCAAATACGAACCGACAGTGGATTTAGTTCAGCACGTGGTCAACCCGCTGTACGTACGCAGTACGTGCAGGTCAACCCGTCGACTGTGTCGATCCAGCATTTAGCCCCATGTGGAGATGACACTCGCCGGGATGCGGTCTCGGTGGGTCCACCCGCCGAAATGGAGGTGTCCGAGCCGGGCACCCCTCGGCCCGATAGAGCCCCGAATGGCAGTGTGCCACGGCCTGTCGAGGCTGCCGAGATAGCGTCTCCGGGCTCGCCTGGTCCTCCATCTCCGGAGGGTGCACTCAGACCTGTCAGTTACCACACTCGTGCCGGCAGGGAGTGCCGTCAACCTCAACGCTGGGGAGTGTGACGGAATGGGGTGTTGCTTAGTTAACTTACTCTTGTAGGAGTTGCGGATGACGAGAGGGCGAGTGTTAGAAAGTCTCTGATGTTATGTGTACGATATACGTAAACGTTTCCTGCTTTGCTTATGAATGGTTTCTTGCAATATGTTGATGCCATGTTGGTGTAGTGCGAGCCTGTAATTCTTACTTTTTTCTCTTAATTTGCACCGGAAAGGGAGGAGACTTCCGGCTTCTTGCTGATGGCTCGTGTGAGCGAGTTGATTGCCGCCATCTTTGCCTTGTTTTATTAAATGTTGTGCCGAAAGGGAGTTTAGTGTCTCGTCCTGTCCGAACCGTTTGATCACGGCCCCTTTCCTGGATCCACTGTTCTCTATTATCCAAAGGTGGGCGGTCTGCTTCAAAAGTCCGCTTATCCGCTGCAGCGGACTAACGTTTTCGAAGCGGATAAGCGAATCGGAACAACCCCCGGAAACCGAAGCGGATAAGCATAAGCGGCCTACCGAAAAATTAAAGCGCAGCGCGATTCGCCAAATCAGCTGTTAGCCTGAGCCGTTACTCTAGAATTGTGAATATTTATTTAAGTGAATAATAAGTGAAAACTGAATATTTTATTGGACGCTAGAGTGGCAATAACGTCAAGATGGAGAGATTTTCTGACTGCACCCCCAGCACAAGCTCGCCACGGGCCATCTGCAGGAGGCAGAACAACGACGCCATCTGCGACCTGGTGAGGGACAAGCTCATCAGGGACCTGCTCGCCCTCGTCCTGCCTGACGAGCACCTGGACCCTGCCCCCCAGCAGGGACCCCAGCCCGGCTCGAGCAGTACAGACTACCTGTTCGCCATGGAGGAGGGCAAGCAGGAGGAGAACCTCGAGGAGAAGATCGGGGAAGAGGTCAACAACTGGTCGAGGAAGCCGCTGAGGGGGAACCCGGGGCTCTCGCCCAATCTCTTCCCGCTCGAGTTCCGTGATGCTTGGGTAACTCTATTTCTCAGGCATAACACGCCGCTCCCGAGCTCTGCCTCGGTCGAGCGCGTGTTCAGCTACGGGTCGGACATCCTCAGGCCTAAGAGGTCGGCCCTGGCTGCACCGAACTTCGAGGCCCTCATCTTCATGAAGGGCAACCTCCAAATCCTCAAGAAGGCCCACGAGGTGGAGGAGGAAGACGAGGACTAGTCAACAGACTGCTAGTCTGTTGACTAGTAGACTCTCTTGTCAAAGAAAGGACGGGCAAATTGATTTTTCTTTAATGTAACTTGCATATATTAAAATTATCTATCTATAATTCCACTAATCTCTGTGTGTATGTTTGTTTGTATGTTTGTATGTTTGTATGTCTGTGACCGCTGTTTCTCGACAACTACCGGTCCGATATACTTGAAACTTGCCAGGTATATTGCTGGGGACCCGAGGATGTGCCTTTTCAAGGTTTTAAATTAATCGCAGAAGTAGTTACCGAGCTATGTCCAAAAAACGATTCAACCAATCAGAGAGCAGCGAGCTATCACGTGTGCCGAACGTGGCGAACAGACTCTGCCTCGGATGGCACATTTGAGAGCGTATTCATTTATTTCCCGTCGGCAAACTATGTTGCCGTTAAACTATGTTTTAAAACTAATTAAAACTAATTTGCGATTCATCGTAACTGCGATTTGCGACCTTCGGGACAGTCAAATGAGGACGTCACTTCCGGACTTACGTAGCGGCTAGCGGGCGCCATTTGGAGGAGCTGGGAGGACTCAGTCGTGATAGAGTGAGCCTGAGTGAGTATATCAAGACAAGAACAAGATCTAGAAGGAGGTATGTACGGTGCGATTCATATAATATATTGTTTAGTTATCGTCGATGAGGAATTTGGGGGCCCGATTAACTGCAGCGCCATCCGAGCTGCGGCGTCGGGACGATACATTCATTGTACGGTAACATCACGCACTTACGGGCACGTCCTATATATATAGTACGGGCATGCCCTAGTATTTAAAATAACTGTAGAGTAGAGTAGAGTCGAGTGGAAAACTTTATTTCAATAAATTTTGAATAAATTTTATTTAAATAAAAATGTATATTTTTGATCTTAAAAGCTTTGTTTGTCTTTGTAGTAGTTAGAAATGGCTATTTAGGCTTAAAAAGCATTAAATTCCCTTTAGAAACGTCAAAAATCGCTTTAAAAACGTCGAAGAGCTTTTAAAAAATCGAATCGAAGCGGATAAGCGGATAACCGGTAAGCGGACTAAGATTTTCGGCCGCTGAAGCGGATAAGCGAATCGGACTACACGGGCTGGCGGAGCGGATAAGCGGTAAGCGGACTTAAAATTTTCCGAATCGCGCCCACCTTTGCTATTATCCTCCGTACTAGCTATCCTTTACCGTAGGATTCCCGAGCCTATTTTTCGTGGTCCTTCGAGCCGGATAACGAACAGCTGGACAAGGAAATCATGGACGAGAATATCGCCGCTACCCTGACTGCCGATTGTACTCAAACAGCAGACAATACCAGCGACATTATCCCGGTTAGTCCTTTAACGACTCATGGCACGAATCCATTTGTCTGTTTCGGTGGCCGCCATCAGCCCCGCGCCTGATGCGCCTGTATCAGCCACCAAATTCCCGGATCCGGCCATCATCAGCACTGGCAATGAATTAACGGCGTCTTCCCGACCCAAAGGAATATACGTATCCCTGAACGTTTGAAAGACTATGTTCTTAACTATGTACCTTCAAACACGAGTGGATCTTCCCTTAATCAGGGGTGTGGGCCGAGTTCTTCTTACCGACGACATTTGTCAGGAAGCCACCCACCAAAGACTGCCTCACTATGCAGTGCACATAGCTCACGACGCAGCCATTGTTCCAGCTACAGCCGTACATGGTATACAATCAGTGGTATACTCAGTGGTATACAATCGGCTATTCTAATGGAAAAACGAAAACAGTATGAACTGGAGGGACTAACATGTCAAGTTGGGGAGGATGAGAGAGCTGAGAAACGTGGACAGCAGCTGCAGGATGAAGTCTTTCAGGCTCAGGAGATGGAGCACCAAGCTCAGGAGATGGAGCGCCAGGCTCTGAGGGAACGCGAGGCCTTGTCCGTCCAGCTAACAAGACAGACGTCTGAGGAAGGCCGAACAGGAACGGGAGGAAGCACGGTTGATAGTGTCGTTCTTGTATGCAGGAGATGAAGCGCCTACCTCTCCAACCGGGCGTCCAACCGTTACCACCCAGCATATTATATGATTCTGCACGGTGGTGGAGCGTCATGTACTCCCTCAGTTCAACCAAACAAACCATTGCCAACGCAGCTGCCGCTGCTGCGGCCAGAGCCGGAAATTGCCATCACTGCCGAACTACAATCCACATCCACTCCTCGTTTAATCATTAATGACAATCCATCACCGAAAGAGAAGGTGAAGCAAACTCATCCAACTGCATATTCATCCGCCGCCACAGCTCCATTCCAAGCTTCAAATTTTTCATCCTAACATGTTAGGTGTCATCATGCACCCTATCTACCACCCTCGACTTCACCACATGGGCATCCAGTTCACCCATCTGAGACGCCTGCAACACCGAACCTCATGGACCTATTAATAGCTTCATCTTATGGCATACCAAAACCGAGTCTGCCTTATTTCCAGAGTGGCAGAGAAAGTGACTTTGCCCTTCTCAAGCTGGCATTGGATAGCCTGATAAGTAATCACACCTACTTGTCAGAGGAGTACAAATATCAAGTACTCTTAACCCACCTTAAGCTGCCAAGTGCATACAAACTTGCTCAGGCCTACATGCATGATCCGAAGCCATACACGGTGGCCTTACGGGCCCTGCAGGACAAGTATGGACAGCCAAGGCAACTCGTACAGAGCGAAATTGGTGCCATCATGAACATGGCACCAGTGAGGACTGGAGATGCAGAGGCCTTTGAAGAATTTGCTCTCGCAGTGCACTCCCTTGTGGGTATGTTACAATCCCTCGAGGGTGAGCATGGATTTGAACTAAGATGTGGCTCACATGTAGACAGGCTAATTAGCAAACTGCCATCGAGCTATCGTGATGGATTCATTGAGCACTGCATTAACCAAGGACTTTTAAATGCAGATTCTAATCAGACCTACACATTGCACCATCTGGCAGCTTGGCTGCAGGCAATGGCCCGAGCTAAACGTACAGCGAACCAAGCTGCTGTCCTCTACAAATGCGACGGCCAGGGATTAGAGAGAAAGGAACAGCATTCTTCATCTTTCAAGAAGAAAGAATCACAGGCCTCAGTGTTTCACAACTCTGAGTCACCAATAGCTGGCACAAGACCACAGCCATCTATCTATATTATAATAGCCGTAGATGATTCTGTCTGTTGGGTGTCTGTCCGGGGTGTGGCTTACTCGGTTTGCAGAGTAGCTCCACCCATAGCTCCACCCATTCTGGGAGTGGCTTCATATAATTATAAACAAATATCCACCATTTTATTAACTCGCATAGCTTTGAGGCCTGTTTTTTAGGCCCGTAGTGTCTTGCTCTCTCTCCCAGTTTTATTTCAAATCAAATTCGATATATCATTTCATTTTTCACAGTCGCTAACATAGTTTTAGACTCGGTTGAAAAAAAACGGGAAGAAAATCCGATGAAAGTTGCCGTTTATAGAACGAAATGAATTCTCAAACGCCTGTAACTTCAAGGCCATTGAGTCTCTCTCACGCCTTTATCTCCAATCTAACTCACCATATGATTTCATTTTTATCGATGGTTTCAGACTCGGTGTCAGCAATAATTGAGAACATTCCACACATGCGGGAAAATGCAGAGATATATTTTTTTAAATCGCGTCATGGTGTATCATACACCGCCCAACATGACACCGACGGCAACGTGTCAATATATATTAAAAATTCGCTTTTGCTTTTCCGTTAAGATATATTACTTTTTCGTTTGATGACAGTCGTCACATAAACGTCAACAATGATGCCGACATATATTTCTTCGTTTTTATTTCATTCAACATTATTAGCTGGAAGTAAAATATTGTTGCGGATATGAGGATGGCATTTTTTTATTGTATTGTATTGGAAATTGTTGTGTAACATTGTTTGGATATGGCCCCTCCTGCCTCCAGAGTTGTATAAAGGTAAAAAGGGCGTCTCGGGAGTTAATTCCATAAACACCACATTGCAGGACACGATAAAACCCTTGTTCAGTAGCTTATATCTTATTATGTGTTAGAGTACGGCCTTGTCTTCCATTAGAATGACACTCCATTGCACCAAGTGAAAGAGATAGATTCCCTTCATTCCCATTCCCAAAAACCTCCATTTCCCCTTTCGTCATTGCCAAGCCTCGATTGCCATTGGCAATTACATCCCCTCCAATTGCCGCCATTGACCACGAGGCAGGGTTGGGGAAGAAAGGCGGGTCCCCACCTCGTCAGAGAGGGGAGGAGTGAGCCAGCCCCACTCGACCAACCATGAACAAGGGGTTTGGCTTGAGAGGGCGGAGAGAGAACGTTTGGGGGAGGTTCGCAAAGGTTGAGGGGCGGGGCCTATATAACCCGCCGCGGGGCGTTCCCCAAGAGATGAGTTCTGAGTCTGAAAAAGAGACGACCTTCAGAGAGACAAGTGCGCAAGGAGAGAAAGACGCGTCAGACGACTTGGGAGAAAGAAGGGGAGGACCCAAAAGAGCCCGAGACGTGGAGCGACAACCAGCCCTGGCCGTGTGCAGCGAGATACGCATGCCGCCGTCGCCCTGCTCGCTCCCAGCCTGACAAGGCCCGGCTTGCTGTGCGCCCTGCCAAGCCTTCCAGCTCGTGGTCCGAGCGGAACATTCCTCCTTCCAGCCAATCCACTCTGCAATTCCCCGCGTGAGTCTGTGTCTTCGTTTGTTCTGTCTTGGGTATTAATTAAGCCTGTTAGATAAGCTAGTAATTTGCACTGTGTCACCTGCGTCTCATGTCCCCTGTAAATACCCGTGACTGCCCTTCTTGCTTGTGTATGTGTAAATAATAAACCCCGTTACTCTTCTGTACGTCTTCTTCTTCCTCTTTGCATTCGGTCGCTTTAGAGTTTTCCCACATTGAGTAGCTGTGGCGCGATACGGCCAACGTCTGGGTGAATCGGGTGAGTCGGGAAAACTGTTCGGCCGCGGTTACCTCCGCTCGGTAAAAAATAACATCTAATCCGCGGACCATAACAAATTGGTGTCAGGAGTGGGATACGGACCCGAAGCGCGCTTAACGCGCTCAAAATTACGAGCTGCTGGAAATTATTGTTGTAAAGCAAAACCCGAATTTTGAAATCGCGCCATGGCTGGTCAAGGCGACGGGATGCCGGTGGGAGAGATAGAGATAGACGGGGTGGAATCGACCCAGGACCTCGGGGAAATGTATATGGAGGATGTGGTTGAGGGGGTATCAGGCGCACAAAATGGCGCTCTCGCGCACGAGGTTACGGGCGCGCAAAATGGCGCCTCGCACATGGCCACGGCGACCGCGCCCGTAGCAGCGCCGCTGGGGGATTCGAACCTTTTTATGTTACAAATGGGGGCCCTTATGGACAAAATGAGGGACGAATTGAGGGCTGATAGTGAGCGAATGAGGGACGAAATGAGGGCTAACAGTGAGCGATTGGGAAACCAAATTGAAGCAATAACCAACAGAATGGGTGACCGCATGCAAAAATGGGGGGAGACCATGGATCGCATGGTGGGCGAAAGGGTCCCAGGGGTGCACGAGGAGGTAACGCGGGTCAAGAAGCGCTGGTTGAGCGAAGCGGAGGAAAGCGCGGGTACAATGACGGGGGTAGAAATCGCGACCCGGGGTTTGGAAAAGCCGGCGACCGCTGAGGTAGAGGAGGGTGTTTTATTAAAGCCAGCGGTCGTCGAGGTGAATAAAGAAAAAGCAGTGCTGGGAATTAAAATTGAAGAGATGACGGAGGTAGCCCGGGAATTGCAGGGAGAAATGGAATATGTACAAAGTCCCTGCTCAAATCATGATGATGTACGCACTAACCAAATAAAGAGTTTGCAGGTGCACGTGGAGAAGGGAATCCCCCAGGTGAGTCGTGCTGTGTATTGTGCGGGTAGATTTTGTAAAAGGATGTTTAGCGACAAAAAGATTGTCGCGCGATTGGGATCGAGATGGCACCCGGGCGTTGGTAAAGGGTCCCGTGTGAGTGGAAATGGCACGCGTGTGAGGAAAAAGTGTGCGTCGGCGAGTGGGTGTGTTATAAAGTGTGGGAGTGAAACCGAGTGCGAGCGAGAATGCACGTCAGGGTGTACGGAGTGTACGTGCGAGGGTGAGAGTGACCCGGAGAGTGAGTTGGTGGTGGAGCGGGTGCGAGAATGCACGCTTGGAATGGTCGAGGGTGTGCGAGGAAGCACACCTGAGTTAGTGGTAGCGCGAGTGTGGGAGAGCCCATGTGAGCGCGTTAGTGGGTGGATGCCAGAGTGCACGCCCATGGTGAGTGTTACGGAGGACGTAACGGAGGTAAGGTGTGGACCGAGGTGTGCGAACGGCGAGTGTGCGCAAGAGTGTGCGCGAGAGGTGTGGTGTGTAACAGGGAGAGCGTTGGTGGAATGTACGGACGGCGTTGTAGCACCGAGCTCGGTGAGGGTGAAAGGGGTAGCGTATGCGTGTGAGCATGCAGGTGAAGCATCGACGGTAACCGGGTTAGCGGTTAGGGCGACGGATAGCCGATGCGAGCACTCGGGGCGCGGTGTGCTTTGTTGGATGCGAGGCCAGGCGCGGTTCGAAGCTGCGTCGTTTCTCTTCGAAGCGTCGTTGCCGATTCGGGCTTGGCCCCGCCCCGCACGGTCGAGTCCGGGCTTTGTCGGGCGAGGCGACCGGTCCGGTTCAAGGGCAAGTGGGAGGAAGCGGAACGGTGCCCCCTCGTGGGGACGGGGTTCCGACCGGGGGATATTGAGCCATCGGGCCCGGGACCGCAAGGTGCCGTGCCGAGATGGTGCGTGGAATCTCGGCCCGACCAAACAACCTCCCTTGAACCGAAAGCCGGACGGATTCAACCTGCAGACGACCAAACCACCCGAATTCATTGCTCGGCTTTACGAAGCCGAGTTTAATGACGTCATGACGCACCGAGGCTAGGATATAGCGGACTGTGATGATGGTGATAGTGATTTGATCCGAAATTTCGAAAAGTGAATAGAATTGGCAGTAATTGGAAAAATTTTGATTGGTTGGAATTTGGACGAGCAAAATTGATAGTGGGACCTCCCCGATGTGGTGGGATGGCAACTCCGTCATCCCTCACAAACGGGGGGCAAAGGAGCACTAGATTTATGGGGTTGATGGCAGTGAAAACTAGCCCGGGAGGGTTTGGATAATGTGTAGGGCCCTAGAGATTGACATTAGGTAACGTTAAGGTTAGTTAGTGACTGATACCTGTAGTGGGGATGCAGGTAGATTAGAGTGGATGATAATGACGTGGGAGCGCAATAGTTTAAAGGGGCGACTGGGAAGCGCAAGTTTCAGAGGGGAGTAGTTAGTTCAGATGATGCCGTGTGTTTGAGGATTGGAAGTGTATGGTGAACAGGTGTGATTGAACAGGTGTGATTGCACAGGTGTGCAACTGAACAGGTGTATGGAGCAGTGTATGAGGGAGTAGTGTTGATTGCGTGTGGTGTTGACCAAATGGTCCAGGAAGGAAGGAGGGTGCAGGTGGCACCAGGTGTGAGTGCACAGGTGTGCACCAACAGGTGTATGGAATAAATGGTTGTGTGGAAGACATGGAGTGTGGAATATATGGAGTATTGGAATGGATGGTCGTGGAGTGAGGATGGTGGAAACTATGGAGTGGAGTGGATGGTGCGAAGGTGTGAATGGGGGAAGGATGGACCCCCATCACGAATACCCGGGGCGGGTAGTGTAAGTGTTAGGTAGAGGGTGTAGGTAAATTGTGGTTGGATATTGGCATCTGTGGTGCGGGTGAGAGAATGGTATTTGGATGGGTGCATTAGTGTTGTGGAAATGGCTGGGCGTGTAGCCTGTTAGTGTGTGTAGTTGGTTTGGGCACTCCACCACTGTGAGGATGTCGGCCAGGTGAGGCCGCAGGTGGGATCTGGGAGCCGGTAGTTGTGGATGGGGCCCGAGGATCCAGAGGACGGCCCCGGGTAGCCCAGTGCCAGAGGGCACCGAGTGGGGTGACAGAGCCAGGAGGGGCCTTCCCCAATTAGATAGGTTAGGGTGAGGAGCTAGGTAAGCTCGGGTGGCAACTGCAGTGGTGGAGGTGTGCAGGTGGGTAGACCTGCTGGGAGAGCTACACGTCTCAGCCCAGAAATTGTGCAAGGGCACCGGGAGATGAATCGGGGGAGTGAGACCCCAAATTGATAAGCACCACAGTTTGGTCAATGGGAATTGGTTTTTAGAACCCATAGTGTAAGTTGGCCAATGGATTGGCAGGGAAAGACCCCGGGTAGTGTAACGTGTATTAATGTCATTTAGAAAGTAGTTAGGATGAAAATCTCCTCGCACCATCTACATCCACTCACCTGAGGTGACAGGTACCTCCACACCATGCCAGGTTGTTTTGATTATTTTTTGATGTGCAAATGTTTTGGATTGTGAGATGCATCATGACGTGGGTGTGACATTGTGCTTGATGTTCCATCTCTTCCTCCTTATGAGGATTGATGATGAATTGGTGATGGCAAATTTTGAAGTAGAGGGATTGTGGTGACGAATTTGGTATAGGGGAAAAATGGGGAAGACGTGACAGTAGTGACGAATTTGTAAATGTGTAGATTTTGTAAATATGGGGTAAGGGCAAGGGTAGTGTAGGTGACAGGGGGGGTGACGTACGGTCGGGACGAGCTTTTCTCACTTCGCTCTCCGTACGCACTTCGCCCTGCATTGCCTTATTGATGTGTACCCTTGTGACCTTACCCCTCGCTCATTTGTCTTCCCCCTTTTGTCTCCCACATGACCTGTGCGCCATTGGGCACCGAGGGGAGCGTGCGTGAGTCGGCCATTGTGCGCCCGGAATTCCCAGAACCAGCTGTCTGCATCGATGCACCACATTATGGACCACATGCCTGTGGCCGAGCACCACGTATGGACCCCATGGGTTGGGGCATGGGCCCTCTGCTGGAACCGGCCATGAGGGCCCGAAATCTTGCTGGCGGACCTTGGCCACAGGGCACCGATGCCCCACAGGTGAACCACACATAGTCGGCCCTGTGGGCCATAAATAAAGAAAATAAAATGGACACGTTTGGGCAAGCTTTATTGCAAATAGGCCGCCAGTAAGAAAATGAAGGAAAAGACAACAACTGGAAGATATAATAATAGCCAGCAGAGGGAGCCGAAGAGCAAGAGATCACCTGCAGGGTTAGGGGTTGTTGGTTTATTTTTATTCATTGAACATTGATGAACAGTGATGACTGCACCGATTGGTGCTTGAGGGTGTGTTGGTGCGTTAGGGTGCTTTCATGGTGCATTGATGCAGAACAGACTGTCTCCCCCCCAGAAAGAACAATTACAGGTCCTGGGTTAGTTTTGTAAATAAAAGTAGTGTCAATTGTAAATAATGCTCCCCACCGTCAGTGTGTAGTTTGAAGACCATTCCGCAATTCGGTTAACTGTGGGCGTGAGTCTGTTAGGCAGGGTGCAATGGAGCAGCGGGACATATTTATCTATGTTTTAAAAACTGTCGCACTCAGGGTCAGGTTAAAAGTAGAGGGAACTACACCCACGTGTCACACAAAATAAAAGTTGTAGGCCCGGGTCGTGCCTAAGAGGAGGAGGGTGCAGTGTTGCGGATATGAGGATGGCATTTTTTTATTGTATTGTACTGGAAATTGTTGTGTAACATTGTTTGGATATGGCCCCTCCTGCCTCCAGAGTTGTATAAAGGTAAAAAGGGCGTCTCGGGAGTTAATTCCATAAACACCACATTGCAGGACACGATAAAACCCTTGTTCAGTAGCTTATATCTTATTATGTGTTAGAGTAAGGCCTTGTCTTCCATTAGAATGACACTCCATTGCACCAAGTGAAAGAGATAGATTCCCTTCATTCCCATTCCCAAAAACCTCCATTTCCCCTTTCGTCATTGCCAAGCCTCGATTGCCATTGGGAATTACATCCCCTCCAATTGCCGCCATTGACCAAGAGGCAGGGTTGGGGAAGAAAGGCGGGTCCCCACCTCATCAGAGAGGGGAGGAGTGAGCCAGCCCCACTCGACCAACCATGAACAAGGG
The DNA here is from genome assembly GCF_964187855.1 of Myxine glutinosa. Lineage (NCBI taxonomy): Eukaryota > Metazoa > Chordata > Myxini > Myxiniformes > Myxinidae > Myxine > Myxine glutinosa. The sequence continues at coordinate 70,076,510 of NC_136264.1, read as the reverse complement.
GTTTGGCTTGAGAGGGCGGAGAGAGAATGTTTGGGGGAGGTTCGCAAAGGTTGAGGGGCGGGGCCTATATAACCCGCCGCGGGGCGTTCCCCAAGAGATGAGTTCTGAGTCTGAAAAAGAGACGACCTTCAGAGAGACAAGTGCGCAAGGAGAGAAAGACGCGTCAGACGACTTGGGAGAAAGAAGGGGAGGACCCAAAAGAGCCCGAGACGTGGAGCGACAACCAGCCCCGGCCGTGTGCAGCGAGATACGCGTGCCGCCGTCGCCCTGCTCGCTCCCAGCCTGACGAGGCCCGGCTTGCTGTGCGCCCTGCCAAGCCTTCCAGCTTGTGGTCCGAGCGGAACATTCCTCCTTCCAGCCAATCCACTCTGCAATTCCCCGCGTCAGTCTGTGTCTTCGTTTGTTCTGTCTTGGGTATTAATTAAGCCTGTTAGATAAGCTAGTAATTTGCACTGTGTCACCTGCGTCTCATGTCCCCTGTAAATACCCGTGACTGCCCTTCTTGCTTGTGTATGTGTAAATAATAAACCCCGTTACTCTTCTGTACGTCTTCTTCTTCCTCTTTGCATTCGGTCGCGTTAGAGTTTTCCCACATTGAGTAGCTGTGGCGCGATACGGCCAACGTCTGGGTGAATCGGGTGAGTCGGGAAAACTGTTCGGCCGCGGTTACCTCCGCTCGGTAAAAAATAACATCTAATCCGCGGACCGTAACAATATGTTTCAGGAAATTACCGAGAGATATTTCTTCGTTTTTTTTATTAGTTATGTGCGCATACACTTTAGATAGGTTTATTTGAAATCTTTAATTTTCCACAAACATTCCACACACGCGGGAAAATGCAGAGATATATTTTTTTAAATCGCGTCATGGTGTATCATACACCGCCTAACATGACACCGACGGCAACGCATCGATATATATTTAAAATTCGCTTTTGCTTTTCCGTTAAGATATATTACTTTTTCGTTTGATGACAGTCGTCACAAAAACGTCAACAATGATGCCGACATATATTTCTTCGTTTTTATTTCATTCAACATTATTAGCCGGAAGTAAAATATGTTTCAGGAAATTACCGAGAGATATTTCTTCGTTTTTTTTATTAGTTATGTGCGCATACACTTTAAATAGGTTTATTTGAAATCTTTAATTTTCCACAATATAATTTACTTGCCATTTATCATTTGATGATTACGAGACACTTCCTCTTGAGGATCGTGACAATTCATGCGCTGCGTGGAAACTTCTATTTCCAAAATGAATGAGACGATCGATGAAGAACGCAGACCTGAACAGGATGTAGCAAGAAAGCGAATGAGACGGGCGAACGAGTCCGTCGACGAACGTCAATGCAGACTTGCGGGGTCACCCGTGGGAATCCCACGGGCATGGATGTGTGTGACATTTCGACATATTGAGTTAGATGCTGCACATTCATTTTTACAAAATGGTTACTGGCAAGTCATCAGATCCAGAAATGGTGTAATGAACACAATTTATTTACGCGCAAGCAAGAAAGCAAGACGGCCCGATTTCCGATTCCGACGGGCGTGACAGGCCGACGGGCGAGACGGGCCGACGGGCGAGACGGGCCGACGGGCGAGACGGGCCGATTTGGAGCAAGAAAAAGAACGAGACGGGAGAAAAACGAGAGAAACGAGACGGGGAAAGCCGATTGGAGAGGCGAGTGAGGAGCGATTGGAGAGGCGAGTGAGGAGCGATTGGAGAGGCGAGTGAGGAGCGATTGGAGAGGAGAGTGAGGAGCGATTGGAGAGGTGAGTGAGGAGCGATTGGAGGGGCGAGTGAGGAGCGATTGGAGAGGTGAGGGAGGAGCGATTGGAGAGGCGAGTGAGGATCGATCGGAGAGGCGAGTGACGAGCGATTGGAGAGGCGAGTGAGGAGCGATTGGAGAGGCGAGTGAGGAGCGATTGGAGAAGCGAGTGAGGAGCGATTGGAGAGGCGAGTGAGGAGCGATTGGAGAGGCGAGTGAGGAGCGATTGGAGAGGCGAGTGAGGGGCGATTGGAGAGGCGAGTGAGGAGCGATTGTAGAGGAGAGTGAGGGATTGGAGAGGAGAGGAGTGTGAGGGATTGGAGAGGTGAGCGATTGGAGAGGAGAGGAATGTGAGGGATTGGAGAGGAGAGGAGTGCTAGGTGGAGAGAGGAGAGTGTCAGGTGGAGAGAGGAGAGTGTCAGGTGGAGAGAGGAGAGTGTCAGGTGGAGAGAGGAGAGTGTCAGGTGGAGAGGAGTGAGGGGTCACATATTATGTGAAATAAATAAATTGTGTTCATTACACCATTTCTGGATCTGATGAATTGCCAGTAACCATTTTGAATGTGCAGCATCTAACTCAATATGTCGAAATGTCCCACGGGTGACCCCACTATATTTCTTCGTTTTTATTTGATTCAACATTATTATCCGGAAGTAAAGGTTCACATGTTCATTTCACGTGTGCAAAAACAAACTCCATTTCACGTGTGCATGGACATGAAACACAGACGGGAAATTGCTTCGAGATATTTCGTTCGAAGCAATTCTACACCGCCCAAATAAAATATTTCACCGATACACCGAGCGAATTTCAGCGAATTTCAGCGAATTTCACCGAGTTTCAGGAAATTACCCAGAGATATTTCTTCGTTTTTATTTCATTAGTTACTAGCAGAAGTACTCAGCGTTGCCGGGCGGGGGAGGGGGGAAGGGCACGTACACTTTAAACATGTATTTTCATGTGGGATGTGGGATACATGTGGAATGTGTGTGTGTGTGTGTGTGTGTGTGTGTGTGTGTGTGTGTGTGTGTGTGTGTGTGTGTGTGTGTGTGTGTGTGTGTGTGCGCGCGTGCATATATGTGTGTGTGTGTGTGTGCGTGCGTGCATATATGTGTATGTGTATATATATGTCTGTGTGTGTGTGTGTGTGTCTGTATGTGTATATATGTGTATGTGTGTGTGTGTGTATGTGTGTGTGTGTGGGTGTACATGTGTGTATGTGTATATATATGTGTGTGTATATGTGTATGTGCATATGTGTATGTGTGTGCATGTGTGTCGGTGTACATGTGTGTGTACACATGTGTATGTGTGTGTATATATGTGTGTATGTGTATATATGTGTGTGTCTGTATGTGTATATATGTGTGTCTGTATGTGTATATATATGTGTGTGCATGTGTGTGGGTGTACATGTGTGTGTACGTGTGTGTGTGTATGTATGTATATGTGTGTGTGTATGCATGTGTGTGTCTGTGTGTGTGTATGTGTATATGTGTATGTGTCTGTGTGTGTATATGTGCATGTGTGTGTATCCATATGTGTATGTGTATATGTGTGTATGTGTATATGCATGTGTCGGTGTACATGTGTGTGTACGTGTATGTGTGTGTGTGTGTGTGTATGTGTATGTGTGTTTGCGTGTGTGTGTATATATGTGTGTGTGTATGTGTATATGTGTGTCGGTGTACGTGTGTGTGTATGTGTGTGTGTGTGTGTGTGTGTGTGTGTGTGTGTGTGTGTGTGTGTGTGTGTGTGTGTGTGTGTGTGTGTGTGTGTGTGTGTGTGTGTTTGTGTGGGTTTGTGAATAAGAGAGAGACCGAATTGTGAGATACAGAAATGAAAAAACGAGGTGTGTGTCTGTGTGTGTGTGTTATTGTGAAACAGGTGCAGCATCTAATTCAATATGTCGAAATGTCACACACGTCCATGCCCGTGGGATTCCCACGGGTGACCCCACTAGTTGCGTAATGTTTCTTCAACAACCAAGACCAAGCCTTAATGTCCTCATTGTGACAGCAGTGATCATTACCTCGGTTCCTGTGCGGAATTCAAGAAGCTTTCCACAGACCATATTATTAAGTGGATGAGGGAACATGACCGTTGCTGGAGGTGCGGTCGGTCACACCCAGCTGATCGCTGTACACTTAGGAAGCCATGACTTGCTTGCAACGAGTTGCACCTAACCATCCAACATGATGCAGCGCAGAGATCCAGCGATACCGTCCTAATGACAGGCTCCGCACCATCTGCAGTGAACCTTGACAAGCCTTCCCGTCCACATGATGTCCTGTTAAAGGTCGTAAAGGTGCTTCTTCATGGCCCACAAGGGTCCATAGAGACCTATGCCATTCTAGACGATGGTTCAGAAAGGACTATGCTTTTGAATTCAATAACGGAGCGGCTGAACCTGGTGGGTAAACCTGAAGCATTAATGCTCAAGGCAGTGCGAGAAGATACGTTGCAGTGTACTGGGGCTCCTGTCAAGCTTCAGATATCATCGGTCGAGAACCCGAACCAGAGGTATGGGATAGATGCAGCATTCACTGCCACAATGCTGCGCTTATCTGAGTATTCGTACCCAGTGGCCGATCTTCAGAAACGGCACCCACCACCTGGCTGGGATACCACTCCCTTTGATTAACAAGGCTCAACCAACAATATTGATCGGGTCAGACTATCCGCACCTCATCTTACCAAAGCAACCTGTGCGATTTGGCCCCAAGGGTGCTCCAGTAGCAGTTTGTACCAACCTGGGCTGGTCACTACAAGGACCGGTCAGCGTACTAGAGCAAAGTGATGTGACTGAGCTCCGGAAGTCAACCTTCTGTGGAACAATGTCGGTGGACATACTGGCCTTACCTGACCCTTCGCAGTACAAGACTTGGAACGCTCTGGTTGTGGCTGCACAGCAGTGTCCCAACGGGGTGGCCTACGATCAAGACTATCTTACCTTAAGCGCTAACCAGCATGGGGAGATAGAGAATCTTCTGCTTCAACACTCACAGCACAATAGTGTTCCGGACGAAGTCCAGATACTTGCCACGGGTAGGGATTCACCCATCAGAGGTAGACTGACATCTCTCTCACCTGAATATGACCGTACCTTTGGTCTCATCAGAGTATGAGGAAGACTACGCCGTGCGGATGTCCTTACACAAGATGCTGTGCATCCTATTGTTTTAGATCCTCCTCACCCAGTAACCAAGCTTCTCATTCAAGAATGTGATGACCAACTGCTTCACTGTGGTCCGGAGAGAATTCTCGCTGAAGTACGTCGCAGGTACGGGATTCTGCGTGGTCGAGAGGCTATTCGTCGACACCAAGATCAATGCCACGAGTGCCGAAGATGGCGTGCCAATCCAGAGGTGCTAAGGATGGCTGATCTACCCCCTGCTCGGTTACGACTATGCAAGCCTGCCTTCTACTCCACTGGAGTGGACTGCTTCGGTCCTTTCACCATAAAAATTGGAAGACGAACGGAGAAGTGCTGGGGTATAATCTTCAAGTGCCTCACTACCCGCAGCATACATTGGGCCTCCTGGAGGGCCTTGATGCTGATGCACGGGTGGTCCCGTGCCTGTGGATTATGTCCCAATGGGATAACCCCGACACTCTCATCGATTATATAGATGGCTACGTTTATACTTTTATATTAAATAGCCTGCGCGCTGGCCGAAACTTTAACGGAGGGAGAATGATATGAAATTGTTGGTTCCATCTATGGGCAGTGCCCTGCTCCTTACATTCATTACTCATGATGCAGTTCATGTGTCTGCCGCGCGATCAGCGGCTATTTAACCACTTGTGAGTGCGGAGGGATCATTACTGTTGACTTGTGCCTTAAAGCTGGTAAGATGGTTAATTTACATCCTTATATACCCGCTGATGTCTTTGTATTGCCTCGGCATTAATGAAGGCACCAAAGATGCTTGCTCAAATAGTGCCATGTGTTTCCCTTTTAGATGTGTTGCATTCAAGTGAAATAAAGCTCACTTATTTGGAGTTTGCGGTGAATGTCTTTTATTTCACCGCAGGTCTGATATCCAAGCTTCCTTGTTTCGGGTTTCCTCCTTCATTCTGCTCTGTCGTGTAGAGCTTTGTCTCCAACCGCTCCATCTCTGTAATGGTTGATGGTTCAACATCCCCCTCCTTCCTTATCAACAGCTGTGTCCCTCAGGGTTCCGCCCTTTTTCCCACACTCTTCCTTCTTTTTATCAATGACCTTTTTCTTCGAGAAATAACCAAATGCACTTGTGTGCTGATGACTCGACATGACATTCCTCCATGTTTTTTCCCATGTGCCCCATCTTCCCTCACTCGATCTACATCTCGTTTCATCACCGCCACCTGTTTAAATTCGGATGTGGGCAAGATTTCCCAGTGGGGCACATGTAATCGAGTAAAGTTTAATGCTTCTAAAACTCAATTTCTTCCTGTCCCCTCTCTCTCTAAAACTCCTCTCAATTCTTCAATCTCCTTTGAAAGTTCCAAAATTACACCATGTGACACAATAAGCCTATTAGATATTTACCCAAACATCAAATTTATCCTGGACAACGACCCCATTTTCATAGCAACATTCATGAAGGTTTTTTATGAATAAGTTGCACTTCATCATCACAACAACAAACCAGAATTGTCTACTCACCACAGACACCCGGACACTTTGACTGTCATCGTCAATTTTTATTTCCTCCTCTTTTTCCAAATTTTGTTCACCATCGTCTTCTGTCTTCATTCTCTTACTCTCTAGTTCTTCAGGTGAAGAACTCAAAGAAACATCCTCCTTATCTTCTTGAATCTCATCATCTAAACATCAAAATATGTCAGAAGAGGACACCTCAGAAATTAAGCTATCAACAGATTCCTTGAAAAAAAATAAAGGCAATGACCCTGGGCTCACCTGGTAGAACCAGGAAACCACTGGTAAGTGTGAATGGCGTACAAAATATGTAATGGAAAGGAAAGGAAATACCTATTTTGGGAGGCAAACGCCTGATTTTTTTTTATGTCGTGAACAAACTTCAGTACATCGTGGATGATGAAGGTTGTGGTCAAGTTTCATCCCAGAAAATAAAGCACATACCTTATCTTGTGGGGTTAAGACCACCCTCAAACCACCTTAGACCTTCATTTTTGTTATGCTGTGAACAAACGTTGCTACATCATGGATGGTGAAGGTTGTGGTCAAGTTTCATCAAAATCGTGTGTCGTTTCAGAGAGGAGGGCAAATACCTATTTTGGGGGTCAAACCTCACCTCTCCTCAGAAATTAAGCTATTAACAGATTCCTTGAAAAAAAAATGTTTAAAATCGCACAAAAGTGTACATTGTGAGTTTTAAACATGAACAAATCAATACTGGGAATTTGATTTGCCAATAGGTTGAAGAAATGCTGTGACCTGTTGGGATAGTTTTCATATATGTTTGAACAAGTAGAGTGAGCGTTTGTCGGGTTATCCAATCGGTGAGATTTCCTTGTCTCAAGAGATTGAAGGAATGTATTTCAGGCTTGCCCACTGGGTGAACAGTCCAGCATCCAAACTACAATGTAGTCTCTGGAACAATCCTAACCAGACAATGAAGGTTTAGTGGAATGATTCTGCTTAATAACTGGATAGATGGTTTTACTGCTGCTCTAATTTTACTGAATCTAAATATTCCATACTATGGATTTTATAACTTGTCCCAACACCTAAAATGACAGAATTTTCTGAAACACATAAAATTGTTATATATTGGTAAAGTGAGAAACATGAGACATTTTTTATAACCTTTATCTGTGAGTTCCTGCACTGTTGTTTCAGAATGCCCAGTCGTCCATGGATGGTGAAGAATATCCTGGAAAACAAAATTCTGTACATGTACCAGCTGAAATTAAACGAGTTAAACACCCCCCTGTTAGTCCCTGTGCAAAACCATCAAAGTACACCACACCAAGATTTGGTGAATTTGAAGAAGTGTTTTAATACAAACCAAATCATCAATAACTTTGTTGAGAAAAAGCCACCCACCTCCATTGAGAACCGCAAGGATGGGTCGTCACAAAATATGCATCTCAATAGAGAAGTGCAGGATTGTCCAATTCTTTGTGGGGGCATGTAGTTCAGATGTCCAGTGGTCTGGAGTTCCTGGGGAGGGCACAAACAGGGGTGGGAGGGGAAGAAAACTATTCAGAAAAAAAAAAATCAGTCACCATTTCTAAAGTTGCGTGAAATTATCTCAACAATAAGCCATCAAAATTGTAACTTGGACTATACGACCACAGCCATGTGGTCTATGCCCTGTGGAAGAATACATTAATTGTCCTCCATTTGTCGTGGTTTGACTTGAGACTGAATATGAAGCATTTATTTCTTTCAGAAGAGTGAGAAAGCATGGTATGACTTTAATTACAGCAGAAATACACGGATACTCAGAAACAATGAACAAATACAGGTCCACGAGTCATCAGCATATATTTCTCCACGAGTCCTTGTGCAAAAACCATTTATATGGCGTTCAGCTTGTGTGAGTTTGAAATTGCCGAGGCAGGAGGCTGGGGGGAGGAGGAGGAGGTGCAAGGGGGGGGGGGTGGGGAGACCTTGAGGAGATATCAACATTGACATCACAAAGTTGGGCCCCCGTGATCCAGCCAATAAGGAGACCCCAGTTGGTTACTGAGACAACAACATTCCTCAATGGCTGAATTTCCCAGATATTTAAAGGCCGAGAAAACTATATTTCCGGTCTCTGGTCAGCGCGCGCATCGATTTTGACCTTGCGCGTCAACGTTTTTTTTTCCAAATTTGGTATCGACGTTCGCGCACGGTTCTCCCCTACAAAACTGCGTTTAGTTTGTCCAGATCCAACCAGCCGTTCCAAGGATATGAGTAGTTTTGTGTGCCGTGACGTCATGAATCCAATAGGGAAGTTGCATGTCACGTCATCGTCTTAGTGACGTGACCGCTTGGGTGGCAAAACATTGCTTCTGCCACCATACGTAATGGCGGCAATTTGAAACTCGTCTCACATATAAATTGCCCCCTACACGATGGTAAAGAGTTGTTGTGCTGTCGGATGTACAGCCCGATTTCATAAGGGATCGGGCTTGTCATTCTACCGTTTTCCGGACGACGCAACGCTAAAACGGATTCATGGCTGCCTTGACTGCAACGCTCAGGTGAGAATATGGCTCATGAGGTTGTTACCTTCGCTCGCGAAGCGAAAAGCAGGATTAGGCAATTGGTTACGTACATGTGGAGTGCATATGGCGTACGTGTGGCGTACTTGTGTACGTGTGGAATGTGTGTGACGTACGTGTGGTGTACGTGTGGAGTGTGTGTGGCGTACTTGTAGCACACGTGTGGAGTGTGTGTGGCGTACGTGTGGAGTGTGTGTGGACCGTGAAGTGCGTGTGGCGAACTTGTGGCGTACGTGTGGAGTGTGTGTGGACCGTGAAGTGTGTGTGGCGTACTTGTGGGTCCACACGGGTCCACAGGCAGATGACACAGCCTCGGTTTCTCGCAACCCTGTGTGTATCCCTCTCTCCCTGTGTCTCCCTCTCTCCCTGTGTGTCTCCCTCTCTCCCTGTGTGTCTCCCTCTCTCCCTGTGTGTCTCCCTCTCTCCCTGTGTGTCTCCCTCTCTCCCTGTGTGTCTCCCTCTCTCCCTGTGTGTCTCCCTCTCTCCCTGTGTGTCTCCCTCTCTCCCTGTGTGTCTCCCTCTCTCCCTGTGTGTCTCCCTCTCTCCCTGTGTGTCTCCCTCTCTCCCTGTGTGTCTCCCTCTCTCCCTGTGTGTCTCCCTCTCTCGCTGTGTGTCTCCCTCTCTCGCTGTGTGTCTCCCTCTCTCGCTGTGTGTCTCCCTCTCTCCCTGTTTGTCTCCCTCTCTCCCTGTGTGTCTCCCTCTCTCTCTCTCCCTGTGTGTCTCCCTCTCTCCCTGTGTGTCTCCCTCTCTCCCTGTGTGTCTCCCTCTCTCCCTGTGTGTCTCCCTCTCTCCCTGTGTGTCTCCCTCTCTCCCTGTGTGTCTCCCTCTCTCCCTGTGTGTCTCCCTCTCTCCCTGTGTGTCTCCCTCTATCCCTGTGTGTCTCCCTCTCTCCCTGTGTGTCTCCCTCTCTCCCTGTGTGTCTCCCTCTCTCCCTGTGTGTCTCCCTCTCTCCCTGTGTGTCTCCCTCTCTCCCTATGTGTCTCCCTCTCTCCCTGTGTGTCTCCCTCTCTCCCTGTGTGTCTCCCTCTCTCCCTGTGTGTCTCCCTCTCTCCCTGTGTGTCTCCCTCTCTCCCTGTGTGTCTCCCTCTATCCCTGTGTGTCTCCCTCTATCCCTGTGTGTCTCCCTCTATCCCTGTGTGTCTCCCTCTCTCCCTGTGTGTCTCCCTCTCTCCCTGTGTGTCTCCCTCTCTCCCTGTGTGTCTCCCTCTCTCCCTGTGTGTCTCCCTCTCTCCCTATGTGTATCCCTCTCTCCCTGTGTGTATCCCTCTCTCCCTGTGTGTCTCCCTCTCTCCCTGTGTGTCTCCCTCTCTCCCTGTGTGTCTCCCTCTCTCCCTGTGTGTCTCCCTCTCTCCCTGCGTGTCTCCCTCTCTCCCTGCGTGTCTCCCTCTCTCCCTGCGTGTCTCCCTCTCTCCCTGCGTGTCTCCCTCTCTCCCTGCGTGTCTCCCTCTCTCCCTGCGTGTCTCCCTCTCTCCCTGCGTGTCTCCCACTCTCCCTGCGTGTCTCCCTCTCTCCCTGCGTGTCTCCCTCTCTCCCTGCGTGTCTCCCTCTCTCCTTGCGTGTCTCCCTCTCTCCCTGTGTGTCTCCCTCTCTCCCTGCGTGTCTCCCTCTCTCCCTGCGTGTGTCCCTCTCTCCCTGCGTGTCTCCCTCTCTCCCTGTGTGTCTCCCTCTCTCCCTGTGTCTTCCTCTCCCTGTCTACCCATCTCTGCCTCTCCCCACAAGCCTGTCTTTCCCTCTCCCCACATGCCCATCTCTCCCTCTCTCCATCTGTCCCTCTCCCCACCTGCCTATCTCTACCTATCTCCGTCTGTCCCTCTCCCCACCTGCCCATCTCTCCCTCTCTCCATCTGTCCCTCTCCCCACCTGCCCATCTCTCCCTATCTCCGTCTGTCCCTCATGCCGCCTGCCCGTATCTCCCTCTCCCTGCCTGCCCGTTGTAGAAGTCCTTCAGGACTTCTGTATGATTGAGTATCTGAAAATGTATAAGTGAGTTTTCATTTACACCCAATTGCTTGTGTCTAAAACTTTCAATAGCACAGGATATCACAATAAATATGGATGATGTTAGAGCCATGAAGGTGCTATAATCTTTAAATATAAAATACAAATAATGAAGCTGAAATGTGAACATTCAATGGAACATGAAATGGGTGATGTGAGTGACCTGGGAGAGGAGCTTGTGTGGTGACCTATGACCTGGTATGGATACCGGCTTTGTGGGTAAGTTAAGGCTCGGCTCTTTATCTGAGACAAGGTCCAGATAACTTCATGCCCCCACCTCTCCTCCTCGCTGAGACCTGCAAACTTGCATATTCTTCAAGCTACACCCTGTCAAATGATGGGGAACATCTGGACATTGGCGACGGCTTGTCTGAGAATACAATGACCTTTTATATTGCTGTATGCCCTCGCACGGACTTCAGGGAGTGGGACAAAGTATAAAAAGCGAGCTGTACCCTGGAATTGGGAGAAAACCTGGCTGGACAAGTTGTGTGGTGTGTAATGAATTGTACACTACCGGTCAAAAGTTTTAGAACACCTCAATTTTTCCAGTTTTTATTGAAATTTACGCAGTTTAATGTCCAGTGAATAACCTGAAATGGTACAAAGGTAAGCAGTAAACTAGTCCAGGGGCCAATACTGATATTTTAACAAATTGGTACCACCCAAGGTCAGCAAACAATTTTGCTATTTTTGTCTTTGTCCATGTCTCTAGTTTATATTTTGGTATGATAACCCTGCCTATCTACTGGCTTAATGATGGTTATCACTCTGTGAACAAACCCACCCCCATATAATCTGGAGGTTGAATTTTAGGGCAGAGGGGTAGCATTTTTGCTTTTAACTTCAGTTCTACTGAACATATTTTGACAAATTATGATTATGCTACATCATTCATTCATTCAAATGGTCATAATTCAAATTATGCTACATCATATATCTACATAACTGTAATCCAATTTACATCTTTAATTACCAGGTGACTTCCTCAGAGGAATAACAAACAAACAAACAAACAAACAAACAAAATAACAAAAATGGCCTCTAAAGGTGGTTTGTTTGTTTTTTTCCTCAGAGGTCAAAAGGTCATGTTTCATTTGCAAAATCGAAAATTTAGCGTGTTTTTCTTTTCAACTGATCTGATTACTATTTCGTGATATGTAGATGCTGAAATTATTTCACAATGTATATATAGGACATTGTGGATGATTTTAATAACCTAGCATTCACAAAACTTCAACAATTAACTTTATATTGTTAATACTAGGGCATTGCCCGTACTATATCTATATCTAAAATTATATCCCCCCCCTCTATTTACATGAAATGGTTTGGTCCAAAGCGAACGGCTTGCGAGTACGGTGACAATCCCCCCCCCTCTATTTACATGCAATGGTTTGGTCCAAAGCGAACGGCTTCCGGAGTTTGGTAAAGAAATCGCCATCGCGTGCACAAACGCGCAGGAAAGCGAATGAATCGCAAATTCGGTTTTATTAGTTTTAAAACATAGTTTAACGCCAACATAGTTTGCAAACGTGAAATAAATGAATACGCTCTCAAATGTGCCATCCGAGGCAGAGTGTGTCCTCCACGTTCGGCACACGCGATCGTTCGCTGCTCTCTGATTGGTTGAATCGTTTTTTGGACATAGCTCGGTAAGTAATTGTCCGATTAATATGAAACCTTGAAAAGGCACATCCTCGGGTCCCCAGCAATATACCTGGCAAGTTAAAAGTATATCGGACCCGTGGTTGTCGAGAAACAGCGGTCACAGACAAACAGACGTACAAACGTACAGACGTACAAACGTACAGAGATTACTGGAATTATAGATAGATAAAGGTAATATTACCTTTAATATTTATATTGTTAATATAATTTTGTATTTATATTATATTTAATATAATTATATTTAACAATATTATATATTGTTAACATAAAGGTAATGCTAGGTAATAACCTAGCAAGATAATGACCCTAAACACACCTCCAGGCGATGTCAAAACTACCTTCGAGGAAAATAACAAGATGGTAGACTTCAAATCATGGAATGGCCAGCACAGTCTCCAGACCTAAACCCCATTGAGCTATTTGGGATGAACTGGACAGAAGGGTGAAAGCAAAGCAACCTACAAGTGCAACACATTTGTGGGAACTTCTGCAACAGTGTTGGGAAGAACTTCCCGAACAATATTTGATTTCCATTGTAGAAAGAATGCCACGGAGTGTGTTCGGGGGTTATATCTGCAAAAGGTGGCTACTTTGCTGAGTCAAAAATTAAAATTTAATTTTGTTAAACAAAATGATTCTATGATTTCTTTTTTATCTCCAATTGTTTATTTGTTCCATGTTTAATTTCAGAGTACATTGAGACATTAAACTGCGTAAATTTCAATAAAAACTGCAAAAATTGAGGTGTTCTAAAACTTTTGACCGGTGGTGTATGTGGTGTAAACTCCAAGTAAGTTTGTTCTAGCAAGTGTTGATTAAATCGTTCACAAGAAAGTGATATTCTCTGTCTCTCAGTCATCTTATTAGAGTAGAGATTTAAGCTTCAATACCGTCTATCCCTCTCCCCGCCTGCCCGTCTCTCCCTCTTTCCGCCTGCCCGTCTCTCCCTCTCCCCACCTGCCCATCTCTCCCTCTCCCCGCCTGCCCATCTTTCCCTCTCCCCATCTGCCCGATGGTAGATTCAATTCTACCAAAACAATTTCTGGCAAAGATTATATTTACCCTGCACTCCCGAAGTGAAAAGCAGGCCAAAGCAATTGGTCATTTTTGTACGTATGTGTCTGCATATAAATGTCTGCATAATTCATTTTCTCGGCAACCATTGGTCCGATTGACACAAATTTTCACCATGGGATTGCCTCCTTTATAATTTTTAGTGGTACTCATGACGTCATAGGTCATGTGGTACAGGCGCCATCTTGGAAAAACCGAAAAACGTTGCACCTCCATATCACCGAAACTGCTCCAAGGAAAAAAGTGGCTCATTGTGAAGAACTCCGCATGGGGAATAAGTGTTGCTAACAATGACGTTATTGGTGCCTTAATTATGACATCATAATGCTTAGTCTGATATCAGTTTGAAATTTATTGAGCGTGATCTACGCAACAATTATTTTAGAGAATGCAAACTTATGATGTCATCGTTCACGTGGTCTGGCAGTCATATTGGATGAAAGGAAAAAAAACCCATCAAAAACAGAAGAGTTGGCTTGCACCAAGTTGACTGCACAGGGAAAGTATTCTCTGAATCTTCCTATAATTCACCAAATGTCCTGTCTGTCTGTCTGTCTGTCTGTCTGTCCATTCGAAAATACCGCAAAAACGGCTGAACCGATCGCAACGATATTTTGGGTGGGTAATCCTGGGATCTCCTGGAGTAAAATAGGGTATGTTGTTTTTCCAATTTCAGCTTTGGCCTCCAGCATTTTCAGGTTTGGACTCATGCATAACGTTATTTTCCCAGGTGCCGCACAAACGGCTGCACCGATCGGACTCGGTGACCTCGGACAAAGACCTTTTATAAGGACATGGGTTGAATCTCTGCTTGAGAGAATGTCAACCCCCTCCCCGCCATCACGGTCGTCTCTCCAACTCACAATCCCACAAGATATGCGGAAAAGACGACCCAAAACCCATTATCTTGTTTTTGATTCGTATATAAACATCATTAAAAGTAAATAATGACCCCGGCCAAAGTTCAAATGACGTGAGTTTAATCTCTACATGAGAGAATTCCACATAGCTATTTGGGCGGTGTATACACTAACAGATCGCTGTCTCCATCGATCTGGCCAAGGTCATAACACCTGTCGGCTCAAAATCCTTTTAACTGTTGACTTGGTAGTTTTTACAATGAAGGAAACATTAACAATGTTGTTAAAAGTTTATTTTGTGATTAATTTGTGATTGGAGTTATGTTGTTTGGAATGAAAAAAAGAGATATCGAGTTCAAGTAAATGATGACATGCCGTGATGGTTTCTACTTTCAAAACGTGAACTTCGCGGATCGCCATATGCAGATTCGCCACGGTTTCTATATGTTTTCGCCACGGTCATGCAGATTCGCCACGGTCACCCACAATCGATGTTTCTATATGTGAACGTACCCGTTTGTTTGCGAACGGGTACGTTTTTCATGGAAGTCCTTCACGAACTTGCTCTCCATGTCTGACGTGCGACTGAGGGTGCTACAGGAATGTGGAATTTATTGGTTTCGTGCTTTAGCATTCTAAAGCCTCTATCTACATTCTACATTGCCTCTATCTACATTGCCTGTTTGTTTCCGGCCTCCCACCCGTGCGTAGCACAGGTATCTCGCTAGTCTATATAATTGCCCTGTGCTCTCGAAGCAAAAAACGGGGTTAAGCATTCAGTTGCATGCGTGTGCCGTGTGCCGTACGTGTCTGCATTAAAAAAAATCATTTTCTCGGCAACCGTTGGTCCGATTGACATGGAATGTTCATCATAGGGGCGCCATCTCCTGTAGAATATTTTAATGATTATTATGACGTCATAGGTCACGTGGTACAGGCGCCATCCTGAAAAAACTTCGCACCTCTATATCTCTGAAACCACTCCATGGAAAAAATTGAGACCTGGCTCATTGTCAAGTACTCCCCTTGGGGAATAAGAAATGTTCATGAGGATGTCATCGGTGCCTTCGTTATGACGTCATAATTCGACAAGTACAACACTTATCCGATCATTATTTTAAAATTTTCAGCAACTGTTGGTCTGATGGACACGAAATTTTCACCATAGGAGCGCATCCTCCTTTCGAATATTTTAATGATAATCATGACGTCATAGCTCATGTGGTACAGGCGCCATCTTGGAAAAAACAAAAATTGTTGCACCTTTATATCTCCAAAACCGCTGCATGGAAAAAATTGAAACAAGTACAGATACATTCAAAGTACACCGCCCCCATTCAAAATAATTAAATATCCTACAGTGCGGCATTGCTGGGGCGCCTCTTGCGCCCGGCAATACGCGGTGCAGCTCAGAGAGACTGCCTTGGGAGGGAAAGGTTGTATAATAATTGATTGATTAATTGCATAATTAAAATCAATAAAAGATTATCACAAAATATTTTCTTAATCAATTGGCCAATAGCATAACTCAGCCACTAGTGCTTCATCCAAAGATGTATTTTTTAGAATTTTTATTAAATAAGTCATTAATAAAAAAATTAAATAATTAATTGATTAATCAATAAATAATTAATCGATTAAATGATTAATCAATAAATCAAAAATATCCTTTATAGTCATCACTTGGTCACTGTCATGTCCAAATATTAGCTTCCTAGCTCAAAAGGTGCCTGAGTTATCAGTCAAAATCATTAATAAATGATTAATAATGAAAATAAATAAATAATAATCATAGAAAAATTCAATAGTTAATCAATTGGCAAATAGAATACATAAACCACCACCATTTCATCCAAATCTGTAACTTGAAAAAAAAAAGGATCAATTCATCGAATATTTCGAATCGATCAATTCATCGATAAATTCGTCAATTCATTCATCGAATAATTAAATAATTAATCGATTCATTAATTCATCAATAAATCAAAAATACCCTTTACAGCCAAATCATTTGGTCATTGTCATGTCCAAATATCAGCTTCCTAGCTCAAAAGGTGCCTGAGATATTGCCCAGATGAGAAATAAAATAAATAAATAATTAATAATGAAAATAAATAAATAATAATCATAAAAAATGAAATAATTAATCAATTCGCTAATAGAACACATAAACCACCACCATTTCATCAGAATCTGTAACTTTAAAAAAAAGATTTTTAGTCATTAATCGAATAATTCAATAATTAATCATTTAATTGATTAATTGATTAATCAATAAATCAAAAATAGCCTTTGCAGCCAAATCACCTGGTCATTGGCATGTCCAAATATCAGCTTCTTAACTCAAAAGGTGCCTGAGATAATGGTCAGAAGAGAAAGGAAATTTAATTACTTAAATAAGTACTTAATTAATCGCTAATAATTAAATAACTCCTCAATTAATTGATTAATCAAAAAACAAAAAATACCGTTTTTGACAAAGGACTTGCTCACTATTGTGCCGAAATTTCAGCTTCCTAGCTCAAAGGATGGCTGAGATATAGCCCGGACAAACAAGAAAGAAAGAAAGCAAGAAAACAAACTGGCCTGAAAATTGGGCAAACTGGGCAAAACTGGGCAAACAAACTGAAAACCGAGTACTCCCTTTCAGCGTGCGTCATTGTCGAGCCCCCTTCGGTGCCCGGCAATGACGTTATGCAGCGCCTGGAGATGGCATAGGAAAGGTGCAGTGTACAACAAGAAAGCAAGAAAACAAACAACCAGAGTGAAAACTGAGTACGTACTCCCTTTCAGCGTGCGTCATTGCCGAGCCCCCTTCGGTGCCCGGCAATGACGTTATGCAGCGCCTGAAGATGGCATCGGAAAGGTGCAGTGTACAACAAGAAAGCAAGAAAACAAACAACCAGAGTGAAAACTGAGTACTCCCTTTCAGCGTGCGTCATTGCCGAGCCCCCTTCGGTGCCCGGCAATGACGTAATGCAGCGCCTGGAGATGGCAGAGGAAAGGTGCGGTGTGCAACATGGCTCATTGTAAAGGACTCCATGTGGGGAATAGGTGTTGTTAATGATGATGTCATAATTCGACAGGGACAACGCTTAGTCTGATCAGTTTGAAATGTATTGAGCATGACCGATGCAACAATTATATTAGAGAATATAAATTTATGATGTCATCGCTCACGTGGTCTGGCAGCCATATTGGATCAAAGCAAAAAATGTTCAAAAACAGAGTTGGCTCGCAATATGTTGACTGCGCAGGGTAAGTATTCTATGAATACCATCTAGTTTATGAATTTGTCAATGACATTATTGTTAAGATAATAACGAATTATTATCTTAACTTTGTGAATTTCCTTTCACAAAGCCCGAAACAAGTGTGTGTCCACCCTCAGGAGAGCCAGGAAACAATATCTCACCATTCTCAAGACCGAACTCTCTTATCTGTCTCCCTCTTCCAAATCCTGGTGGCGTCTGGTCAAATCTGTTTCTGGTGTTTGTTCCCCCTCCATCCCCTCCCTCACCTCAAACGGCTTAATGGCTGACTCCGCACGTGAAAAAGCTGAATGCCTCAACTCTGTGTTTGCCTCTAAATCTTGTGTCCCAAACCCATCCCTCTCTGTACCCACCGTACCCAGTCGTACCCAGCTGCTCCTGGACTCTGTGTCCTTTCCTCCTGACAAGGTGGAAAAGTTTCTGTCAACCCTCGACTCTGATTCTGCAACTGGTCCTGACGGCATCAGCCCACGGGTCCTAAAATCATGTTCTTCTGCTCTTTCACTCCCTCTTTCTGTTCTCTTCACCCTCTCTTTTGCTCAAGGTCATCTGCCATCTGCTTGGAAATCAGCCAACATCACCGCTTTGCACAAAAAAGGTGCAAAAACAGATCCCAGCAACTACAGACCAATCAGCCTTCTCCCAATTATCAGCAAAGTCATGGAATCTATCATTGCTTCAGATATTAAATCTTTCCTCTTCTCCAATGGCTTGATCTCTGATCATCAATTTGGTTTCAGACCTGGTCACTCTACTCTGGACATGCTGCTTCTGCTTTCTCAACAATGGATGGAGGTCCTCAACGCCAAACAGGAAATTAGAGCTGTCTCCCTTGATATTTCACGTGCCTTCGATACGGTCTGGCACCCTGCTCTGCTCTCCAAACTCTCCTCCTTTGGTATCCATGGAAATCTCCACGCATGGCTGGCGGACTTCCTCTCTGGTCGTAGTCAACGTGTGGCCCTGAATGGGTTTCTCTCATCTCCTCTTCCTGTTCAGGCTGGAGTTCCCCAAGGTAGTGTTCTGGGCCCTGTGCTTTTTCTGGTCTTCATCAATGATTTCTCTGACTCTCTTGAAAATCCTCTCTATCTCTTTGCTGACGACTCTACTCTCTGTCGCTCCATTCCTCATCCCTCAGATCGGCAGTCTGCAGCCTCCTCACTCTCTGCAGACCTGGACAAAATCACAGACTGGTCAAACAAGTGGAACATGTCTTTCAATCCTGACAAATCTCACACTCTTACAATGTCTCTCTGAAAGGACCGACTGGACAACCCTCCCATCTACTTTCTCAACAATCCTCTCCAAGAAGTTCTGTCGCTCAAGCTTTTGGGTCTCACTATCTGCCATGATCTTTCTTGGGAAAACCACATTTCCAAGCTGGCCTCCAAAGCCAGTCGCCGACTGGGCATCCTCCGTCGTGCGAAGTCCTTCCTTGGCACACCTGAGCTCCTCACCACATACAAGGCTTTCATCCGCAGCTCAATGGAATACTGTTCCCCCCTCTGGGCTGGTGCTCCTGCCTCACACCTTGCTCGGCTTCACGCTGTTGAGGCCAAAGCTTTCAGAATCATTGGAATCTCCTGTGATGTGGTCAATGCCGAGGGCCTTTCACTCACTCACTCACCGCAGGCAGGTTGGTGGTCTTTCTGTCTTCTACCGACTCCTCTCCGGCCTTGCTCCCCCAGCTCTCTCTGTGCTCTGTCCCCCCAATATTCCTTCAGGTCGCACAAGATCTGCCTGCAACCCTCTTCTGGTTAAACTGCCAAAGTCTAGGCTCTCTGCTCACCTTCACTCTTTCATTCCCCTTTTCTCCCGCCTCTGGAACAAACTCCCCCACTCCCTTCAATCCCACTCCTCCCTCCAGGTCTTTAAAACAGCTGTTCACCACCAACTCTTATCTTCCCCCATCGAAAACCTTGATCTTTTCTACCCCCGGTAATTCACCCCAGAGTCCTTGCAGTGTTCATATGTTTTAATCCTCTCCCACCTCCCCCGAAGTCCTCCCGATGTCCCTGCTCTCAAATGTTGTGTTTGTGTCCTTCCCCCTCTTCCCCCTCTCTTTTGTGTCCTTCCCCCTCTCTCCCCATCTTGTCTACCGCTCCCCTTGTTTTTTGTGTTTTGTGTGTCGGTTTGTCTTTTTGTGTGATTAATGTTAGCTCTTTCACGAGCCTCGATCTTGTATACAAAAAAAAAAAAAAAAAAATTGTTAACACGGGGCCTAAAATCCTGTTCTTCCGCTCTTTCACTCCCGCTCTCTGTTCTCTTCACCCTCTCTTTTGCTCAAGGTCATCTTCCATCTGCTTGGAAATCAGCCAACATCACCGCTTTGCGCAAAAAAGGTGCAAAAACAGATCCTAGCAACTACAGACCAATCAGCCTTCTCCCAATGATCAGCAAAGTCATGGAATCCATCATTGCATCAGATATGAAATCTTTCCTCTTCTCCAATGGCTTGATCTCTGATCATCAATTTGGTTTCAGACCTGGTCACTCTACTCTGGACATGCTGCTTCTGCTTTCTCAACAATGGATGGAGGTGCTCAATGCCAAACAGGAAATTAGAGCTGTCTCCCTTGACATATCACGTGCCTTCGATACGGTCTGGCACCCCGCTCTGCTCACCAAACGCTCCTCCTTTGGTATCCATGGAAATCTCCATGCATGGCTGGCTGACTTCCTCTCTAGTTGTAGTCAACGTGTGGCTTTTTTTTTGTTTTTTTTTTTTTTTGTTGTTGTTGTTGTTGTTGTTGTATACAAGATCGAGGCTCGTGAAAGAGCGAACATTAATCACACAGAAAGACAAACCGACACATAAAACATATAACATCGGGAGCGGTAGACAAGATGGGGAGAGAGGGGGAAGGACACAAACACAACATTTGAGAGCAGGGACCGAGAGACATGGAGACATCGAGAGATCTGAGAGAGGGCGAGGGCTTTGGGGGGGGGGGGCATGGGAAGGGGGCGGTGGGAGAGGTATAAAACATATGGACACTGCCAGAACTTCCAGGAAAGAAGTTGGAATTTCAAACAAGGTGGATCTGGGGTGAATTAGCGGGGGTAGAAAAGATCAAGGTTTTGGATGGGGGAAGATAAGAGATGGTGGTGAACAGCTGTTTTAAAGACCTGGAGGGAGGAGTGGGATTGAAGGGAGTGAGGGAGTTTGTTCCAGAGGCGGGAGAAAAGAGGAATGAAAGAGTGAAGGTGAGCAGAGAGCCGAGATTTCGGCAGTTTAACCATCAGAGGGTTGCTGGCAGATCTTGTGCGACCTGTAGGAATATTTGGGGGACAGAGCACAGAGAGAGCTGGGGGTGCAAGGCCGGAGAGGAGTCGGTAGAAGACAGAAAGACCACCTACCTGCCTGCGGTGAGTGAGTAAAAGGCCCTCAGAGATAGCTTCATCGCGGGAGATTCCAATAATTCTGAAAGCTTTGGTTTCAACAGCGTGAAGCCGAGCTAGGTGTGAGGCAGGAGCACCGGCCCATAGGGGAGAACAGTATTCCATTGAGCTGCGGATGAAAGCCTTGAATGTGGTGAGGAGCTCAGGTGTGCCGAGGAAGGACTTCGCACGATGGAGGATGCCTAGTCGGCGACTGGCTTTGGAGGCCAGCTTGGAAATGTGGTTTTCCCAAGAAAGATCATGGCAGATAGTGAGACCCAAAATCTTGAGCGACAGAACTTCTTGGAGAGGATTGTTGAGAAAGTAGATGGGAGGGTTGTCCAGTCGATCTTTTCGGAGACATCGTAAGAGTGTGAGATTTGTCAGGATTGAAAGACATGTTCCACTTGTTTGACCAGTCTGTGATTTTGTCCAGGTCTTCAGAGAGTGAGGAGGCAGCAGACTGCCGATCTGAGGGAAGAGGAATGGAGCGGCAGAGAGTGGAGTCATCAGCAAAGAGATAGAGAGGATTTTCGAGAGAGTCAGAGAGATCATTGATGAAGACCAGAAAAAGCACGGGGCCCAGAACACTGCCTTGGGGAACTCCAGCCTGAACAGGAAGAGGAGATGAGAGAAACCCATTCAGGGCCACACGTTGACGACGACTAGAGAGGAAGTCCGCCAGCCATGCGTGGAGATTTCCATGGATACCAAAGGAGGAGAGTTTGGTGAGCAGAGCGGGGTGCCAGACCATGTCGAAGGCACGTGATATGTCGAGGGAGACAGCTCTAATTTCCTGTTTGGCATTGAGGACCTCCATCCATTGTTGAGACAGCAGAAGCAGCATGTCCAGAGTAGAGTGACCTGGTCTGAAACCAAATTGATGATCAGAGATCAAGCCATTGGAGAAGAGGAAAGATTTCATATCCGAAGCAATGATGGATTCCATGACTTTGCTGATAATTGGGAGAAGGCTGATTGGTCTGTAGTTGCTAGGATCTGTTTTTGCACCTTTTTTGTGCAAAGCGGTGATGTTGGCTGATTTCCAAGCAGATGGCAGTTGACCTTGAGCAAAAGAGAGGGTGAAGAGAACAGAGAGAGGGTGAGATAGAGCAGCAGAGCAGGATTTTAGGACCCGTGGGCTGATGCCGTCGGGTCCAGTTGCAGAATCAGAGTCGAGGGTTGACAGAAACTTTTCCACCTTGTCAGGAGGAAAGGACACGGAGTCCAGGAGCAGCAGGGTACGACTGGGTATGGTGGGTACAGAGAGGGATGGGTTTGGGACACAAGATTTAGAGGCAAACACAGAGTTGAGGCATTCAGCTTTTTCACGTGCGGAGTCAGCTGTGTAGCCGTTTGAGGTAAGAGAGGGGATGGAGGGGGAACAAACACCAGAAACGGATTTGACCAGACGCCACCAGGATTTGGAAGAGGGAGACAGATAAGAGAGTTCGGTCTTGAGAACGGAGAGATATTGTTTCCTGGCTCTCCTGAGGGTGGACACACACTTGTTTCGGGCTTTGTGAAAGGAAATGAGATTTCCTTCCGTTGGATTTGCTTTCCAGGCTGAATTTGCTGAATGGGTTTCTCTCATCTCCTCTTCCTGTTCAGGCTGGAGTTCCCCAAGGCAGTGTTCTGGGCCCAGTGCTTTTTCTGGTCTTCATCAATGATCTCTCTGACTCTCTTGAAAATCCTCTCTATCTCTTTGCTGATGACTCTACTCTCTGTCGCTCCATTCCTCGTCCCTCAGATCGGCAGTCTGCAGCCTCCTCACTCTCTGCAGACCTGGACAAAATCACAGACTGGGCAAACAAGTGGAACATGTCCTTCAATCCTGACAAATCTCACACTCTTACGATGTCTCTCTGAAAAGACCGACTGGCCAACCCTCCCATCCACTTTCTGAATAATCCTCTCCAAGAAGTTCTGTCACTCAAGCTTTTGGGTCTCACTATCTGCCATGATCTTTCCTGGGAAAACCACATTTCAAATCTGGCCTCCAAAGCCAGTTGCCGACTGGGCATCCTCCGTCATGCAAAGTCCTTCCTTGGCACACCTGAGCTCCTCACCACATACAAGGCTTTCATCCGCAGCTCAATGGAATACTGCTCTCCCCTCTGGGCTGGTGCTCCTGCCTCACACCGAGCTCGTCTTCACGCTGTTGAAACCAAAGCGTTCAGAATCATTGGAATCTCCCGCGATGAAGCTAACTCCAAGGGCCTTTCACTCACTCACCGCAGGCAGGTTGGTGGTCTTTCCGTTTTCTACCGACTCCTCTCTGGCCTTGCCCCCCCAGCTCTCTCGGGGCTCTGTCCCCCAAATATTCTTACAGGTCGCACAAGATCTGCCTGCAACCCTCTTATGGTTATACTGCCAAAATCAAGACTCTCTGCTCACCTTCACTCCTTCATTCCTCTTTTCTCCCGCCTCTGGAACAAAATCCCTCACTCTCTTCAATCCCACTCCACCCTCCAGGTCTTTAAAACAGCTGTTCACACCCATCTCTTATCTTCCCCCAGGAAGGGCATCCGGCCATAAAAACATTGCCTCAAACAGGGAACCATGATTGTCATGGGGCCCGCAAGGCTAACCCCTGCTCTAGCGGGGAAAATTGCCTTAAAACGATCATTCATTCATTCATATTCATCCAAAACCTTGATCTTTTCTACCCCCGCTAATTTCACCCCAAATCCACTTTTTTGAAATACCAACTTCTGTCCTGGAAGTCCTTGGTGTCCTTGTGTTTTATACTTCTCCCACCTCCCCCCCCCCCCCCCTTCCCACGCCTCCTCCCCCCAAGCCCTCTCCCTCTCACACATCTCCCTGCTCTCAAATGTTATGTTTGTGTGCTTCCCCTTCTCTCCCCATCTTGTCTTCCACTCCCTCTTTTTATATATCTTGTTTGTCTGGTTGATTTGTTTGTGAAATAAATGTTAGCTCTTTCACGAGCCTCGATTCAGTATACAAAAAAAAAAAACCAAGCACACTTACACAAAAATAAGGATATATAATGATCATTATGAAGGCATCGATTTTATTGCTCACCTTAAGTTCATCTTTTTTGAAAGGGTACTCTATATTTAACAAGGTGTGCAACGTCACACCCAGGGCCCACACGTCAGCTGCTGGACCATAATAATTCTTTCGCTGGACCATTTCAGGAGACATATAGCGTCTTGTTCCACCTCGATATTGTATCAACTTTCCACGTTCAAATGTAGTGGCCATTCCAAAATCGACGACCTTCAGCACCGCTGCTTCACTATAGAGGAGGTTTGCAGGCTACAAAATAGATGCAGAAAAATGTATTCGTCAAGGGATGGACACAGGCTGAAAGTTAAAACATGAGATAACTCAACAGGATGGACACATTCAACTAAGCCATTTTAGTCTGAAATTGTGTTTCACACCTGCAATATTTGATCCCAACTATTTTTTATGATAACATGTACATCCTATGAGATTTAAGTTATTTTTTGCACTCGCATCAAATTACAAGTGATGTATATGAATACAAATGGTCCGACAGGATGGTGCAGAGGTAGCGCGTACTTCACTGTGAGTGTTCTTGTCTGGGTTTGATTTGCAACATATCAATTGCTGGACTAGTGGTTTCACACAGAGCATAACAGCAATAATTGAGTCATATATGGGATTTAAAATAATTGTACACATAGTTTGTCCCTCTCCCCGCTCTCCTAGCCTGCCAGTTCGACTGATGGCGGCAATAATTTGGAGAATTTGTCAACAACCATAAATTGGGTTTTTAGAATTGCATGTTAAGCCAGGGTCCCATTTGCCATCATATGATTATCATGAAATTATTGAGTTCCATGATGTCATGGCCAACGTTTCATGACATTCATGATAATATTTCTCCAAACATCCCTATCCTGCACTGCTTCCCAAAGCACTGGGAGAGACAGCTTGGTTGCATCCTTTACCCCATCCATCCAGCACATACAAGGTCTGCCTCTTCCTCTTCTTCCCTCAGCATGGTTTCCTTCTCCAGAGTTTCGTTTTCTGCACTCATGGTGTATCCAAAGTATGAAAGTTTCTGTTTAATCATCAGCGCTTCGAATGTATCTGGTGGTCTAATTTCTTCAAGCACTGATTTGTTTGTTTTTCTTGCAGTTCATGGATTTTAACATTAGTCTCCAACACCAGATTTCAAAACTTGTCAATCTTGTTCCTTTCTGTTTTTCTCACTGTCCATGACTCACATCCATACATTGCAACTGGAAATATCAGAACATTCACCAACCTCCTCTTGGTTTGTATTGTCACATGTTTATCTTTCCAGATCTTCATCAATCCTGATATTGCTGTTCTCCCCAATGATAACTGCCTATTCTCCACTCCTCCACATTCTCCATTCACTTCAACCTTAGATCCCAGAAAGATGAAACTTTCCACTATTTCCACATGATCGTCTCCAAATCTGAACACCTCGATCTTCTCAGTTGACACGATTTTAGTATTTTTTTTTAGGTTTAAATAAAGACCGGCTTTTTCACTTTCCTCGTCTTTACTTTCTGTCAGTAAAGTGGTATCGTCAGCATACCTTCGATTTATCGATCCGTCTTCCTCCAAGCCTGACTGCAGTCTCTATGTCATCAAAGTTCGATTTCCTCATGATGTACTCACGATGTAGATTGAGAACAAGTTAGGGGAGAGATTGAACCCCTGTGTGACCCCTTATACAATTCCAAACCATCTGTCTCTCCATACTCTGTTCTCACTGTCGCTTCATGTTTAGTGTACAGGATTCTTATCAGACATATCAGGTGTTCTGACATCCCCATTTCTGTCCTCATAGTCCACATCAATTCATGATCAACTCGATCGAAAACTTTTCTATAATCTATAAAACTAAGATCCACCTTCCTTTGATATTCCTTTGCTTTTTCCATGATCCACATGAGATTTGCAATTTGATCTCCAGTACAACTTCCTCTTCTGAAACCTGTTTGTTCAATTTCTCGCTTGATGAAATCTTCTTGTTGAATGATCTTTAATAATATCGTGGTATGCAAAATCGAGGCAATGGTTCGGTTATTTGATTTGGAATTTGATCATTATGGATGAGTTCGATTTGATTATTATGGAGGTTTAAGCATTTCCTCCATTATTGTTTTCCAAGGGTAGTTATTATGAGTCAGTACCTTGGACAAGTATTCAGATTCCTGCCCTAACTACGGCTGGGAAGGCGTGGACGATTGGACGAATCACCCAATGTAATACGGAACTTTCATTCGGGCTGAATACAGTGATAGTTTAGTCATGGATGTTTATGGAACGTTCGTATAATGGCTTTTCCAATTTGAAATGATGGAAATCCCATGCAGTTTTAAAAAAAAATGTAAAGGGATGTGAGCAACTGCCTGTTATAGGCAGTGTATTCATGCTCGTCTCAAGTTACTTAAGGGCAAAGGCATTTCATACAATCATGGTATGGACTGGTACCTCGCAGAGACTCAAGCAGGAAGGGCAGGCAATTCGATCTCTTTCTCGCTCTCTGAAGGTGGTTAATGAGCAAACTGGGTTTTATAATGGCAATTTGATAGTAACCTGGTGATTGTTGGAAGACTAGCTTGGTTTGGACTCGTCGGATTACTGAGAATTGTGAATGTTAGGTGCATTTTTGGGTAAACGTTGGGAACCTCACTTTTTAACATAATTGGGGTATGCTGAATTCGATTAACCTGGTTCCCAAGCCGAATATAATATTTCCTGCTCACAACTAATGCTATCAGATGGGACATCCAGCTCAACATCCATCTGAGGGACAACACACACATTCATGAATCACCCTGCCTGTGAAACACCACAATGACAGTTTAGAGCTGGGTCGGGATTCGAACCTAGGCTAGACAGCTTAGAAAGGAGTGTGCGTACATCTAGGTCGAGGCCATCAATGTCGGCCTTGGATTCGAAGTGATGTACTGTTTCACTCCCAAAAGTACATGTCAGCATTTATCGGATCATGGGGTGGTGTTGATGATATTCAGCTTCAATGTTACCCAGTATGTTACCCGTCAGTGATACTGATCACCTCTTATCTTTAAAATGGTCTCATCCCACCTTCAGATTCATAAACCCAACTCCAACGGATTTTAAGGAATAATTCGATTCTTCCACTATACAGAAGCAAAATCGAGTGTTGCTGCAATTTATGACGATTACTTATAATTGTTTAGCACTTTCAATCCAATTTCAATATTTCCAATTTCATCCAATTTCTAAATCCAATTTCTAAATCCAAACACACACATAACATAAACATCTATACAAACATTTTATTTCTTTCATAAATGCTGTTGTGGTGGCAAATGAGATTCTTCAAATTGTTTGAAATACAGTTCCTTGTGACAAAAAAGAAACTCTGTCTTTGTTACTAAATACATCCTTCTAGGTTTCCATGGTAATCAGCACAGTTTTTTTTTTTACCTTTATATCTCCATGTGCAACATTCATGTTGTGCATGTAATCAAAGGCGGATGCAGCCTGGAAGAAAAGCAAATACAAAAGGTTATGGGATGGATTTATAAATCAAGCGTTTGATAGTTTTCAAAATCATGTTGGTCAATCTGCTAGACCCAACTTCAAAGCAATCTAGAACGGCACTCAGTAGAGAGCAAACCTCCACCTGGTTGGCCATTTCACTCAATGGTGAAGAAACACTTTAAAAATTCTACTAGCTGAATCCGGATCCGGATCTTCACCAAAATCGAATCGAATCGTCCGTGTCACACACACAACCTCCACCAGGTTTCATACAATCCGTCCACAACTTTTTGAGATATCCTGCTATGTATCGTTTTTGGCCATATCTCCCAATGGTGAAGAATCATTTTAAAATTAAATAATATTCAGGTCCGAATTTATAATCAGATCTTCACCAAAATTAAATATATATTTGTCCTTGTCAGACACCCAACCGGTCTCCCAAGTTTCGTCCAAATCCGTCCACAACTTTTTGACATATCCTGCTATGTATCGTTTTTGGCCATATCTCCCAATGGTGAAGAATCATTTTAAAATTAAATAATTATCATGTCCGAATTTATATTCAGATCTTCACCAAAATTGAATATATTTGTCGTTGTCAGACACCCAACCGGTCTACCAAGTTTCGTCCAAATCCGTCCACAACTTTTTGAGATATCCTGCTATGTATCGTTTTTGGCCATATCTCCCAATGGTGAAGAATCACTTTAAAATTAAATAACTATCATGTCCGAATTTACATTCAGATCTTCACCAAAATTGAATATACTTGTCGTTGTCAGACACCCAACAGGTCTACCAAGTTTCGTCCAAATCCGTCCACAACTTTTTGAAATATCCTGCTTGGTATCGTTTTTGGCCCTATCTCCCAATGGTGAGGAATCACTTTAAAAAATTATACTAACTGGATCCGGACCCGGATCTTCACCCAAATTGAATTGTTTCTTCATTGTCACACACACAACCTGTTCACCAACTTTCGTCCAAATCCATCTATAACTTTTTGAGATATCCCGCGATGTATCGTTTTTGGCCCTATCTCTCAATGGTGAAGAATCGCTTAAAAATTAAATAATTCTCATATCCGAATCCATATTCAGATCTCCACCAAAATCGAATCGTCCTTGTCAGACACCCAACCGGTCCACCATATTTTGTCCGAATCCGTCCACCATATTTTGTCCGAATCCGTCCACAACCGTTCGAGATATCCTGCTATGTATCGTTTTTGGCCCTATCTCCCAATGGTGAAGAATCACTTTAAAAATTCTTATAGCCGGATCCGAATCCGGATCTTCCCCAAAATCTAATCATTTCGTCCTAGTCGCATACACTCTGCCAAATTTCGTCTGAATCCGGCCACAACGTTGAGATATTTTGTTCACACACGGACAGACAGACAGGGGTGAAACCATAACCTCCATCAACCTTTGGTGGCGGAGGTAATTATTTGGAAAGTAAGTAAATCATCATGTGATTATGCTCACCTGACGAATGATGGGCTTGAGGAGCTCTTCTGAAAATCTTCCTCGAGCCCTGAGCATGCTTCTGAGTGTATCTGTAAACAATAATAGCCATCATCATCACATCACAACAGGGAAGACGAGCCCTTTAAAAGTGGAAATGTATGTGCAAATATGACGTGTATCAGAGCCTCTGACGAAGGAATGACTAATGTTCAAAATGTCAGTTGCCCCTCATGTCCCACGGTGGTAGATAAACGCGAATCTAACATCTTTTACTTGATAAAAGCCGTTGTGCATTTTGTCCATCGGCACAGCCAGACATGAACCTTTAGAGACAAAAATTCAGTTTTACCCACAACGTTTGGCCAGCGTTGAGGTCACTTCCTGTATAACTTGCTTGAGGGAGACAATAATGTGACAAAAATGACCGGGATTGATTATTAACTGGAATTCATCACGTATTTCATGAACAATGTTAGCAAAAGTGTTTTGTAATTTCTATTCCAGCTGCTCTTTTGTTCACTTACTGTGTCCCATTCCCATTATGGTATTTATTAAACACCCCCACCCCCATAGGATAGGGGGGGGCCTATACCTGTTGTAGGGTTTTTTCCACAGTTAGTGCCTCTAATTGTAATGGTACCCCAGAGTTTCTTTCATCCTGAGTAGTACCAAACCACCACTTCGGGTTTTCTCCCTTTTTCTGCCAATTCTGGAACTGTACCTCACAGGTGAGACTTGTGGAATGAAATTTTGCATTGATGATGGCAATACAAAGTGTGTGTGTTTTCCATAATTGTTTTTGACCTTGCCCTAATTTTAAGGTCGTGACCTAATTATTGTCATTTTAACATTTTCACCATAACTCGACTAAGGCTTGTCCGATCAGAATGAAATTTCCCTCTCTAGATGTCCGAAACCAAGACGCATTTACACTTTATTTACATCATACCCCTCCGAAGTAAAGGTCAAGGTCAAATGGCGGTCTGAAAAAAAAAACATGTTTTTTGTCATCGCTCAAATTTGCCAATGCGGAATCTCAATGACCACTTGGCCTTCCAAAATGTCCTTGCATCATAATAGTGCGCCTGCATTGAAGTTGTGCACCTGATATTTCATAAGTGTCCACAACCTACTTTTTAAGATTGTGACCTAATTAACAAAACAAATCTTTTTGATCACAGCTTGGAATAAGTTTCCTCCGATTTTCATGATGTCGGACTTTATGGAAAGCCAAGCAGTGATGCGTGCAGGATGCCTCCGCTCAGTGTTTTGGGAGTTCATCTCAGGCGGCCTCATGTCACCGATTAGGCCGCAACACAGAACCCTGGGGGCCACCTGCATTAATGTTATTGGCTGCAGAAGGTTGAACCTCATGCCACACAAAAATAAAATGGTGCACAACACAAGACAGTGGTCACAGACAATTGTTTACAACATGCAGGATCCGCTTTGCGGGGAAAAATGGCCTCTAAAGGTGGTTTTTTTTTTTATGCAGGCTGTAACCTACGTATTGTCGCGTTCCTGGCGATTAAAATCTTTACCAGGAAACAGATTAGCCGGGCAAGCTTTAACTCCGGGGCGACGATCAAATGTGGACTTTATATATGCGGGGGAATAAAGGGGAGGGGAAGATGAAGGGTTGTCCACCGGACCTGTTATTCGCCGACAGTTCCCGAACCTGCGAAAAATAAACTCAAACAAAACGGGTTTAAAATGTACAAGGAAATGAACAAAAGGATTTTTTTGAAAGAAAATACCGATAACAAGGGAAACGCGATGGTCAAACTAAATTCCTATGGGATCCTTCACACCAGACTTATAACACGGACAAATATATATATATATATATATAAACGCGAGTCGTCTGTGTGTGTGTATGTTCAGTTTTTGTGTGTCCGCGTTTTATTCAGAGATGGCTGAATGGATCTTCATCAAACTTTCAGAGGTTCATCAGTGAGTGTCTGGGGGTGTTTTCGGCCAAAAAAAAAAAATTGAAAAAAGAAATGTTTGTTTTTTGGGAGTTAAAAAAATATATATATATATATATATATATTAAAAAATTTAAAAACTTTTAAAAATCCCTCGACAGTGCCTAACACAACACACACAACATGCATTTTAAAGGCCATTTTCCCTGCTAGAGCGGGGGTTAGCCTTTTTTAGACAGTGCCTAAGCCTTTTTAAATTAATGACAGTTATATGCAAGTACACATTCGCATAAATAAATACAAAACAATCACCAGACATCTGAATACAAATAAATCAAACGATTCCGGAAGTCGGCGAATTTGGTAGTGCAGCTTCTTCTTCTTCCTGACCCGCAACACTTAACTCAAATGCAGAAATGTGATGAACACCACATTCACCCACCAGCATATACATGAACCCCCTTCCTCTCTTGCCTCCTTTCCCCTCCCCCCCTTCCCCCCCCTTCCCCCCCCCTTCCTTCCCCCCTCCCCCCCCCTTCCTTCCCCCCTCCCCCCCCTTCCCCCCTCCCTCCCTTCCCTCCTCCCTCCCTTCCCTCCCCTTTCCCCACCTCCCTGCCCCTTCCCCCCTCCCTCCCCTGCCCCCTATCCCTCCCCCCCTCCCTCCCCCTGCCCTCTATCCCTCCCCCTTCCCCACCTCCAACCCCTTTTCCCCCCTCCAACCCCTTCCGCCCTCCCCTCCCCTCCCCTCCCCTGTGAAGGGTAAAAGGCAAGAGAGAAAATGTCGGTCCGAGAGTTATTTTAACGTTGGGTCATGACGTCATCGGTGCTTCTCTTCCAATGACCACAGGCCACCACTATTGTCCAGCTCTCCACCAATCAGCGCATCGCTTCTTGCTCGCCCTTCTCTCTACCAATCAGCGAGTGCCTTCTTACTCCGCCCTGGCCAATCACGGCTCCTCGGGGCGTGTCTTCGGCCTGCTCGACCTCGATGTGTGCTTCCCAATGGTGTAATTCGCGGCAGTGCTCAATGTCCTGGCTTCCTGGTGTTTTTATTGTTATTTAGTGTGGTTTAATGTCCATTCTAACTGGTGTCTATGGTGCGGTGCCAAAAAGGATAAAGGATAGATCACTGAGGTTTGACGAACAGGGGAATTAACATAATCCCTACAACGAGTTAACACAAGGGCCATCCTCGTATGGCCACAATTATTCACTCTTACGTGACAACCGGCTAAACAAAACTTACTACATGGTGATGGTTCTTACCCGACATCCGGAGCATGTTAATTTATCCGGACATAACACAATTCACTGCAAAGAAAATTCAATTTTTTTCTGTTGCTTCATTTGAAAGGTTCTAAAGCCCAGGATTTAATCAGCACATACATTAAAAGTAGCCTGATGTAAGAAAAGATAATAATCCAAACCTCACAGCAGTTGTACAAACTCATACAAAGCATATCTTCACCAGGCTAAACAGTTTACGTTTTGCAACCCACTGATAGGCCGGATCTGGATCCAGACCTGAACCAAAATCTAATCACCTTTTTCTTGTCATCTACCCAATCCTTCCACCTTGTTTTGTTATAATCCGTCCATAACTTATTGAAATATTGTGCAATATATAGTGCCTGTAGAAAGTCTACACCCCTTTCAAATTTTTCACCTTTTGTTGCCTTGTCGCCTGGAATGAAAATGCATTAAATCAAACTTTTTCCACCTTTATTTAGAAATCATACATCGTAGCCCACAACTTCCAAATAAAAAACAAATTCGACAAATTTCAGAAAATTAATTTAAAATACAAAACGAGAATATCTTGTTTGAATAAATGTTCACCCCCTTAAAACAGCAATTGTAAATTAGCTCAGGTGAAACCAATCACGTTCAAAATCATACACCAAGTTAAATGGCCTCTACCTGTGTTAAATTGCAGTGATTCTGATTATTTTAGAATAAAATCAGCTCTTCCTGTAGGTTTTCCTTGCTGGGTAGTGCATTTCACAGCAAAGACACAACCATGAGTACCAAGGAGCTTTCAAAAGATCTCCGGGAATTGTGGTCCGGATCTTCACCAAAATTGAATCAATTCGTCTTTGTCAGACACCCAGACCTGTCAACCAAATTTCGTCCAAATCCGTCTACAACTGTTTGAAATATCCTGCTCACAAACAAATAGACAATCAGGCACGGGTGAAAACATAACGGCATTGTATTAATGGTAATAATGTTTTCCATATCATCTTTTCCATATCATCTTCATAATGTTTTCCATTAAGTTATATCAGCTGATGTGTGGTGGATTCAATATTATATTTATTGTGCATTGAGCAGATTGGTGTACAAATGAAGCCACGAAACAAAGAAAGGCAAAATGATTTAGGTTTACACATGCAGTATTACATGGGTTCAAACAACAGCAGAACAATGTCAACAAAGAACAATGAAAAAGGGAAACTCACCTGCTAATACAAACTCTGTGACCATAAAACAGTGATCTTCAGACCGCTTCACACCCAACACTTGAACTACGTGGGAATAGCAGAGTGGAAATAAGATAAACATTAGAAAGCTCATTCCTAAGTTCTCTTTCCCGTTTTGCCTTTAACTGTGTTTCAGAAATGTTGTTTCTCAATTAAAGTTTTCATATTTCCTAACACAATCATAAACAGATACGTTCATTTTAGAATGAATGAATGAATGATCGTTTTAAGGCCATCTTCCCCGCTCGAGCGGGGGTTGGCCTTGCGGGCCCCATGACAATCATGGTTCCCTGTTTGAGGCAATGTTTTTATGGCCGGATGCCCTTCCTGACGCCAACCCTTGGTCGCCTCTTACGATGCGCAGGGATACGGTGTACCTATTCTAAATCTGGGTACACACCGTGATCATTCATCCCAGCAAGCTGGTACTCAATTTGCCGACCTCGGAAGGATGACAGGCTGAGTCAAGCCCCCTGGCGTTAATTCAGCGATCGACCAGGATTTGAACCCAGGATAGTAGGATCCCAAGCCGGCACCCTAACCACTAAGCCAACACCAGGTTTTTAGAATTTTTCTCTTGAATTTTCTTGAATATTTAGAATCTTGAATATTTTCATTTTGGAGTAGGCACGAAAAGGACACTAAATGAAATTCTCTCATCTCCTCTTCCTGTCCAGGGTGGAGTTCCTCAAGGCAGTGTTCTGGGCCCTGTGCTTTTTCTTATTTTCATCAAAGATCTCTCCGACTCTCTGGAAAATCCTCTCTACATCTTTGCTGATGACTCCACCCTTTGCTGCTCCATACCTCATCCCTCAGATCGGTAGTCTGCAGCCTTTTCACTCGCTGCAGACCTGGATAAAATTACAAGGTGGTTTCTTTCTTCCACCGACTCCTCTCCAGCCTTTTTCCCCCTGCTGTCTGTGCTCTGTCCCCCAAATATTCCTGCAGGATGCACAAGGTCTGCTAGTAACATCTGGTGAAACTGCAAAATCAAGAATCACTGCTCACCTTCACCCTTTCATTCCTCTTTTTTCCTGCCTCTCGAACAAACTCTCACGCTCTCTTCAATCCCTCTCCTCCCTCCAGGTCTTCAAAACAGCTGTTCACCACCATCTCATATCTTCCCCTATCCAAAACCTTGATCTTTTCTACCCCCCCCCCCCCCCTAATCCATCTCAAATCCACCTCCTTAAAATTCCCTGTTTTCTTTCCTGAAATCCCCTGCAGGTTCCATCTTGTTTATCCTGTGTACCCCACTCCTGCCATCTCTCTTCCACAGATCTCCTGATGTCCCTTTTCCCAACTGTTGTTGTGCTTCCTTCCCTACCCCTCAGGTCTCCCGCTCCCCATTATTATATGTTATATGTGTTAGGTCTTATACAAGCCTCGAGTAAGCATACAAAAATAGGTCCTTAAATAAACTCGAATATTCTGGAGAGTATGGTGATGACAGAAAACGACAAACTTCAAAATGGATTTTAAAACCAAGCAGAAAACAGAAAAACCACGCGTCTGCTAGCACGTTAAATGAACCAAAAGGGAAGATCTCAAGATGAGGGCTGGCAGGATGGATTAGAGGGATGCGCAGTTGCCGTTGAGATGTGTCGCTTGGGTTCAAATCTTGGCCCAGCGATAAACTGCAACTTGGTATTTGGACATGCATGATGTTGTATCCATCGGAAGCACATCAGGCCAGAGGACCCATCTGCCATCATTGGCCGTTGGTGGACGTTAAAGACCCCACAGCATCAAGCTGGAGGATTCCCACAACATGAGTGTGTCAGTAATCACCACCACCATGAACGGAATGGAAATTCCTGCCACCTCCGTTGATCAACTACGTAGTCTGGGCAGCTGTCTTTTCAGACTTGGGCCACAAACTTTCCCGAGCTGACCCCAGAGGATGGTGAGAATAATAGGAACTGTAAAAGAGCTGTAGTAGTAATACTAATTGTAGTAGTAGTAGGAGTAGGAGTAATAGTAGTAGTAATAATAATAGTAGTAGTAGTAATAGTAGTAGTCGTAATAGTAATAGTAGTAGTAGTAATAATAGCAGTAGTAATTGTAGTAATAGTAGTAGTAGTTGTAGTAATAGTAGTAGTAGCCGGCGAAGCCGGTGTTGTCAATGAACGCGTACGTATTATGTTGAAAAAACAGATTATGCTGGATCCCTTGGTTTGAGAATTTCGAAGCTTTGACGCACCAAATCGCTCAATGGAGGCCGCCATCTTGCGGATGCGGAAGTATGCATAACAAATTTGAAAAAAAGTTCCATAGGAGTTTGTTTCACCCGTCTTTGTTTGATTCACAATCTCATGCACCTCTAATTTGTAATTAAAATACTTTAAGACCAACCTCAGCCCGCACGGGCCTGGATATCTTAAACGAAAATCGTCACAAAATACCGGAACCAATGAGATTCGAGCATTTGAAAAAATACTTCAAAAAAGCTTAATACGCGTTTTGGAGGCTGAAAACGGCGTCAAATATTCTAAAATTGACGAAGAATTATTTTTTTGAAATCTCGCGGCCGTAGGGGATAGTTTTTCACGGCCGGAAATATCCGAAGTTGAGACGGAATTCACCGAATTAATCAAGAAGTAAATTTTATCAATTTTAATCTCATCCAGAATGCAAATGGTGTTTTTGCGAAATTTTGTGAGCTGACCAATCAGCGATCAGCTTAGGTCAGCCAATCAGCGCCATCGACACGGTTTGATTAACGACAGTCACACATTGCCGTTGAAACGGCGCCATCGTCTGATCTGTCGGCACTGATCTTACTGCAAGCTAACTTCTTCTGGTGGAGGAAGCCGCAGTGCCCGGAGAGAACCAGTCCTGACAGCGACTGAAGTTAGAAGACTACACACATGCTGTGAAAACGTATATTAAGGCCAGTTAAAATTTCTTAAAATAGGCCCTAAGCTAGCACATCGTATAGTTATTTCCTTAAGCTTCTTGTGACATTTATTGTATGTAGGTATTGGGGAGGACTGTCTGCTCTTCTCTTTTACGAAGTCTTACCAGGTACGGTACCTACTACACCTACCTACTACCAACTACCTAACCCACTGATGCCATCGTGATGGGTAAAATAGTGGCAAGAGGCTTTGGCTTCGCCGGCTCATTGCGGCTTTGCAGTCGGGTACTAGTAGTAATAGTAGTAGTAGTAGTAGTAGTAGTAGTATGTCATGATGGATAACACATCAATGAATGGTATATAATTAATTATCTACAGAAGTCCTCATGCTCATGTTCATTACGTTGTACATCGATACAGGTGAGTTAACCGTAGGAGGAATTTGTTCCTTTGAGATGGCATTTGCTTTATTCTTTTTTAAACCGGATACAGAAGGTGGTTATCGCAGGCATTTGCAATTTGTTCAGGGTGCCGGTGAAAGCTCACTTCACAACACATATCAGGGGATCTATAATGTCCACCAACTAATGCTTGCAGATGGGACACTCAGCTGAACATCAATCCAAGGGACGACACACTTTGTAATGTAACGTTCAACCTGCGAAGCACTAATCTGACAGTTTACAGTTGGGTTGGGAATCCAGGCCAGGAAGGAAAGCATAATCCTGTCAGAGGAATGATTTTATAGGAATATTACAAGGAAATGTAGAGGTTGATGGTCAAATTGATGGGCGATATGGGATTTGAATGTGGGATTTCAGCACTGTGAATGGTGTGTCACATGCGAATGTCAAAAAAGGCAAATCCAAATGGATTATTTGTATTGGAATCCATGAAATGCACACTTACCGATATTTGGATGGTTTAGGGAACTGAGCAACACAGCTTCTTTCAAAAACTGGAATCAAACAGCACAGAAATGTGTCAGCAACAGAGCAACCATCTTCCCGACTTTCATAGTGAGGATATTTCATGCATTTGTTATACCAGCAACGGGACCCGCCCTATGGGCGGGGCTTCAATTGGGAGGCCCAAATGAAAAGGTAAAATATCAGAAATTGAAGGCTTTTTTATTTTAAACGATTTATATAAACATCCGTTAAATCATATCACACACAAATCATCAAAATCTAAACAGTATCTTACTATAATTCACCAAATGTCCCACATTCCACACATCCACACAATCACGTGTATGGATGTTACATGTGTGTGCCGTGTGTGTGGATACGACGCACGGGTGGGAGGCCGGAAGCAAACAGGCAATGCAGATACGGCGAACGCTAAAGCATGAAACCAATAAATTCCACATTCCTGTGGCACCTTCAGTCGCACGTCAGACATGGACAGCAAGTTCGTGAAGGACTTCCATGAAAAACGTACCCGTTCGCAAACAAACGGGTCCGTTCACGTATCGAAACATCGATGGAAAGACTCGGACAAACACAATATTTCCAGTAATAATTCAGTATTTTGACTGACAGAACGGTGGATGGCAGTCAAAATAAATCGAGGTCTGGGAGACACTTGATCTTATTGAGACTCCGGATACGATTGCTAAATATGTCAAGGAAACTCTTGTCAACCCCTCAAAACTGAAAATAAACGGTTTCCAGAGTGTCGCACTCCAGCGTGTCCTCGTTTTTTGAAAGTTCAAATATGATAACCCCATCCCTACCGAAGCGGCTAGGGGGTGAGGGAGGGGTTATGTTATTAACTTTATGATTATTACTACCATAGCAGAGTGCCTGTCCTACAAGTACAAGTGATCTTGTCCCAAGCATGCTGCACGTTCTGCTGACACATCCCCTTATTTGGGCGGTGTATAGTATAGGCAACACACCGCTGTCTTTATCGCTCCCAATAAATAGAAAAAAACAACCCAGGTTACGTACACGAGGCAAAAACTATAATATGTATTACTTATGTGCATGTATAATAAATACATCACGCTTATATACTTCGGGTAACTCTAATTTCAACCCCTCTCCCTCCTCCCAAAGAAAGAAATTTCCGACACTCGACACTCGTGGCTCGTAGTCGTGCACTCGCACTCGCAGACGTCGGGACCGGGAGTGGCAGGAAGGGTCATTCCTCTTTGGGGTATATAGATTACAGCCGATCTATGGGTGGGTCTCAAGAACATTGGGTGTGTGTTCATTTACCAAGTTTCTTGTGGAGAGATCGCCAATGGTTTAAGCATTTGAGCAAGCACTCCATTCAAAACCGTTAAGGAACGGCTGGCTTGGCAAGCGCAAGCTAGCTGCTTGGTAAAGGAGCACAACCCGGCCTTCTCCCTTTCAGTTTCGTATGAAACAGCAGGAGCGAGTTTCAAAATTTCGGTACGAAAAATGCCACTGGCAGAAAGGGCCATGTTATTAAACCAACATTTGTGGGTTATATAGAGTACAGTAGATCTTCGCTCAGTTCTGTAAGTAAACCTTACTTCACGGATGTCGGGATTCCTCCAAATTTCTTCATTTCGTGTTATAAAGAGCATTAGCGACTGTTTAAAAAGCTAAGCATACGTGTTTGTGGTTTATAATATTTTTCCTTCGTGCAGAAGCTGTTGCTCCCAAACGCCATTACAACTCGAAGCTATTTATACCGGTGAACGTTATCACTGCAGGAAATCGCTTTGGGGAAGTGGGACATTATTAGTGTCAATATTGTTTTGTAATAACCATAACAATATGCAATTATCATTAATGTTGTTATTAAAAGCGTCTTTGGAAAAACGCCACGATAAAACTGACTCACCAGACATTGAGACACCAGTTTAAAGTCCATCCTAAAGATGGCGCACTTTCTAATGAAACACCCTGCCTGAGAATCACCGATATCGTCGGGTTCAGTAATCAAACCAAGACGAGACATGGACAATTAGGTCTGTTCATCATGCTCATTCACACAAACTCACCTTGTTCCAATGACGTTTCTCTTTGGGAATCTTCACAGCAACCTGAAAGAAACAAAAAGAATCTTTTCAAAGAAATCCACATGGAAGCGTGAAAGCACAAATAACATTGTTATGACTCATGATTGCATGATAGGAGAACCCAGAGAGAGTGTAATTGTTGGATTTAATTCCTGATCCTACGACAAAATGTCACATTGCCAACAGGATGTTACATCAATGAGTACACAGTCCTGCAGAGGGACGTTAAGCTGGTTATCCTGTCTGCTGGCATTTGCTGGTGCATATTCAAGGTCACAAGTTACTTTCCACAAAGAGTAGGCCATTATTTTCCGGTACCTCGGCCAAATTCCTGCCATAATCTCAAGCACGCTGCAATGGAGTGGTGACCTGTTCAGGTGGTCAGGTGACCTGTTCAGGGTTGGTTCATGACAAGGTAAACCCTTATCGCAGTAGCGATGCTCTGGAAACATAGTACGGTCATGGATGATGGTGATGGATGTAATCATATAATATACAATGAGAGAATAATCTATTTGATTGTGTGTTTGTTTCACCTGAACCACTGGAGGAATTTGAAACTTCACATGTTACATGACCATTTGATGTAACGTATATTACTTGGATGACGTCCGCCCCTCAGAACTCACATGTATGTTTGTTTACAGTTTCAAACAAAAGCATAGGTGAGGCTACCGTCACAAACCATTTACTCAACATAGGTCGTGGCAATAATACGGTGGAGTTCGTGAGGGTGAGTTTCGTCACATTAGCTTCTGTCGATATTTCGTTGTCATGGATACAGTTGGTCGACGTTACGTTTTAACGGTGTTAATCTCAATTGAAAATGTTCACTTTTGTTGAGATCATGAACAGTGCAAGCAGATAGAAGACGAGTGAAACTGCCCATTCTCTTTCCTCTCCACCTTTTGACAAATAAATCAAAGTATTTCACTGTGCAACATCCAAACCTCTCCAACACCACGCCCAGCCGTACCTTCATTCCAGAAGAGACTTCCTTTGCAAAGAAAACTTGTCCAAAGGCTCCTTCACCCAACAACTCGCTCATCTTCGTTTCAGGAATGGGACCAGAAAGAAAATGCATAAACACGCCGAGTCAATCACAATCCCGATCACAAAAATACGATGACAACAACAAAAGATAGAAATGAGAAATTGTTTAAAGAAATAATTAATGAAACGCGAAGTTGTGCCAAAGATGAAACAAAAATCTCGAATTATCAGGTAAACAAACCAGGTATACGAACCTGAAGATCCTCCCATTCAAATGACAACGCCATTGCTATCAATGTATATCACAAAGACAGACGACAGATTATAATCTATCACAAAACAATCAGCACGGAAAGTGCAGAGCGACAAGTAACCTGTGCTTCGAGAACAGGACAAGAAACTACTTTGTGATGTCACAGGACAATGACGTCACTGGTGACGTCACAGAGCCACACGCTGAATATAACATTTTATCACCATTTATTTTTACCGTCAATAATTACTTGGACATTTAGCAAGATCAATTTACTGCAGAATGATGCCCGTTTTTTTTGTTTTGTTTTTGTATACAAGATCAAGGCTCGTGTAAGCGCTGACATTGATCACATTGATCACAAAAAGACAAACTGACACATAAAACATAAAACATGATAAATGGAGCGGGAGACAAGATGGAGACTCTCCATCTTCTCCAGCAGGGACATCGGGAGATCTGTGGGAGGGAGACGGCTTGGGGGTGGAGGAGGCATGGGAAGGGGGTGGGGAGTGGTTCGAGGTAAAAATAAAAAAAACACATGGACACTGACTGCTAGGACCTCCAGGGAAGAAGTCGGTATTTCAAAAAAGTGGATCTGGAGTGAATTAGAAAAGATCAAGGTTTTGGATGAGGGAAGATAAGAGATGATGGTGGAAACCTGTTTTAAAGACCTGGAGGGAGGAGTGCGATTGAAGAGAGTGAGGGAGTTTGTTCCAGAGGTGGGAGAAAAGACGAATGAAAGAGTGAAGGTGAATAGAGAGTCTTCATTTTGGCAGTTTAACCATAAGAGGGTTGTTGGCAGATCTTGTGCGACCTATAGGAATATTTGGGGGACAGAGCACAGGGAGAGCTGGCGGAGCGAGGCCGGAGAGGAGTCGGGAGAAGACAGAAAGACCACCAACCAGCCTGCGGTGAGTGAGTGAAAGGCCCTCGGAGTTAGCTTCATCGCAGGAGATTCCAATAATTCTGAATGCTTTGGTTTCAACAGCGTGAAGCCGAGCTAGGTGTGACGCAGGAGCACCAGCCCAGAGGGGAGAGCAGTATTCCATTGAGCTGCGGAAGAAAGCCTTGTATGTGGTGAGGAGCTCGGGTGTGCCAAGAAAGGATTTCGCATGACGGAGGATGCCCTGGCTTTGGAGGCCAGCTTGGAAATGTGGTTTTCACTGGAAAGGTCATGGCAGATAGTGAGACCCAAAAGCTTGAGTGACAGAACTTCTTGGAGAGGATTATTCAGAAAGTAGATGGGAGGGTTGTCCAGTTGGTCTTTTCTGAGAGACATAGTGAGAGTGTGAGATTTGTCAGGATTGAAAGACGTGGTCCACTTGTTTGACCAGTCTGTGATTTTGTCCAGGTCTGCAGAGAGTGGGGAGGCTGCAGACTGCCGATCTCTTGGATGAGGCATGGAGCGGCAGAGAGTGGAGTCATCAGTAAAGAGATGGAGGGGATTTTCCAGAGATTCGGAGGGATCATTGTTGAAGACCAGAAAAAGCACAGGGCCCAGAACACTGCCATGGGGAACTCCAGCCTGAACAGGAAGGGGAAATGAGAAAAATCCATTCAGGGCCACACGTTGACTAAGACCAGAGAGGAGGTCCGCAAGCCAAGCGTGGAGATTTCCATGGATACCATAGGAGGAGAGTGTGGTGAGCAGAGCGGGGTGCCAGACCGTATCGAAGGCACGTGATATGTCGAGGGAGACAGCTCTGATTTCCTGTTTGGCATTGAGGATCTCCATCCATTGTTGAGACAGCAGAAGCAACATGTCCAGAGTAGAACGACCTGGTCTGAATCCAAATTGATAATCCGAGATCAAGCCATTGGAGAAGAGGAAGGATTTGATGTCAGAAGCGATCAAATACTGCACGTTATACTACAGAATCAATCGTTATATCAAATACTGCAGAATAGTGCACTTTTTATCAAATATTGCAGAATAGTGCACGTGATATCAAATACTGCAGAAGAGTGCACGTGATATCAACAACTGCAGAATAGTGCACGTGATATCAAAAACTGCAGAATAGTGCATGTGATATCAACTACTGCAGAATAGTGCACGTTATATGAAATACAGCAGAATAGTGCACGTGATATCAAATACTGCAGAATAGTGCATGTGATATCAAATGTAGCAGAATAGTGCACGTGATATCAAATACTGCAGAATAGTGCACGTGATATCAAATACAGCAGAAGAGTGCACGTGATATCAAATACTGCAGACTAGTGCACGTGATATCAAAAACTGCAGAATAGTGTACGTTATATCAAACATAGCAGAATAGTGCACGTGATATCAAATACTGCAGAATAGTGTACGTTATATCAAATACAGCAGAATAGTGCCCGTGATATCAAAAACTTCAGAATCGTGCACGTGATATCAAATACTGCAGAATAGTGCACGTGATATCAACTACTGCAGAATAGTGCACGTGATATCAAATACTGCAGAATAGTGCACGTGATATCAAAAACTGCAGAATAGTGCACGTGATATCAACTACTGCAGAATAGTGCAAGTGATATCAAATACTGCAGAATAGTGCACGTGATATCAAACACTGCAGAATAGTGGACGTTGTATCAAATTCTGCAGATAATCAAATACTGTTTGGCAGATGTATTGGTTTGACGTACGTGTTGGGTTTGGCGAATGTGTTGGTTTGGCAGTTGTATTGGTTGGCACATGTGTTGGTTTGGCAGATGTTTTGGTTTGACGGATGTGTTGGTTTGGCAGAAGTGTTGGTTTGACGAATGTGTTGGTTTGACAGATGTGTTGGTTTGACGGATGTTGTGGCGGGCACAAGGGGCAATAAATCCGCGCACCAGTGGGTGGCGCGAGCGTCCAGGCGGGGACCGAAAGCGCATGCCCCGCCTTTCGACCGATCGGCCACGCCCGGGGACAAGGCGTGGCCTCGGGACATATATGCGGGCTCTAAGCTCGAGCCCGCCCAGACCCCAGTGCTGAAGTGCGACC
Organism: Myxine glutinosa; assembly: GCF_964187855.1. Lineage (NCBI taxonomy): Eukaryota > Metazoa > Chordata > Myxini > Myxiniformes > Myxinidae > Myxine > Myxine glutinosa. The sequence goes on along the minus strand of NC_136264.1, from coordinate 70,032,820 downwards.
TCTTAATAAAGACTCTTTGTTTGTCCCAACGCGTTGTGGCCTACCTCTCTGGCAATCGAGTCATGTGTGCACAGCACCACACTGGTGACCCCAATTGGTTCAGCCGTTGCTGATCCCCGAATGTGCCATGGCTATCAACGCCGTCAAACTCCCCGAGTTTTGGGAAGCGCAAGCCGACGTTTGGTTTCCCCCTGCTTCCCTCGTGGCCGCTGCTATGCCCCGCCCACTACCACCGCCGCCACCACCACCGCCGCTGACACGGCCGCCGCGGGGGCCACCGCCGCAAACTTGGTGCTACGACCATGCCAGGTTCGGCCGCAAGGCTAAAACGTGCCGCCCGCCGTGTTCTTTTGACAGGTCGGGAAACGACCGGCGCTCACTTGCGGCCATGAGCGTCGGCCATTCCGGCAGCCTCCTGTTCATCACGGACACCTTGTCCGGGCGCCGTTTTCTTTGCGACACAGGAGCGCAGGTAAGCATTCTCCCTGCCAGCACGTCCGACAAGCAAGCCGCGGGCCGGGGCCCCGCTTTGCTTGCCGCCAACGGTACACCCATCCGCACATTCGGGAAGCGTTGCCTCTCACTGCGGTTCGGAGGGCAGCGCTTTCAATGGTCGTTCGTGACCGCCAGCGTGCCCATGGCCCTGGTGGGCACGGACTTCCTATGTGCGCATGGGCTGTTGGTCGACGTGACGCGCAGACGTCTCGTCCAGGCCGAAACCTTCAGCTCGCTCGCTTGTTCGCTGAGCGGCTCTTTGAGCGGCTCACTGATCAGCTCACCGAGCGGCTTGCCAAGTGGCTTGCTGGAAGGTTCCGTCCCGGCGAGTTTAGTTTGCACGCTTCCGGCAGCGGACGACTTTACCCGCCTCCTAGCCAGTTTCCCGGCCCTCACGCGGCCCACCTTCTCAGCGGTGGCCGTTAAACATGGGGTGGAGCACCATATACCCACGGTCGGGCCGCCGGTCTACGCCCAGGCACACTGACTCGAACCCACGAAGCTCGCCGTGGCGAAAGCGGCGTTCGCCACGCTGGAGCGGCTGGGGATCGTACGGCGCTCCAACAGCGCTTGGGCTTCTCCTCTGCACATTGTGCCGAAGCTCGGCGGGGGATGGCGGGGACTACCGCCGGCTCAATGATGCCACCACCCCCGACCGCTACCCTGTCCTGCATATCCAGGACTTTTCCGCCCTGTTGGCAAACACGACCGTGTTTTCCAAGGTGGACCTCATCCGGGGCTACCACCAGGTCCCCGTACAACCGGGCGATGTCCCGAAGACGGCCGGCATCACCCCTTTCGGCCTCTTCGAGTTCCTGCAAATGCCTTCCGGGTTGAAGAATGCAGCCCAGGCGTTCCAACGGCTTATGGACAGCGTCTTGCGTGACTTACCTTTCCTCTTTGTCTACCTGGACGACATCCTAGTCGCGAGCGCGTCCCGGGAGGAGCACCTGCCCCACCTCCGCACGCTTTTCGAATGCCTGGGCCAGCATGGCCTAATCATCAACCCCGCCAAGTGCCGTTTCGGCGTCGCCACCATCGACTTCTTGGGGCACCGCATCACCAGGCACGGGGCCGTCCCTTTACCGGCCAAGGTGGAGGCGGTCAGGGATTTCCTGTGACCCCGCACGATCAAGGGGCTCCAGGAGTTCCTGGGCATGGTAAATTTTTACCACCGCTTCGTGCCCCACGTCGCCCAGCTCCTCCGCCCCCTGCACGAGGCCCTCCGGGGCAAGCCGGGCAAAGGTGACATCGCCTGGTCGGAGCCGATGGCTGCGGCATTTGCGGGCACAAAGCTGGCCCTGGCCAACGCCACCATGCTGGCGCACCCGGCGCCCGATGCGCCGATCGCCCTCACCACCGATGCGTCGGACTACGCGGTGGGCGCGGTGCAAGAGCAGTGGGTGCGTGGTGCTTGGCAACCGCTGGCGTTTTTTAGCCGGCAGCGTCGCCTGCACGAACGCCGCTACAGCACCATCGACCGCGAGCTGCTCGGGCTCCACCTGGCGGTCCGACACTTCCGCCATCTGTTGGAGGGCCGCCCATTCATGGCTTTCGTCGACCACAAGCCCCTTGTGTTCGCGATGGCCAAGGTCGCCGAGCCGTTGTCGGCACGGCAGCAGCGTCACCTCTCTGCCGTGTCCGAGTATACGACGGACATCCGTCACGTGGCGGGTAAAGACAACCCGGTGGCGGATTGCCTTTCCCGGTCCGTCGCGCACGCGGTCCACCTCGGGATCGACTATGGATCGACTCGGGACTATGGATGGCGGAGGACCAGACCACCGACCCCGGCGTCCAGGCCTTGCGGACCGCCGTCACGGGCCTCCGCGTCACGGAGGTGCCATTCGACGCCGCGGGCGTGGCCCTCCTGTGCGACGTCTCCCTCGGCCGGCCTCGCCCCATCGTGCCCGCGGGCTGGCAGCGCCCAGTGTTCGACACCATCCACGGCCTGTCCCACCCGGGCACGAAGGCCTCCCAGAAGCTCGTCGCGGCGAAGTTCGTCTGGCATGGCCTCAGGAAGGACGTCCGTGACTGGGCCAGGACGTGCCTCGCGTGCCGGCGCGCAAAGGTCCACCGCCACACCCAGGCCCCGTTGGCCCCGTTTGCAGTGCCCGACCGTCGGTTCGACCACGTGCACGTCGACTTGGTGGGACCTCTGCCCTCCTCGCGGGGGTTCACCCACCTCCTCACCATGGTGGTGGGACCTTATTTGGTGCATGTTTTGGTTTGGCGGATGTGTTGATGTGGCGGATGTGTTGGTTTGGCGGATGTGTTGGTTTGGAGAATGTGTTGGTTTGGCGGATGTGTTGGTTTGGTGGATGTGTTTATTTGGCGCATGTGTTCATTTGCACATGTGTTGGTTTGGCGGATGTGTAGGTTTGGCGCATGTGTTGGTTTGGCCGATGTGTTGGTTTGGCCGATGTGTTGATTTTGCACACGTGTTGGTTTCGCGGATGTGTTGGTTTGCCAGATGTGTTGGTTTGGCGGATGTGTTGGTTTGGCGGATGTGTTGGTTTGCCGGATGTGTTGGTTTGGCGGATGTGTTGGTTTGGCGGATGTGTTGGTTTGGCGGATGTGTTGGTTTGCCGGATGTGTTGGTTTGGCGGATGTGTTGGTTTGGTGGATGTGTTGGTTTGGAGGATGTTTTGGTTTGGTGGATGTGTTGATTTAGCGGATGTGTTGGTTTGGCGATGTGTTGGTTTGGAGGATGTTTTGGTTTGGAGGATGTTTTGGTTTGGTGGATGTGTTGATTTGGCAGATGTGTTGGTTTGGCGATGTGTTGGGTTGGCGATGTGTTGGTTTGGCGGATGTGTTGGTTTGGAGGATGTTTTGAGTTGGTGGATGTGTTGGTTTGGCGCACGTGTTGGTTTGGCGGATGTGTTGGTTTGCCGGATGTGTTGGTTTGGCGTATGTGTTGGTTTGGTGGATGTGTTTATTTGGCAGATGTGTTGGTTTGGTGGATGTGTTGGTTTGGCGGATGTGTTGGTTTGGCAGATGGGTTGGTTTGGAGGATGTTTTGGTTTGGTGGATGTGTTGGTTTGGCGGATGTGTTGGTTTGGCGGATGTGTTGGTTTGGAGGATGTGTTTGTTTGGCGGATGTGTTTGCTCGGAGGATGTGTTGATTTGGAGGACGTGTTGATTTGGCAGATGTGTTGGTTTGGAGGATGTGTTGGTTTGGCGGATGTGTTTGCTCGGAGGATGTGTTGGTTTGGCGGATGTGTTGGTTTGGCGGATGTGTTGGTTTGGAGGATATGTTGGTTTGGCGGATGTGTTTGTTTGGCGGATGTGTTTGTTTGGCGGATGTGTTGGTTTGGAGGATGTTTTGGTTTGGCGGATGTGTTGGTTTGGCGGATGTGTTGGTTTGGCGGATGTGTTGGTTTGGAGGATGTTTTGGTTTGGTGGATGTGTTGGTTTGGCGGATGTGTTGGTTTGGCGGATGTGTTGGTTTGGCTGATGTGTTGGTTTGGCGGATGTGTTGGTTTGGCGGATGTGTTGGTTTGGCGGATGTGTTGGTTTGGCAGATGTGTTGGTTTGGTGGATGTGTTGGTTTGGAGGATGTGTTGGTTTGGAGGATGTGTTTGTTTGGCGGTTGTGTTGGTTTGGAGGATGTTTTGGTTTGGCGGATGTGTTGGTTTGGAGGATGTTTTGGTTTGGCGGATGTGTTGGTTTGGAGGATGTTTTGGTTTGGTGGATGTGTTGGTTTGGCGATGTTTTGGTTTGGTGGATGTGTTGGTTTGGCGATGTGTTGGTTTGGCGGATGTGTTGGTTTGGAGGATGTTTTGGGTTGGTGGATGTGTTGGTTTGGTGCACGTGTTGGTTTGGCGGATGTGTTGGTTTGGCGGATGTGTTGGTTTGGCGGATGTGTTGATTTGGAGGATGTGTTGATTTGGCGGATGTGTTGGTTTGGAGGATGTTTTGGTTTGGTGGATGTGTTGGTTTGGCGGATGTGTTGGTTTGGAGGATGTTTTTGTTGGTGGATGTGTTGGTTTGGCGGATGTGTTGGTTTGGCGGATGTGTTGATTTGGAGGATGTGTTGATTTGGCGGATGTGTTGGTTTGGAGGATGTTTTGGTTTGGTGGATGTGTTGGTTTGGCGGATGTGTTGGTTTGGCGGATGTGTTGGTTTGGAGGATGTTTTGGGTTGGTGGATGTTTTGGTTTGGTGGATGTGTTGGTTTGGCGGATGTGTTGGTTTGGCGGATGTGTTGGTTTGGCGGATGTGTTGATTTGGAGGATGTGTTGATTTGGCGGATGTGTTGGTTTGGAGGATGTTTTGGTTTGGTGGATGTGTTGGTTTGGCGGATGTGTTGGTTTGGAGGATGTTTTTGTTGGTGGATGTGTTGGTTTGGCGGATGTGTTGGTTTGGCGGATGTGTTGATTTGGAGGATGTGTTGATTTGGCGGATGTGTTGGTTTGGAGGATGTTTTGGTTTGGTGGATGCGTTGGTTTGGCGGATGTGTTGGTTTGGCGGATGTGTTGGTTTGGCGGATGTGTTGATTTGGAGGATGTGTTTATTTGGCGGATGTGTTGGTTTGGAGGATGTTTTGGTTTGGTGGATGTGTTGGTTTGGCGGATGTGTTGGTTTGGCGGATGTGTTGGTTTGGCGGATGGGTTCGTTTGGAGGATGTTTTGGTTTGGTGGATGTGTTGGTTTGGCGGATGTGTTGGTTTGGCGGATGTGTTGGTTTGGCGGATGGGCTCGTTTGGAGGATGTTTTGGTTTGGTGGATGTGTTGGTTTGGAGGATGTGTTGGTTTGGCGGATATGTTGATTTGGAGGACGTGTTTGTTTGGCGGATGTGTTGGTTTGGAGGACGTGTTGATTAAATGATTTGCCGGATATGTTGGTTTGGCGGACATGTTGGTTTGGCGGAATAGTGCACGATATATCAAATACTGCAGTCTCGTGCAAATACTGCAGTATCTTGCACGTTTTATCAAATACTGCATACTCGTACATGATTTATCAAATACTGCAGAGCAGTACACGTTTTATCAAATACTGCAGAATAGTGCACGTTTTATCAAATCATTGTGTGAACTGAAAAATGCCATTGGGAAAAGATGTCGGGTTCGCTTGTTTCGGTTTCCCATTTGAACACCAAGCTCATGATCCCGAGATCTCAGCTTCCAATCCCGTCTGGTCTATTCATTTACCCATTGCCTCTGAGTGTCCACGTAATCCATGCAAAAGTAAATGCAGCTCGCTCGGTTGTCCCATGTATGTCCTGCCTTGTGCCTCCATAAACCGAGGTCTCTCATTGTCCTTGTCACTGATCCAAAACCAAGTCCCAACCTACCCAGGCGCGAAAAAAACTTCAAAATACACCATTTTCACACTGACCCAAACCCACCTCACAGTGAAGCCAATTTTCACACTGACCCAAACCCACCTCACAGTGAAGCCAATTTTCACACTGACCCAAACCCACCTCACAGTGAAGCCAATTTTCACACTGACCCAAACCCACCTCACAGTGAAGCCAATTTTCACACTGACCCAAACCCACCTCACAGTGAAGCCAATTTTTACACTGACGCAAACCCACCTCACAGTGAAGCCAATTTTCACACTGACCAAAACCCACCTCACAGTGAAGCCAATTTTCACACTGACCCAAACCCACCTCACAGTGAAGCCAATTTTCACACTGACCCAAACCCACCTCACAGTGAAGCCAATTTTCACACTGACCAAAACCCACCTCACAGTGAAGCCAATTTTCACACTGACCCAAACCCACCTCACAGTGAAGCCAATTTTCACACTGACCCAAACCCACCTCACAGTGAAGCCAATTTTCACACTGACCCAAACCCACCTCACAGTATAGCCAATTTTCACACTGACCCAAACCCACCTCACAGTGAAGCCAATTTTCACACTGACCAAAACCCACCTCACAGTGAAGCCAATTTTCACACTGACCCAAACCCACCTCACAGTGAAGCCAATTTTCACACTGACCAAAACCCACCTCACAGTGAAGCCAATTTTCACACTGACCCAAACCCACCTCACAGTGAAGCCAATTTTCACACTGACCCAAACCCACCTCACAGTGAAGCCAATTTTTACACTGACACAAACCCACCTCACAGTGAAGCCAATTTTTACACTGACCCAAACCCACCTCACAGTGAAGCCAATTTTTACACTGACGCAAACCCACCTCACAGTGAAGCCAATTTTTACACTGACCCAAACCCACCTCACAGTGAAGCCAATTTTCACACTGACCAAAACCCACCTCACAGTGAAGCCAATTTTCACACTGACCCAAACCCACCTCACAGTGAAGCCAATTTTCACACTGACCCAAACCCACCTCACAGTGAAGCCAATTTTTACACTGACGCAAACCCACCTTACAGTGAAGCCAATTTTTACACTGACCCAAACCCACCTCACAGTGAAGCCAATTTTTACACTGATCCAAACCCACCTCACAGTGAAGCCAATTTTTACACTGACGCAAACCCACCTTACAGTGAAGCCAATTTTTACACTGACCCAAACCCACCTCACAGTGAAGCCAATTTTCACACTGATCCAAACCCACCTCACAGTGAAGCCAATTTTCACACTGACCCAAACCCCACTTTGCGGTATACACCATGTAAACACGGGCCCCCATCATCTGGTATACGTAATAAATAGATGATCCCAAACAGGGTATGGGCTCCCTAAGTTATTAGTCCCCTACCGGTGTACACCGGTAGGGGACTATAGGTTTGCACGCCGTCCCACCGTCTGTCAGTCCGTCAGTCCGTCAGTCTGTCAGTCCATCAGTCCGTCAGTCCGTCACGCAAAGAACAGTTTTCCGGACTTTTTTTCTAAACTCTCAATGCTAATGATTTCAAACTTGGCACATGGTTTCCTCATGATAAGTTACAGATCAAGTTCGAACTTCACGACGTTTCGATCATTTTTGACAAAGTTATGGCACTTTGTTTATTCTAGAGTTCTCCTAAAGCCGCACCGCGTGCCCTCAGGCTCGTCTCGCGAACGTAAAAAGGGCGACACAGCGCGCGCTTTCGGGAGGGGCGGAGCCAAGCCGAGCAACATATATATATACACATCGATCATTGATCATGAACCGGGAAATATAATAAATTACTGATATTTAGCGACTCGAAAGGTTCTTCATCAACAACGTATTTTCTCGTGCTTCTGCTGAACTGTCTGCAAGGTGTATAAATCGAAGTCCCGAGTGCGAATCACAGGTGAGCCCGTCCTGAGGTAATTAGCGATTGGGAACGATTCAGAACCTGTGGGTAAATAACCCTTTGGTCATTTCCCCACCAGTTTTCCGGACGACAGACTGCCGGTAGGGAACATGTATTGCAGCGCAACACTCAGAATGCTTGTTTCTTCTCGATCAGGGGTTCTCTCAGTGGGGTCCACACACCCCTCGAGGTTTTCCTGGCAATACATGGAGGATTGGCCATAATTAATGTCAATGCAGTTATTTCACCTCTTTTCGTTCATATATGTTGATGATACCTTGTGTGGGAAGCGAGTTCTCTCTGTGCATCAAAAATGGTGTCTTCGCTGTTAAACACAGTATTTCACTTCAATGTTTTTAACGGACCGCCAGACATCCCTGTATGTGCCGCCCTCGAGCAGCGTGATTGGGAATCATTGGCACCATTACAACATCTATATTATAATAGCCGTAGATGATTCTGTCTGTCTGTCTGTTGGGCATCTGTCCGGGGTGTGGCTTACTCGGTTTGCAGAGTAGCTCCACCCATAGCTCCACCCATTCTGGGAGAGGCTTCATATAATTATAAACAAATATCCACCATTTTATTAACTCGCATAGCTTTGAGGCCTGTTTTGTAGGCCCGTGGTGTCTTGCTCTCTCTCCCAGTTTTATTTCAAATCAAATTCGATATATCATTTCATTTTTCACAGTCGCTAACATAGTTTTAGACTCGGTTGAAAAAAAACGGGCAGAAAATCCGATGAAAGTTGCCGTTTATAGAACGAAATGAATTCTCAAACGCCTGTAACTTCAAGGCCATTGAGTCTCTCTCACGCCTTTATCTCCAATCTAACTCACCATATGATTTCATTTTTATCGATGGTTTCAGACTCGGTGTCAGCAATAATTGAGAACATTCCACACACGCGGGAAAATGCAGATATATATATTTTAAATCGCGTCATGGTGTATCATACACCGCCCAACATGACACCGACGGCAACGTGTCGATATATATTAAAAATTCGCTTTTGCTTTTCCGTTAAGATATATTACTTTTTCGTTTGATGACAGTCGTCACAAAAACGTCAACAATGATGCCGACATATATTTCTTCGTTTTTATTTCATTCAACATTATTATCCGGAAGTAAAATATGTTTCAGGAAATTACCGAGAGATATTTCTTCGTTTTTTAAAATTAGTTATGTTGTGGCGGTTACCTTATGTGCAGGTAACCGCATGTGGCGGTTACCTTATGTGATTACCTTATTGGGCATAATACACGTGCACGGGCCTTTTAGGACTTGTGGTTGTGCGGACGTGACGCACGCGCGGTTGCCGGAGCCACGCCCTCCGAAGAGGGCTTTTGGCTTTATATAAGCATGCTGACTTCCGAGTTCCGTTCGAGTTTGGTGTGCTGGATCTTGCTGTTACAATAAACCATCTTCGAACCCTACGAATGGCCTCGTTCTCTCGCCTTCCGCGACTCCTAAAATGTGCGCATACCCTTTAAATAGGTTTATTTGAAATCTTTAATTTTCCACAATATAATTTACTTGCCATTTATCATTTGATGATTACGAGACAAATTCCTCTTGAGGATCGCGACAATTCATGCGCTGCGTGGAAACTTCTATTTCCAAAATGAATGAGACGCTCGATGAAGAACGCAGACTTGAACAGGATGCAGCAAGAAAACGAATGAGACGGGCGAACGAGTCCATCGACGAACGTCAATGCAAACTTGCGGGGTCACCCGTGGGATTCCCACGGGTGACCCCGCGAGTTACAATTATATTACCTGATCGTCGAATGCACCTGCCCCTCCCACGCTGTCACAACATCGCCTCCCACCTCATTCTCATCATCATTTTGGTATGTTACATGTACAAGGGCGTCATGATTATATCGGTTTCTTTTCTTCCACAATTTATCTATCATATTTTTTATTCTATATTTCATTATCTGCCAATACTTCGTTTTATCACCTTTGGTTAAACGTGAGGTTTTATCACCCTCACGGATGGTGAGAATTGGTCGATTCTCGAGGAAAATTGTGAAAAGGAAAATACTTCAAATATTAAATAGTAGCAAAGGTCTCCCACCCTACTCCCCTCCGAGCTCCCACCTCCCCCTCCCCCTCAACTCCCCCTCCCACACACCCCTTGCCCTCCATCCGGACTCCGGCACCCCTCCTTACCATTGGACTCCCTTGTCCTCCCTGCAATGCCCTCCTCTCACTCCCACCTCCTCCCCTCCCACTACCTCATCACCCACCCCCAGTCTTTGTACCCCCTCCCCCGCCCCACCCCTCCTCCTCCTCCTCCACTGTACTTTCTAGAAAACGAGGCCGAATCTCTGAAAGAAACGGAAACGAATCTCTGAAATCTCTGAAATGTGGATCGTGAATCCCTTTGCGTCCGAGCACATGATAAGGGTTCAACTGGGACAACCCAGGGAGTCACTTGTTGATTTGCACACGGATGACATGTAGACAACTTCCTTCACTACATTCTACAACTACCCGGACTTTTGAGTAGGTCTGATTGGTAAATTTTTACAAGTTGCTCATAATCGTTTTTCACATCAAAACAGAGATTTTTCGTATGTTTTTTGATTAAATTCATTCGAATTTGATATTCATTTCGGCGGCAAATGACTCATGAGCTCACCTGGAACAAAGTTTAGGAGAGCTTATGCGATGGCGCGTCGTCCATCCGTCCGTCCATCCATCCGTCCATCCATCCATCCATCCATCCATCCGTCCATCCATCCGTCCGTCCGTCCATCCATCCATCCGTCCATCCATCCGTCCGTCCGTCCGTCCATCCATCCATCCGTCCGTCCATCCGTCCGTCCATCCATCCGTCCATCCATCCATCCGTCCGTCCATCCATCCATCCATCCGTCCATCCGTCCATCCGTCCGTCCATCCGTCCATCCGTCCATCCGTCCGTCCGTCCGTAAAAACCTGAAACTTCTCCAAAACCGCTGATGGGATTGTGACCAAATTGGGCACAAATTACATTTGTTGTGTTGTGACTGAAGTTTGTTCATGGCATTTAAAAAAATCGGTGTCTGAGGGGATTTATAGGGGGGGCAAAGCGCATCCAGATTTTGACCCCCCCAAAATAGGTATTTGCTTTCTTTTCAGAAACTACACACACGATTTCGTTGAAACTTGACCACAACCTTCACCACCTCTGCTGTACTAAAGTTCGTTCATGGCATTGAAAAAATCGGTGTCTGAGGGGGTTTATAGGGGGTCAGTGCATCCAGGTTTGACCCCCCCAAAATAGGTATTTGCTTTCTTCTCAGAAACTACACACGCAATTTCGATGAAACTTCACCACAACCTTCATCACCTGTGATGTACCAATGTTTGTTCACGGCATTTAAAAAATTGGGGTCTGATTAGTTATACGGGGTTGGGGGGGGGGGGGGGGGGAGGGAGGGCTGCTCCCCAAAATAGGTATTTTTTGGTTTGTTTGTTTAAAGTCTTATGATTATTATCTTATGATTATTATGAATCTTATTCGTATGATTCTACATGCTGCACTATCTTCTAGCAACCATTGAAATACCTTGTCAGTGCAGTATAGGCCTACTGTTTATTCTACCAGGTGAGCGCCAGGGGTATTGCCCCTGTTATTTTGATATAGGACCCTCCCCCCCCCCCCCCCCCATCCCAATCCTCAAAAATGAGTTATTTTGACCGAAATAAATAACAAATTTGAATAAATCTCATGTTACCCGAACCTAAATCTAACCCAAACCGTTAACCGAGGCCGCTCATTGGCCGAGATGATCACATGATGTATCCCTGCTCTATGATTGGCTCTTTCTCGTCGGAAGGAGGTAATTTATATTCGTATTTTCTCCGTTAATAACGTTTTGTTTATTTAATTATTCACTGAATTTATTTATTTAATAATTGTTAAATTTAATTAAATAAATTGTTAAATTTTAAATAATACATAAATAAATTAAATAATAATAAATAAATAATTGTTAAATGTAATTTAAATTATTTAATAATTGCTCGCTTGGCCACCACATGGTTTCAGAGAATGGATTCTGAGCATTAATCGAGATCAAAACGAAGAAGCGGCATGCTCTACTGGACCTCGATCCTCAGATGCGGGAAGCACTGGAAATATCCAACAATCCTCGTTACGATGTCATCGCAGACCAAATGCAGAAGCAGAGAGGACATCAGGATCAGTTGTACAATGTAGCTGCACAGTCACATGAAAAAGTAAGTACACCCCATGGAAAGTTGACTTTTTCAACATATTCCAACATACAGCTATTTGATCTTCATTTCAACAATATTGATATTTAAAGATGATATAATATAACAAATATCATGAAACATTTACATTTTGTAGTCCATTGTATAATTTAAATAAACATAAATGCAAATTTCACATGTGGAAAAAGTAAGTACACCCCTACATTTATCACTACTTCAAAAACCTAAAATTAGAATCAGGTGCACCAGCTCAGGTGCAAATGATGAGAACATCGTCAGCAGATCTTGGAGGAACCTGTCTTATTTAAACCTCAGACATTTAATTTGGTTTGCTCTTTGATGTTGAAGTGTGTGGCGTCACCATGCCTCGATCAAAAGAGCTCTCTGAGGCCTTCAGAAAGAAGGTTATAGATGCCTACGAATCTGGGAAGGGATTTAAAAAGATCTCCAAACAATTTGAAATCAATCATTCGACTGTCAGGAAGATCATCTACAAGTGGAGAAGATTCCAAACAACTGCCAACTTGTTCAGGCCAGGCCGCCCCAGCAAGTTCAGCCCGAGAGCAGACCGCAAGATGCTGAAAGAAGTCTAAGAACCCCAGAATGTCATCACGGGACCGACAGGTAGCTCTTGCCACTGTTGATGTCAAAGTGCACGAGTCTACCATTAGAAAGAGGCTGCACAAATTTGATCTACATGAGAGGTGTGCCAGGAGGAAACCGTTTCTGTCCAGAAAGAACATCAGGGCAAGACTAAAGTTTGCCAATGAACACCGAGGCAAAGACCAGCACTTCTGGAACAATGTGCTCTGGACAGATGAGTCAAAGGTAGAGCTATTTGGCCACAGTACCAGAAGACATGTTTGGCAAAAACCAAAGACAGCATTTGACCACAAGAACCTGATACCAACTGTAAAGCATGGTGGTGGAAATATAGTTTGGGGCAGCTTTGCCACATCAGGGCCTGGGCAGCTCACCATCATAGAATCCACTATGAATTCTTCATTGTACCAGAGGGTGCTTGAGGATAATGTGAGGCCATCTGTCGGAAAGTTGAAGCTCAACCGAAGGTGGACCTTGCAACATGATAATGACCCTAAACATACCAGTAAATCCACCAAGAAATGGCTGAAAATAAAGAAATGGAGGGTTCTGGAATGGCCAAGTCAAAGCTCGGATCTAAATTCCATCGAGATGTTGTGGGGGGATTTGAAACGTGCTGTGCATGCAAGAAACCCCTCAAACATCGCACAGCTGAAAGAATTCTGCATGGAGGAGTGGGCAAAAATTTCTCCCAGTCGATGTCAGAGACTGGTAGTCGTCAGTTATAAGAAATGCCTACTTGAGGTTGTTTCTGCCAAAGTGGGCAATACCACCGATTGGAGCCAAGGGTGAACTTACTTTTTCCACATGCGAAATTTGCATTTATGTTTATTTAAATTATACAATGGACTACAAAATGTAAATGTTTCATGATATTTGTTATATTATATCACCTTTATCTATCAATATTGTTGAAATGAAGATCAAATAGCTGTATGTTGAAATATGTTGAAAAAGTCAAAACTTTACATGGGGTGTACTTACTTTTTCACGTGACTGTACGCATATTGTGGGAAAGGATGCAGGATTCTGGGCGTGTTTCTCGACCTATGTAAGCTGAGCAGAATTTCAAAATTTAAACTGTGGAAATTAGCTGAGCAGGAGTTACAAATGCTAGAAAAGTGTTCATTTGTTGAAAAAAAGAATAGTCTCCGGACGTCTGCAGGTGGTTTAATATGACCGGGCATATCTGAAAGGTACACAATCATAAAAAATTTTAAATCGATGTTTTAGATGATATCCCTGACCCCTTTAGCACAAAAAATAATTTTTGTACACCACTCCTTTCCTATTCCATCTCATGCACTGCATGACGTCATATCCGGGCACCAAAGGGGCCCACCAATGACGCGTGCCAAAAGGGTGAGTATTCAGTTTTCACTCCGTTTGTTTGTTTGCTTGTTTCCTTTGAGCGAGGAAGCTGAAATTTGGGCACACTAGCGAGCACGTGCTTTGGCAAAACGATATTTTCTATTTTTTGGTTAATCAATTAATTGATTAAATATTTAATTATTATAAATTTTTAAGTACGTACTTTATTTTCTTTCTCATCTTGGCAATATCTCAAGCACCTTTTGAGCTAGTTAGCTGATATTTGGACACGACAGTGACCAAGTAATTTGGCTATAATGCCTAAGTCACACATAGGCGGATTTGTCGGCGACTACTGGCGACTGGAAAAATTGCCACCACCCGCCGACAATCGTAATGAAACCGTAATGGACGGTCGCCTGTAGTCGTGGTTATCCTCCCCAGGTCGGCTGCAGTCGGCAAGAGCCGCAAAGGGGCCAAATATTTTTTTAAATGTTTAAAAACGGCACGCTCAGTCGCACTCGAAAAAAATCCATCATGCTGTCGTGATGGAACCGCCATGCTGTCGTCGGTATCCGTAATAAGAGCGTAAAGCGGCCGCAACCCAGTCGCTCATAGTCTTCCGCAATCGCCCCCACCAGCTAGCACGGCAGAGATGCGAATGCCATACGGCCTTCCTGCGGCATCTTCCCGACTACGGGCCGACACTGTTGCGGCTGCATATCGACTACAGAAGAACTGCCACGTCTCCCCTGCGGCTATGGGAGACTGATGACAGCAGTAGGACTAGTGGCGGCGGAGTTACGGCCATTGGCGACAGATACGACTGCCTGGCGACTGCATTACGACATACCACGATTCCATGGCAAGACAGGATGGTTTGAGGGTCTCCGTGGTGAGGTCCTGTGGTGCCGACAAGGATATGGCTTTATTGTTTGGACTTGGGACTTTTGGGAACTTTATTTTGGGGACTTTGGAAACTTTATTTATGGGACTTGAGACCAGTGGAAATAATTTGTTGGACTTTATTTCCATTCTCTCTCCCTGCAGAAAAGTTTGATTATTACATTACAATGATACATCTTTATTAACTTTCTTATTGTACATCAAACATCTTTATGCTTCATGTCATACATCATTGAAGTGAATAAAGTGAAATGTAAAATAGAGAAATAAAGATTTAAAAAGTTGTGAATCGTCTCCAATCGCCGGCGGTCTTATTGGTCTTGCGGACGTCGGAGTAAACCGCCATCCGGCCCCAAAGCAGTCGCCGCGATCCGCCATCGGTCGTAATCTAGCCGCCAGACTGTCGCCACGCTGCCACCGTGCATCCGCAATGCAGTCGTCGTCGATCTTCAACAGTCGCCATCCCACTCGGGGCGTCGTCGCAATGCAGTCGCAATGTGGCCGCCTGACCATATTTGACCGCCCGAAATCACCAGTGGTCGCCGAAAAATCTTGATCGCCGGCAGTCGCCAAAATATCCGTCTCGGTGTGACTTAGGCATAAAGGGTATTTTTTGATTAATCAATTAATCGATTATTTATTTAATTATTCGATTAATTACCTAATTATTTATTTTTCAAAAAGTTACAGGTTTGGATGAAACGGTGGTGTTTTAGGTATGCTGTTGGCCAATTGATTACGAAATTAATTATTTTACGATTATTTATTTTAATTGCATAATTAATCAATCAGTTATTGCACACCTCTCCCTCCCAATTGCATCTCAATGTGCTGCACTGCAGCATCGCCACGGGTCTCGGGCACCCTGGCAATGTCGTGCGCTGGAGAATGTTATTGGCATGGGGGTGGTGTACTTTGAATGTATCTCTACACGTTTAAAATATATATATATTTTTTTCATGTTGTAAAATCAGACCATTTTCACTTCCGTTATCCAAATAACTACTTCCGTTGATTCACGTGACGTGAAAGTTGCACAATTCAGTGACGGACGTGTATGTCTGCATTTCATCACGTTATTCTTGTGTTCAAGATGCTGCTGTGCCAAGCTATTAACTGTTCCAATCGGCGAGGAATTTGCCTACAGAACTCGTCATTTTTTTGTATCCTTGACCTGACCCACCACAAGATCGCCAACGATCGTGTGCTTTGTGGATGAAAAATCTGGGAACCAAATTCAACATTCAAAATATCGTGTTGTTTACGAAGACCACTGAGCCGTCAGCGTTCGTATTTGATCAACAGGCTCACTACCTGGGAAACAAGCCTCGGAAATTGCTGAAGTACGATGCTGTACCGACACTTAACGGATGAGATTTACGTATTGATATGAAGCCATGCCCATGTGAGCCAAGCTCAGAGCTTGTCCTCAAATAGTTATGCATATTACTGGAACACTTGCAGGGCCTTGCTGTTGCTTTGCTTACAGCCCATTATTATTCGTCCTGTTTGCCAAAAGTTGCTATATCGGTTCACTGTCTGCATAGAGTCCATAGATCAAGATAACGTGCCCAGCATATGGGAATACATAATATTTATTGAAGTGCCCTCAAGTCTATAATTGGTTTGGTTTGAGCATCTATAATATAGAACTCCAGACGGGGAATAAGTGGTGTTAAGAATAACATCCATCATCATTGACATCCAAAGGGGCACCAATTTGATTAATACAGCTGCATGAATAAGTAAATGTATTTTATTTGCCAGATGTCGGCGCCCCATTATAAACTTTTCTGGAGCATTACTTGGTTCCTCCGACGAACACAAGGGTCTTCCAGCATGCACACGAGATTTTTTGAATGTCACTTCTTTTCTCATGTTTGGCATTTCCTACAAGTTATGGAATGTTGCTTCTTTTCTATATCTTGCCACTTGCCAAAATATCTAAAGGGGCATTTTCCACAAAAATTACTACCGGAGTCGAAATTTTTCCATGTGCAACTTTTTGGAGATCGCCCCATGAGCCAAGCAAAAATAGGACAATGGGTCCTGCAGCTCACCTGGATCAGGAGCAACATTCACCCCCAGCCCCACCCACTTCAGAGCCTGATATATTTAATGCCGTGAACAAGCTTTGTTACATCACGGGCGATTAAGGTCGTGATCAAGTCTCATTGAAATTGTGTGTGTAGTTTCAGGGAAGAGAGAAAATATCTATTTTGAGGGGGTCAAACACCCCCTGCCCCATAAAGCCCTTTAATGAATGCAGATTTTGATGCGGTCAATATACCTTAATTAGGCATCAGAAATGAATGTTGTAGCCAAGTTTCATCAACATCCTGTGTAGTTTGGGTGAAGAAAGCAAATACCTATTTTGGGGAATCAAAACCCCTCCCCCATAATGAGCATAGATTTTGAATTTGTTTCGCAAGCCATCAGACGTATTGGCCGATGTATATTCCAAGCTTCAGCTTGTTTCAATGTATAGCCAGAGATATGAGTGCAAACACATTTTGGGCGGGCGGACAGACGGACTGAACCACCTACGGGAATTCGAGGGTTTTAAAAATAAAGCTCAAGAATGCGGAAACGGACGTTGCTGAAATTTGGAACATTACCTCGATGTATAAAACATTGACTTCTGAAATTTGCAGCCAATTTCGTCCAGTAGAAGCCGAGAAACGAATTTTCGGTCCCAATGTTAAAGATGCAAAGAGAAACGGGTCCCATATAAAGGGAGGGGTGCTTTGCGCCTCCCTTGATAGCTCTTCCACATGCCTCGACTCCACAAAAATGAAATCATACTTCACATTTAAAACCAGTCATATTGAGCTATCTAACCATACACATTTACAATTTATACAATGCGACGCATCAAACAGGAAAATAATGTAAGGAAAGGTTTTATTGGACCATGGAGTTGGAAATGGAGTCAAAACAAAACAGTGACATCGATAAATAAAGCAAAGTGGACAAAGTTACAGTAATCCAGAGGGATTTGAGATGTGAACCCCAAACTTAAATTTTTTTTTTATTCCCTCTCCAAAATAGCAAACCAACAGCAAACTTTTCCCATTACAGTACTGACAGAAGTGATAATTTTTACGTTCAACTTCAAACAAAAAACACCTACGCATTTTTGCCACCATGTTTGTTTAGGGAATGTCGACCAATTTAACTTGGCCAAAAACCTCGGCCTCCAGAATCTTTGTATTTAGAGTGGGGTTCAGGCCATGGTAAGAAAATATTACCTAAATACCATTAAACAAACAAAAAAAAACAAAAAAAAAAAAACACAAAAATGTGGAATGACAAGATATATCTAGCACAAGCAAAGCTGGATGTAATTGTTAACTCACCAGCCAAGAGTAGTCACAACATTGCCAGCACACATTTCTTCTGCAGAAAATTTACACTTTATTCTGTGTCTGCGGTGGTCCCCTTCCCTCCTCTCTCAGTGGCCATTTTGAAAGAGTTCCCGATACTCACTGCCAACCCCACTAAACGTCAGTGTATTTCTTGATTTCATCATAGAGGACAAGCACAAAAGCACCACCCATTCCACGTAAAACATTAGACCAGGCACCCTTGAAAAAGGCACGGCCTCCTTCTTGCCTCGCGATCTTGCGCCAACAGTCCATGGTCCCCGAGTACATGATGTCACCTGCCAAACATTTGTGGGGATTAAGAGGCATTAAAAAACGTTTTAACAAAGAAGGGGGGCGGGGGGGAGAGGGGGACGAAGCATGCATGCATACCAGTCTTAAAGACAAATTTCAAGCTCACCTCCTTTACGACCAGACTGCATCATCATGCGCCGTCGGACGGTGTCAAATGGGTAGGAGACAAAGCCAGAAACGGCCGTGACCGTCTGAGCAATAAGCCAGCTCACAACGATGTGGGTGTTTTTCGGATCAGGCAACATGCCTGCAACAAAGGATATCAAAAGTGGTTCATTTCAGTGGCAATTTGGCTGTCAGGGATCAACTTCCAGACTGCATGTGACCTGCAGTGAAAATCTGCATTTTGCAAAATGTCCTTTCAAAATTACCAAGCCATCCCCAACAATCAAATGAATCTGGACCACTCAAATGACAATACCCACATAATCAGTACAACAGCACAAACCGATTGAATAATTATTTTTTTTGCCTCCGCAGACAAAGGCATTCTTTTTTTGGCTTGTCCATCTGTGCATCAGTAACAGATTTTCGTTACCGCGATAACTTGAAGCGCTGATGGGATTTTGCCCAAACTGGGTACAAGTCTGTACTATAATGCAAAGATGAACCGATTCGATTTTGGATTCAAAAGGTCAACAGTTAATTGTCATGTTACGTTCAAATGAAAAACCTAATTTTTAATATTTTACCACAATAGCTTACAAGAGCTTGCCTTTCAACCAAAGTTGACAGATTAATACAAATATTACCCGATTCAATTTTGGGCTCAACAGGTCAGATGTAATGTGGCTTCGTCATTTTGCAGATCATAACTCGAGTTGAAAGCATCTGATGTTTTCTCTCTCATGTGCCTATTAATGGGATCAAACATAATGGTTTGACAATCAACATGGGAGGAGGCATATCCAATGACACATTCATACCCAATTCTGGTTTCTCGTTTTAATTTTTATAAAAGGTCAAGCAAGGTTTGAAAAACAGACAAACACCTTTATAATGACATGGGGGGTTATGGTCCCTGGTCAAGGAAGAAAAAAAAAAATAAAAAAAAAATCAGAAAGAAAAAACAAACTAGAACGGCACTCGGTAGAGCACATACCTCCCTCCATCAGGCTGCACAATTTACGTATTGTATCCTCCTGATAGGCCGGATCTGGATCCAGACTTGAACCAAAATCTAATCTGCTTGTTCTAATCACCTACCCAACGCATCCATCTCATTTTATTATAACATCTGGAGATATTGTGCTATACCTATACCGCATCATCTCATTTTGGTCCGGCCATTAAAACATTGCCTCAAAACAGGGAACCAGGATTGTCATGGGGCCCGCAAGGCTAACCCCCGCTCTAGCGGGAAAATGGCCTTAAAACGATCATTCATTCATTTATTCTCAATTGGCTTAGCGGTCGCCTGGTGTTGGCTTAGCGGTTAGGGTTCCTGCTTGGGATCCTAGGATCCTGGGTTCGAATCCCGGTTGATCGCTGAATTAACGCCAGGGAGGTTGACCCAGCCTGTCATCCTTCCGAGGTCGGCAAATTGAGTACCAGTTCACTGGTAATTCCCTGTGTGTCGCAAGAGGCAACTAAACGGTTGGCGGCAGGAAGGGCATCCGGCCATAAAACATTGCTTCAAAAAAAAGGGGACCACGGTGCCCGAAAAAGGCCAACCCCTGCTCTGCAGGGAAAAATGGCCTCTAAAGGTGGTTTTCTTTTTTTTTTCTTCAATGGTGAAGAATAAAAATAATAACAAGCGTTACACCTCGGCCCCCCGTCGGGGAAGTGACGAGAGTCGACAAAGTGGAAGACGCAGAAAACATGCTACGATATGATATTTCGCTCAAGGTTCAGACATACATGGAGACGGCCATCTTGGATTTTGACGTGGCGACCCAATTTTCAATAGCGTTCTTCCTTGTGCCTAGATACACCCAAACACCAGATTAGAAGTTGGTACTTCGCTTATTTTTCAAGATATGATATGAAAGATATGATATATGATATGATATGATAAGATAAGATATGATATGATAAGATATGAAATCTTTCCTCTTCTCCAATGGCTTGATCTCTGATCATCAAATTGGTTTCAGACCTGGACACCACTCTGGACATGCTGCTTCTGCTTTCTCAACAATGGATGGAGGTCCTCAATGCCAAACAAGAAATTAGAGCAGTCTCCCTCGACATATCACGTGCCTTCGATACGGTCTGGCACCCCGCTCTGCTCACCAAACTCTCCTCTTTTGGTATCCATGGAAATCTCCACGCATGGCTGGCGGACCTCCTCTCCAGTCGTAGTCAACGTGTGGCCCTGAATGGGTTTCTCTCATCTCCTCTTCCTGTTCAGGCTGGAGTTCCCCAAGGCAGTGTTCTGGGCCCTGTGCTTTTTCTGGTCTTCATCAATGATCTCTCCGACTCTCTTGAAAATCCTCTCTATCTCTTTGCTGACGACTCTACTCTCTGTCGCTCCATTCTTCATCCCTCAGATCGGCAGTCTGCAGCCTCCTCACTCTCTGCAGACCTTGACAAAATCACAGACTGGGCAAACAAGTGGAACATGTCTTTCAATCCTGACAAATCTCACACTCTTACGATGTCTCTCTGAAAAGACCGACTGGACAACCCTCCCATCCACTTTCTGAATAATCCTCTCCAAGAAGTTCTGTCACTCAAGCTTTTGGGTCTCACTATCTGCCATGATCTTTCCTGGAAAAACCACATTTCAAATCTGGCCTCCAAAGCCAGTCGCCGACTGGCCATCCTCCGTCGTGCGAAGTCCTTCCTTGGCACACCTGAGCTCCTATCCACATACAAGGCTTTCATCCGCAGCTCAATGGAATACTGCTCTCCCCTCTGGGCTGGTCCTCCTGCCTCACACCTAGCTCGCCTTCGCGCTGTTGAAACCAAAGCATTCAGAATCATTGGAATCTCCCGCGATGAAGCTAACTCCAAGGGCCTCTCACTCACTCACCGCTGGCAGGTTGGTGGTCTTTCCGTCTTCTACCGACTCCTCTCTGGCCTTGCCCCCCCCAGCTCTCTCTGGGCTCTGTCCCGCAAATATTCCTACAGGTCGCACAAGATCGGCCTGCAACCCTCTTTTGGTTAAACTGCCAAAACCAAGACTCTCTGCTCACCTTCACTCCTTCATTCCTCTTTTCTCCCACCTCTGGAACAAACTCCCTCACTCTCTTCAATCCCACTCCACCCTCCAAGTCTTTAAAACAGCTGTTCACCACCATCTCTTATCTTCCCCCATCCAAAACCTTGATCCTTTCTACCCCCGCTAATTTCACCCCAATTCCACTTTTTGAAATACCAACTTCTGTCCTGGAAATCCTTGGGCTTTATACTTCTCCCTCCCCCCCCCCCCTTTCCCATGCCTCCTCCCCCCGGGCCCTCTCCCTTCCACACATCTCCCTGCTCTCGGATGTTGTGTTTGTGTGCTTCCCCTTTTCTCCCTATCTTGTCTTCCGCTCCCTCTTTTTGTGTATTTTGTTTGTCTGGTCGATTTGTTTGTGAAGTAAATGTTAGCTCTTTCACAAGCCTCGATTCAGTATACAAAAAAAAAAGAAGGTTCAGACATACATGGCGGCGGCCATCTTGGATTTTGACGTGGCGACCCAATTTTAAACAGCGTTCTTGCTTGTGCCTAGAAACACCCACACACCAGATTAGAAGTTGGTACGTAGCTTATTTTTCAAGATATTTCGCTCAAGGTTCAGACATATATATATATATATATATATATATGGTGGCGGCCATCTTATATTTTGACGTGGCGACCCAATTTTCAATAGCGTTCTTCCTTATGCCGAGATACACCCACCCACCAAATTAGAAGTTGGTACTTCACTTATTGTCCCCCGTCGCACCGCAGAGCGAAAGGGGGACTATGGTTTTCCCCTCCGTCCGTGTGTCCGTCCGTCCGTCTGTCTGTGCGTGCGTGCGTAAGCGAAGGACTGCATTCAAATTTGGTGTGGGTACAACCCACGTCAAAATACAAGATGGCCACCACCATGTATGTCTGAACCAAGAGATGAATATCTTGAAAAATAAGCGAAGTACCAACTTCTAATTTGGTGGGTGGTTGTATCTCGGCATAAGGAAGAACGCTATTGACAAGTATTGGGTCGCCACGGCAAAATCCAAGATGGCCGCCACCATATATATGTCTGAACCTTGTGAGCGAAATATCTTGAAAAATAAGCGAAGTACCAACTTCTAATAAGGTGTGTGTGTGTGTGTCTCGGCATAAGGAAGAACGCTATTGAAAATTGGGTCGCCACATCAAAATCCAAGATGGCCACCGACATGTACGTCTGAACCTTGAGCGGAATATCTTGACAAATAGTGGGGCGGCTTAGCCCAAATATTCAAAAGAATTGTGCATTTTGTGATACAAGCACCAAATTTGGCACACTAGTAGACTATCATATTATGAAAAGATCTGGATATTGGGCCATCTCAGATTCAGAGATTTGATTTTTGCAAGATTTGCAGATTTTGCAAGCTGAGATTGCATCGCCAGGGACGGCCGACTCCTTCCTACGAGCTGCCCACGTCACCCGCACAAGAAGAGCTCATCAAATCACTGCAGCGGCACTGCACATCCTGCAACACCGTGCGTATGAACGCCACTGTATGACATATGCTGATGATGCAGAAGACCTGCCTGAGTTCGAAGACTGGTGTCACCAGAGAGGAGAAGACATTCCCAACTTTCAGTACTGGGCAACTGTGCTGGAACTAGAGATGTTGGTACTGGTCTACGTGCGTTCTCTGCGGCAGGCTTCATTCACGACGTACCTTGATGCCCTGACGGAACTGGTCCCATGGTTCCATGCCTTAGACCACACACACTATGCCAGGTGGGTCCCTGTTCACCTGAGGGACACGGTTGCACTCCCAATGAAGCACCCAGATGTAGCCAGAGAATTCAGGGCTGGCAACTTCACTGTACAGAAGACGAAGAAGGTGTTCTCTTCGATCCCAATCGAATCGAAATCTTGCAAAAATCAAATCTCTGAATCTGAGATGGCCCAATATCCAGATCTTTTCATAATATGATAGTCTACTAGTGTACCAAATTTGGTGCTTGTATCACAAAATGCACAACAGGTTTGCTATGCTGCTACACTAAAATAAGCGAAGTACCAACTTCTAATCTGGTGTGGGTGTATCTCGGCATAAGGAAGAACGCTATTGAAAATTGGGTCGCCACGTCAAAATCCAAGATGGCCACCTTGCGTCTTCCACTTTGTCAACTCGCATCACTTCACCGACGGGGGACCGAGGCATAACGCTTGTTTTTCAAGATATTCAGCTGACAAGGTTCAGACATACATGGCATCAGACATACATGGTGGCGGCCATCTTAGATTTTGACGTGGGTTGCACCCACACCAAATTCGAATGCGGTCCTTCGCTTATGCACGCACGCCCGCCCGCACGGACTGAGGGGAAAACCATAGTCCCCCTTTCGCTCCACTGTGCGACGGGGGCCAAAAAAAAAGTATCAGATCCAGATCTTCACCAAAAGCAAATCAATGATTCCTTGTCACACACAACCTGTCCAAGTCTTGTCTGAATCCGTCCACATCTTTTGGGATAGCCAGTTCAGACAATATGACTTCAGGAACCACAGACTTAAATGATTATGGCCTTATCACATCCAACCAGGGAGGACGAGACTGATGTGAGATGAAGCAAAGACATCTGATCCACGTGCAGTACTCATGCATATGGCATGGATTGAGTGGAGTGCTACAATCTCGCACAACCTGCCCTCATTTCACGTGTCTGTCCAGACAAGAACCACCACAGGACAGCGAGGAACACAAGAAAGAGCACCCAGAGAGCCTGACAGCTCAACGCACAGAAACCCACGAGAGAGCTTCAGCAGAGTTAGTTTTGCAAACTTTTTTTTTTTTTAAAGTGTATACCACTCAATACATT
This sequence comes from Myxine glutinosa, assembly GCF_964187855.1. Classification (NCBI taxonomy): domain Eukaryota; kingdom Metazoa; phylum Chordata; class Myxini; order Myxiniformes; family Myxinidae; genus Myxine; species Myxine glutinosa. Next base: position 70,008,398 of record NC_136264.1, on the reverse strand, counting down.
ACAATAAATATGTACATCATTTAATGCTAGAATATGTATATAACTTAATGGGATCAGCACATGGTAAGCTGTTTTCATCCACGATTTTATTTATATTTTTACCCTCGCCAGAGGAGAGGGTATAGTCAGGTTCACTATGTTTTTTCGTTCAAAATTTTGGCAGATTAGCAAAACTATACATTTTTGGAATATTCAGAGCATGAGGAATCCAAAAATTAATGTTTACATTTGTGTAGACACCTTTGCGAAAATGACACTCAGGACAGTGATGAAGATCTGTAAAAGCATATTCCTGAACGGTATAGACCTCGTAGATCCTGTGTATAGGACTTATAGTTCAATCTGATACTACCTATAACTTCCTATAACAACCTATAACTTCAAAGGACTTGCATCTCGGCATAAGGACTCATGTATTATGTAATACAGTTATATCACAAATATAAAGACAATGGTTTTCAATTACCTTTGTTTGTTGCTTTTCTATAATCCTGAGCACTATTTTGAGGCCTTTATTGGATTCCTTGACCCAGAAAACATAGGATTAGCATATTTAATTAAGTCTCTAGGTTGACTAGAAGCCGAGATCACGCAAAATATGTATTTTATAGCGACCATTTTCAAAATCCAAAATGGCGGCCATGCAGGTGTCTGTGCAAATGCCAACATTGATTTTCAGATTCTCCATACTCTGAAGATTCCAAAAATGTACAGGTTTGCTAATCCCAAAATTTTGAAAGAAATAATATTTGTTAACATAGTGAACCTGACTATCTTCATCACTGTCCTGAGTGTCATTTTCGCAAAGGTGTCTACGCAAATGTAAACATTAATTTTTGGATTTCTCATGCTCTGAATATTCCAAAAATGTATAGTTTTGCTAATCTACCAAAATTTTGAACGAAATTATATTTGTTAACATAGTGAACCTGACTAGTATTGCATTTGAGTTCGTTTGTTTGTCCGCACAGAATAAATACGATTTTCTCTGCAACCGTTGGTCAGATTGACAGGAAATTTTCACCAGAGGTGCACCTCCTCCTGTAGAATTTAAAAAAATGTTATGGCGTCATCAGTCATGTGGTTAGACGGCCATATTTGTTTTAACACAAAATATTTTAAAACCACTAAAAACATGTCCTGGCAAGGGTCTGCAATCTCTGATTGCTCTTCGTTTCATTTGTTATTTTATGTACACTTGTGTATATGTCCTTTTGCCCTCAGGCTACCAGATACTATCGTTGGAGGTATTGACTTATATAGGGTTGGTTTTCTAAGGCTTATATCAAAATATTAACTTATATCAAATGGGTCTTTTGAGGTGAAAGTGTGATGACGTCACCACGTCACGCGGCACGAATGCGCGCCTGTGTCGTTGGAGGTACTGACTTCTATAGGGTTGGTTTTCTAAGGCTTATATCAAAATATTAACTTATATCAAATGTCTTTTAAGATGAAAGCGCGATGACGTCACCACGTCACGCGGCACGAATGGGTCCATTGTGCACGCTTTCGTTTTATTTCCAAATTAAAATCTGTTTTCACTTTTGCCGTAAAAATGACATCAGTGCATCGAATGTGGTATCTTATTTGGTGAAATTCGGTCGATTTGAAGTGGTGAAAATAAAATGTGATCGTGGAAAATCGTAGCGAGGGGCCATTTTGAATCGGTTTTCGATTATTGCACCGGATTATTGCACCCTCCGCCATTACCCTGCCATCACCCTCCCATCACCCTTTATTGGACCATTTGACTTCTATAGGGTTGGTTTTCTAAGGCTTATATCAAGATATTAACTTATATCGAATAAGTCTTTTAAGGTGAAAGCGCGATGACGTCACCACGTCACGCGGCACGAATGCGCGCCTGTGTCGTTGGAGGTATTGACTTATATAGGGCTGGTTTTCTAAGGCTGTAGGCCGCACCTCATTTTGTCAAATAGTGGTATTCGGGTGGTTCCGGTATTTGGGACCGCAGGGACGGAAAGTGCAGGTACGGGGTGCTTGGCACTCCCCAGCCGGCCCGCTCTGAAGGTTCGGATCGGGACACCGGGATTCATTCCGGTCGCCCGGTCGGCCCGGAGGTGGGGGTGCGGGGCCTGTCACGGAACGTCAAAACAAACGGCCTGCCGGGGCCGCCCAAAAGTCGGGCGTGAGGGGCGCGTCCACTAATGGAACGCCTCTCGCTTCCCAGATCGAGGGCCACGTGGTCAGGAGAACCTCATCCCTTCTGGTTGCCCTGCCGTCCCACCGGGAGCGCTGGCAGGGTGTACTTCAAACTAAGCTTAAGTGTCAAGTGTTAAGTTCCTCCTTGCCCTCGCAAGGGAAAGGCTAGGGTCAAGCTCTTCCAAATTTCCAAACACTAGAAATCGGACGTCTCAAATTAATTAATTATTTGTTAATACATCTCAGTCGCCCGCGACCTCTAGCGTGGGCGTCGAACCAGTTCATTTCCGGGCGACCAGGCCGAGTATCGGCCCGGCCGTGGCCGAAGCCGTTGATTCCGCCGTAGCACGCTAACGCGTAGGCTCGCGCGTCCCCGGTCCGCCGGGGCTCCGCGGGTGTCCTACCGTGCCCGGCACTGCTGATCTCTCAAACTTCCGGGAGTAGGTGCCGGTGCCCGGGGACGGAGTTCGCTGTCTAAACATGGTAGCGCTAGGCCAGTGGGACCGCCGGGACCCACATGCACTCACAAGTTGTTATGCGCGTGGGCGGCAGTATCACACCGGGGCGCCCAAACGCTCCCCGGCTAAAGTTCATCCTGAAAGCGCCCACATTGTGCGGACAAACCAAGTCAAGGGCCACGTGGTCAGGAGAACCTCGTCCCTTCCGGTCACACTGTGCCTATCGGCCGGCCTCGAAGACCAAAATTGTGACGGTGTCACCCGAAAAATGGCAGCCACCTCCACCTGCAACTTAAATTTGTAGATAGTGCAAATAAAACTTGTATGCAGCCATGTGCTGTGTTAAAGACTACCTCTGTGTCGACCTCCGTTTTGCAATGGTTCTCCCAATTTGTTTGGCACCAGGTCCACAAAAGGTTAAGCCAAAAGGAAGTACCAGGTCCCTGACCATTTTATGCTTGCAAGCCCACACATAAGATACCCACCCACCCATTTATTACAAGTTGGGCAAAATTTCAAGCAAACGGTGAAAGTTCAACAGTTTAAGAATTGAAATTTCGATTTCATTTTGAGTTAACATTGAGGAGGGCCAGTCATCAACTAGAGGGCCAGTCATCAAACCAGAGCCATCTTTCAGAGGGTGGGAGTGGGGAGGGGGTGAGAGGGCTTCAGTAGCTTCACTCTTCAGCCACTTCATTATACATGGCAAGACAATATGCTAAATAATTGCACGCCGAGCACGTCTTCTTGAAACATCTAGTACTGCTAAAAATTAATCCTACTATATTAAAATAAAACGATTCTCTCTCACGTGTATGTAAATCTGTAAAACAAGAAAAACAAAACAAAACATGGCTGTCCAGATCTCAACCAAATTTTGCATACGTGTTGAATGTTGATGTTACCCAGGTCAGAACCGCAATACTAGCACTAGTTTGACGAACTCGGTGAAAACGACTGATTTGAGGATACATGATCACACGACTGCAAAGCATTGCCTTGCTATCCACAATCACCAAGCGAAGTGCTAAATTATGTGCGTCTGTGTGAACACTCATATTTACATCTCATCATTTTTCATTTTGAAGTTGGTTTTGCGGTGTAAAAGATGCTGTGCTGTTCAGCCTGGGGCAGTTCCAATCGATCAGACGGAAGAGAGAGGATGCATCTTTATCCTCGTGATCGAGAAAGGAGGAAAATATGGTAAAATAAAAGTTTGTCGCACGGGAGGGACAGCCAACTACTCTTTTCTGTGTGTGGCGAGTTTAGAATAATTGTTGCTGTTAGAATTGGCTAAGTAGAATAAGGATAAATAAGTAAAAATAACTTAAATGGTAATTGATCCACCATGAGAAAGAGAGATTCACGTCTAGATTCCCCTTCTCTCATGGCAGATCAATTACCATTTGAAGTATTTATTTATTCGTTTTGAGTTCTCTTCCCACCCAAGCAGAACATGCTAATTATGTGCCAAAATGATCGATGACATCAAGTAGAATTATTAGTTGTACCACGTGACATTCTGTTATGGTAATATGATCTTATAATGGACAACCTTTTCTGTGATTAATGTAATAAAGGTGTGGCCCAAATAAAACAATCTGTCAGTGTCAGCATGAACAAGTCATGTAACAGAGATCAGCAAGACCGATAGTCTAACAGCGGCGTAGCCGGGCTTGTTTGATACTTTCGTTCAAGAGGAAAGTATCACCTGGGTGGGGACACGAGTTAGCAAAGAATGCTAGTTTTTTTTTTTGTTTGTTTTTTAACGTCAGGCATGGACAGCCAGATCGTGAATGACGGATTAGAAAAAAAAAAAAAAAAAAAAAAAGGCGAATGGCAAACGAACCAATAAATTCCACATGCTTGTGCCACCTTCAGTCGAACGTCAGGCATTGACAGCACACGCGCTCCATATTTTCATTTCAAACAGCATCATCCATCACTCCAATCACAAATTAATACTGTGGTATTAATATATCAAAATATAATGTTAAATCACTTTTGTATTGAGATATCAAACCAGCGAACTGTCATATGTTCACTTCCAGATTCGGGAGCAAGGTCCATGTCAATTTCATGTCAAGATCACAATTATACCGAGGAATTTCTGAAACCACCTACCTACCTTACGACACCTGCTGGAACCTCAAAATGTTTCACAGGTTATTATATTTCCTTTTCGTAAAATATGCAACGCTAATGGTTACAAAACGCATCCCCATCCTGTGACCAGATCCTCAGCTATGATTCGTGTATGTTCGTGGGGACATACGGACAGACAAATGCTGTTCTAGACGGCAATGGGCTAGGGCTAGGGCTACACTGCAAAAATCAAGCAAGGTTAGATGCTTACTGTAAGATATAGATAAGTGGATTTAGATTTCAAGGTCTGAAAACCAATACAGCAAATTTCTCAATGTCACACGAAGCCAACCTATAATACCTGGGCATGTTTTATCTGTACAAGGCAGTTAGGATTGTGTGGTTGCACATGTATGGTGGCAGTAGATGCTTTCACAACTATAATGTGAACAGCTGGTGGGACATAGTTTATACATGGCTGGTAATGACCTCCGACATCAAAATCTAATCAGTCCAGCTTTGAATCGTATACACTTTCACCAAGTTTGGTCAAAATCCCATCACTGGTTCACAACTTAACTCGATAACAGAATTTATACCTAACGGGACCTCTAACCTTTGACCATCATCGAATCGATTAATCTTTGCATCATTATACATACTTGTACCAAGTTTGACTTTGATTCTTTCAGTCGTTAAAGTTGTTGCGGTAGAGAAAACCTATCATGGACAGACATACATGGACAAATCTGAAAACACAAGGTGTCCGGCAACTTAGTTGGTAGAGTCATAAAAATAGAAAATAGGGGCAATACCACTGGGCGCTCGCTCACCTGGTACAATAAAAGAGTTTACTACACTGACGAAAGGTATTTTAAACAGTATCACAGTATTTTTAACCAACTTCAATGGTTGCTAAAGACAGGGCGCCATGTACAATCATACTAACGTAATCACGAGACTTTAAACAAAAAAATACCTATTTTGGGGGTGCAACCCTACCATAGCCCCCCCCCCCCCCATAGGGGCCAACACATTCAATGCCATGAATAAACTTCAGTCATAACAGACCAAATATAATTTGTGCCAAGTTTTGTCACAATCCCATCAGTGGTTTCAGAGAAGAAGTTGTAAGTGTTTATGGACAGATGACGTGCCATTGCATAAGCTCTCTGGAACTATGTTCCAGGTGAACAAAAATGCACCATCCCATCCCATGCTGTTGAACCATGTATGTGCTCCCTTAAATCCAGCATAATTACATTAAAAGGCAAAAAATAAAATTAAAAATTAGAAAAAGAAATTTTATTAAATTTCAACATCCTTGCATAGAAAAACCATAATGAACAAATAACAGCAAAAGCATACCTTTGGCGGTGTCATAGATGCCAAAGTAGGCGGCACGATAAATGATGATGCCCTGCACAGAAACACCGAAACCCTGGTAGAGACCACGGAATCCATCAGCCTTGAAGATCTTCGTAACGCAGTCGCCAAGGCCCTTGAACTCTCGCTCAGCTAAACTTTTGCCCACGTCAGCAGCAAGCCGCGTCCGGGCAAAGTCCAAGGGATAAACAACACACAATGACGTAGCACCTGCAGCACCACCCGATGCAAGGTTACCACCAAAGTAGCGCCAAAACTGCTTGTGCTTGTCAACACCACCCAAGAAGATCTGCTTGTACTTGTCTTTGAAAGCAAAGTTGAGAGCCTGTGTTGGAAAGTAACGGATGACGTTCACCAAATTTCCACGCCAGAAGCTGAGGAAGCCTTGTTCCTTTGGAATGCGGACAACGCAGTCGATGATGCCCTTGTACTGCTGTTCAGCAGTGATCTGTTTGCTTACATGTTGTACCTGAGAGAAGGGAATGCAAGTGTTTTTGTTTGGTTAAGGGTGTAGTACTGGTGAAAAATTGAGAAAACTACATAGGTACCTTTGAGAGGCCTTTACACAAAAACAAAGTCAAGTTAATATCTAATTTTCAGTTTTTCTTGAAAGATATAATCTTGGCTTTAACTCAGACCAGTTTCAACGCTTCTTTGTCATATTACATGCATATAATTTGCATAAATTAGACCGTCAATAAAAAACAAGGAAAAACAAAGAACACATTTCTACTTCTATCTTCTATGTTCTATGTCACCTATCATTCTTTTCACACAAAACTTGGTACATGTATTATACATGTTACTCTACTACCTGATGAGGATTTTGTGAAATCATGTCAAATGTTCACTAATTAGCTAATTATGCCAATTACCAGATAAAACTTGGTTGTCCTTCAATAAATCCACAATGGCTACTCCTATAAACAAAAGCCTTCATCATTTTAAAGGAAGTGATATTCTGAATATCCTGTCCAAATTTCAGCCCAAAAGAATGATGCAAATTAAAGTTATAACAAATTTCATGCATGCAAAATGCAAAATATTATATTGAATTGAATTGAAATTTTTCAATATTTAGGGGTACTTCTATGACCGCTAATAGCATGATTCTTGTTTATAAGACGAAGGAAACTGTTCAGCTAAAAAACAAAACAAAAAATCACCTGTTCACCAGTACTACCCCCTTAACTCAAGAACAGTAACACGGAAGCACCAGCAATAAAGTGCATTATCCAAGTCTTATTAAAAGCTGCAAAAGAGATATAGGTACAAACTAGAAAATAGAATTTGAAGCAAATGCATTGATGGATATACTTCTGCTCGTCATAAATATCAACCCAATGATTGGGAAAATAAAGACTCTCTGCTCACCTTCACTCCTTCATTCCTCTTTTCTCCCGCCTCTGGAACAAACTCCCTCTCTCTCTTCAATCCCACTCCACCTCCAGGTCTTTAAAACAGCTGTTCAGCACTATCTCTTATCTTCCCCCATCCAAAACCTTGATCTTTTCTACCCCCGCTAATTTCACCCCAATTCCACTTTTTTGAAATACCAACTTCTGTCCTGGAAGTCCTTGGTGTCCTTGTTGTTTTATACTTCTCCCCCCCCCCCCCCCCCTCATTCCCACACCTCCTCCCCCCCAAGCCCTCTCCCTCCCACACATCTCCCTGCTCTCAAATGTTGTGTTTGTGTGCTGCCCCTTTCTCTCCCCATCTTGTCTTCCGCTCCCTCTTTTTATATATTTTGTTTGTCTGGTTGATTTGTTTGTGAAGTAAATGTTAGCTCTTTCACGAGCCTCGATTCAGTATAAAAAAATAAAAAAAAATAAAAAAAAGTTAACTAGATTAAAGATCACATAAAAATTTAAACGTCATGCGAGAACAAAGAAAATTAAAGACATCACATGATTCTAACATGAATGGCCTGCAAAGCGATTTTCAAAGTTCCTTTGACGGCGTTCAACTCAAACTTGAATCAGTTAATCTTTGCATCACAGTCCATACTCTTGTGAAGTTTGGTTGAAATCTTTCAAGTGGATCACACATTATCGGGGGAAACAAAATACTTTATGGACTGGGATCACAAAAATCAATGTCTCCGACTTTTTTGTGAGGGTTAGGGGTGGGGTCGGGGAGGTCAGGTGGGCAGTGCTTCAATGTCGTGACTACCACGTCCGTCCGAATATTGGATAAGAAAATAATTATGTAGAGCAGAAACGCAAAGCTGTTACTTGTATAACAGTTTATACACTTGTCATGAAGCAAACACCACGATCGCATTGTACTTTAAAGTATTTTAAAACTAATTAGCAATTCTAATGGAAGATTAATCAAGTTACACTGAATATGAATGAATGAATGAATGATCGTTTTAAGGCCATTTTCCCCGCTAGAGCGGGGGTTAGCCTTGCCCATGACAATCATGGTTCCCTGTTTGAGGCAATGTTTTTATGGCCGGATGCCCTTCCTGACGCCAACCCTTGGTCGCCTCTTAAGATGTGCAGGGATACGGTGGACCTATTCTAAATCGGAGTACACACCGTGATGATAGTTACACTATCACTATTAATATTGTAATGGTCGGCAGATTGGGAAAAGTGTCCTGACCATCAATGTGATGGTGGAACATGGTCAAATCTTCCACCCTGGACAGTCACCAATTTAGGGACAAGTTCTGAGGGCATACACCGGGAAGCAGAGTAGATAATTTCTAGTTTCCGAAATAGATACACTACAATGCGATCGGTCACCAACAGCTGGTTCATCAATCTGAAAGCGAATCTGAAAGGGGGCTGAGCGATGACCCAGGATGAACTGCTGCAGTTTAAAATCTCCTAACGAGGGTTGGCAGCAATTTCCAACAGCTGTGGGTTTTGACTCGTGTCGTGGTAGGAAATTTTTTTTTGAAAGAAAGGGGTGGGAATCAGAAAGAAGCAAAGGCACTGATCAGCAATTTTTTTAAAGCACTTCCCCATGCCAATACCTTATGAACCAATAACACAAATAATAAGACAAAAATATCATGTCAGGTCAGTCTCTTGACTCCTACTGCAGGTCAGTCTTGACTCCTACTGCAGGTCAGTCTTGACTCCTACTGCAGGTCAGTCTTGACTCCTACTGCAGGTCAGTCTTGACTCCTACTGCAGGTCAGTCTTGACTCCTACTGCAGGTCAGTCTTGACTCCTACTGCAGGTCAGTCTTGACTCCTACTGCAGGTCAGTCTTGACTCCTACTGCAGGTCAGTCTTGACTCCTACTACTGGTAACATGTAACCCAGTGCTACCTGTCGCATGGTCGGGTAGTCGGCGACTAAACTGACTACTCTCACTGGCTTGCCGGTGGAGAGGGTGACTGACACCCTGCAGGACTAAAAACAATAGCTGTTAAAGGACGGATGAGCTCCCTTCAGGAGCCAATGGCCATCTGGTAAGTAGATGGTCTCCGGTTGGACCGGCCTTTTTTTATTAGGTAGTAGGTTGAAGACAGCAACCGAGGGTAGCACTACCGTTCTGACTTGGGAACCTTAAAGTGGTGCCCAGAACCATCTTGCACTATCCATGCCAGGATTTCTGGTCTTACTTTTCATCTCAAACTACAGCAGCTACCGGGCTAGCTTTAATCTCCCTCTTGCAAACAAACATCACACACTTTTCTTACTCATTTTCACTCCACACCTTTACATTCTCACTTGCTGTTCTTTCCTCTCATTTGCTCAGAACCCTCCAATAAAATATGATAAAGTCTTAAAGGTTAATGGCCCCTAGTTCACGACATTATGTGGTGCGAAGAATCTCCAGTGACCTGCCTGTCTCTGCTGCAAAGGGGAGAGCCAAGAGCTCAGACAGTAGTAGTAGTATCGGCCACTACCAAGACCCTCAGTTGTTAGGTTTAGGGAGTAAAATCGTTTCAGCTATCCATCATCTAGCGGTCTTAATTGCTGGTGACAGGACAGTATCATACGCAAGGAATATTTTGCTGTTCTATGATACCGAGTGACGTGTGCTTTTGGGAAGGTTGCAAGCCGCAAGGGATCTGCTACATCCTCAGAAATCGCAACAAACACCCCTGCATTCAACTACCATCAAGAGAAAAACAAGCATTATAGTTGGCATTTTTACATTTGCTTTAATTCCCTTCACCAAATATTAGCACAATACAAGCCAATTAACCTCAACAATTGTTTAAGGAATGGGAGATGCTATTGTAATGACGAGGTTGGTGCATCACAGCAAGGAGTCACATTCATGCATGCAGACATACTTTATATATACAGGCAGTCCCCGGGTTACGAACGCCCGACTTACGAACGCCCATACTTACGAACCGACCTATTATTTAAAAAAAAAAAAAAATTTTTTTGGTTGTATCCAGAATCGAAGCTCATGCAAGAGCTAACATTTATCACACAGAAAAAAAAAAATCAGACACACATAGTATATAATAAGGGGAGCAGTAGACAAGAGAAATATGAGAAAAGCTCTGTTCAAGCCACCCTTGATGTTTACTTTAAGAAAATTGACCAGCACCAGGTCCATCCTCTCCAGCACCAGGCCCATCATCTCGGAGAGATATATCAAGGTATGATTGTTTCAAGGTTTGCAAGACATCAATTGGAACGAGAGTGAGTGTTAACCTTTAATCATTATCTTTTATTTTCTATCTAAACAGTTTAAGAAATGTTTTTCATGTTTTTTATACCTATAGATGTTTTAGGTAAAATATATACTATATACTAAGACAAACATTTGACTAAATGACACGAGATGTGAACCGTACGTAACTGTTCCGACTTGCATACAAATTCGACTTACAGACCGACTTAAAAACGGAACTCGTTCGTAACCCGGGGACTGCCTGTAGTTCATTCTCAAATCTGCGGCAATCTAAATGTCCCAGTGATGAACCCAAGGAGTGTTGTGGTCCCAATCCTATTCCTGATTTTCATCAATGGAAAATACTCTATTTTCTGATGACTCCACCCTCTGCCGTGACATCCACCAAGCGGCACCAGCCTATTCCCTCTTTAGACTTGAACAGAATCACAAGGTGGTCAAACACTTAGAATTGTTCTTTCCATCTTGACAAATCACACTCCACCTCAATCAAAAGGACCATCTGGCAAACCCTCCTATCCACCTTCTTAACAATCCAAACTCCTGGATCTCACTATCAGCCATGATCTTTCTTGGGAAAACTACATTGAAAAGTTTGTCTCCAAAACAAGCCACGACTGGGCATCCTCCATCGTGCGAAATCCTTCCTTGGCACACCTGAGCTTCTCACCACTTACAAGGCTTTCATCATCGGCTCAATGGAATACTGCTCTCCCCTCTGGGCTGGTGCTCCTGCCTCACACCTAGCCCGTCTTCATAAACGATCCACCATCAATAATCCCCCTTCTGTTTAAATTACCCAAATCCAGGATCACTGCTCACCCCACATACTCTTCAATCTCATCCTTCACTCTTGATTGCCAAGACAGCTGATCATCACCATCTCAGATCATCCCAAATCCGAAGCCATGATCTTTTATACCCCCACGCCCCCTTTCCAAATTTCCAGTTTGCCTTTGAGTGTTTGCCGCTCTATCCATCTTGCCCATCCCATGCATACTCTCCTGCCTCTCACCACCCCATTGTCCAGGTCTCCCTCAATATTGGCCTTCCACTCTGCTGTTGGTGCCCTCTCCTCCCCCTCTCTCAACTGTTCCTCTGGTCTTGTTGCATCCTAATTTCTTCAATGTACTAATACTAGCTCTTCCACGAGCCTCGACTGTATAAAACAACAAAAAAACATCTTAAATCACATCTACATTTTGGACAAGCGTACCTAGGTTTTATGAAAACATAAAATGGTAAAAATTACTTGTATTTCACCCAGGGAGGAATCACGCATAATAATGGTACACGCCAAACCACATTTCACAAGGGATAATGAATGGTACACTCCAAGCCACCAAGCAAAAAAACAATAAATAAATAATAATAATTAATATATATATGCAAAGATTTGCAGTTGGGAGTAACTTCAAAATGACTCCATGGTAAGATCTCCAACCTTTAATTGAACAAACAATGACAACGTTTCGATTAACAACCTGTCACATGATTAACATTTGTCACATGTTGTTAATCGAAACGTTGTCATTGTTTGTTCAATTAAAGGTTGGAGATCTTACCATCGAGTCATATATATATATATATATATTGTGAAGGTTCTAAAAACCGTAACTATATATATATATATATATATAAAAAGTTCAAAACACACCTGGTCACAAGTGTGCCGCACTGACCGCGTCCTCAGTCGAGGTCCTCAGCATCATCCCGTTTCGGCCCTTCAACCTCGATACGGTCAGCTAAGGTGGGCCAGCAGAGGCACATACACATCCACATGCAGCAACTGCACCTGGATGCGTACATACCCCCACCCCCAGCCAGTGCGAACAACAATAACACCTCCACATCCAGAATCCACAGCCCCAAACAAACATGGTGGAACACTCAAACACCCACCTTTATACCCTTCACCACTCACCAACAAAACACACCAGATCTCACACACAAACACACCAGATCACTCACACACACACACCAGATCACTCACACACACACAAACACACACACACAACCTACCCTTACATCATACACCAAAACACGCACTCATGCAAAAATTAATTCATGCAAAAACACACACCCTCACCCACTCACTCATACACAAAATAAGAAATAATAATGGTTAAAAAACAAAACAAAAACACAACCAACCTACACCGTTCGACGTGCCTCCATAAACTTCCTCCATATCCAAAATGAGCCTTTCAAGGAAACCTGGGCCACCTTGTCACACTTCCTCCTTCTTTCTGCCCCACACACTCCCAGCCTAGCAAGAAATGCAGAAAAGGAATTGCCAATTTACCCTCTACACCCCACCTCAAATGGCTGACACGAAACTCGCCAACCCTTCTCCCAACACTGCCTCCAGCTCACTGTACTTTCCTCTTCCTCTCGTGCACCTCCATGTTCTCTTCCCAAGGTACCGACAACTCCCCGAAGATGACCTGTCTTGCACTTGACCAAATGACAATGTCAGGCTGCAACCTTGTCACACAGATCTCCTCTGGAAATACCAATTGTGGCTTTAGGTCTGCCACCACCTGCCAATCACAAGCATCTGACAGCCCTCTTGCTTTCCACCTCCTCTTTCCACTTGGCCCTCTTTGACAAACCACACCTCTCCCCCATCAGTCTCCTTCTCTCCTTCTCTCTCTCTCTATCTCAGCACCTCTTGTTGCACCATCTGCACCTGATCATGTCACCACCTGTATTGTCCTGCTGCCAATGCGACTGAACATGCACTCAGTGCATGCTGCACCGTTCCCACACCTCCACACAAATAACATCTCTCCTCCTGCAACAACCCCCACAATCTCAAGTTTACTGGTGACGGAAGCACATCATACGTTGCCCGCAACAGGAAATTCAACAATATTGGCTCCATACTCCAAATCTCTTGCCACTTCAATATCCTCACGCGCACACCTTCCCACTTAGTCCAAGCACCTTGCTGTGCCTGACCGACTGCTTTCACATATCTCCCCTCCTCTTCCTTTCTTCTCACCTCCCTCTCAACCATCTTCATCCTCTTTTTCACACATGCCTTTCCCCATCGCTCATGCTCCATCCACCCCAAGCCATGCTTCCCATGCTGTACCATCCCCATGACCTCCTCCTGTTGCAACCGCTCCTCCATCTCATCCACCTCTGCTCTTGCATCCCACTTCCGACTTCCCTTCTCTGGGAGAGCATTCTTTACCACTGCATCACTTGAATCCCACAACATCATGAACTCCCGCACCCTCACCACCTTAAAATCCTCGGTTAATGATGTCAAGGGAAACTGGAGTTTTCCACCCTGACCATTAAAGGCAATGTTCGTCAAACAGCGTGGCACTCCCAACCACCTCCTCACAAACCCGCTCACCACAACCTCCATCCTCTCTACATGCCCAATCGCAATATCATACATCATCAATGGCCACAATACTCGTGGCATCAACCCAAACTTCAAACACGTCTGAATTTTTATTTTATTTGAATTTTTGAAAAATTTGTATTTTATCTGTGCAATAGTCCACGACTCCTGGATTTACATATATATATATATATATATATATATATATATATATATATATATATATATATATATACACATGTAAAAATGTAAATCCAGGAGTCGTGGACTATTGCACAGATAAAATACAAAAGTAAACTAGAAATCATCTGAAAATGCAAAGCCCACCCGCGTCTGTATTCAGATGTCTTCTTCCGCATGCTCAAAATAACGGAGTTAAAAAAAAAATACAAAATGAAAATTGCTGCATAATATGAAGCCTTGACCTTTGAGCTTTATATGTAAAAAAAAAAATAAATATATATATATATATATTGAATTTAAAAAAATAAAATCAGCTTTTAGCTTTTGATTGGAGAACCAATTCAGTGACCCAATATGCAAATTCTTAGAATTTGAGGTCAATTTGATGAAACGATGATTTTATGTGACGATGACCTTTTGACAAAATTTATTAATTTGCCTTCATATTTTAAACCTTTGGTGAAAATTTAATGACAATAGCTGAAGTGGTAAAACAGTCACGGCCCAGCAGACACAGAGACACACACACACACACACACACACACACACACACACACACACACACACACACACACACACACACACAGAGACACACACACACACACACAGACACACACACACAGAGACAGACAGACAGACACACACACACACACACACACACACACACACACACACACACACACACACACACACACACACACAGGCTAATAAGTGCATTAATAAATGGCTCAGGCTATGAACACCATGTGACCATATACATAACATCACCGTTATCCAGACCCAAAGACCACTTCAATCACTCCCCCCCGATCCCACCCTACTTCATACATTGTCGGGTTCAATCCCTCAATAATGTGTATTAAACCACAAACCTGCATTTGAAAACCAGACATTGCATTGGAATGGCATGACAGGCACACGACAGGACAGCAAAGTACACAAAGTACTTGCACAAATTAGAAACAACTACAAAAGGATTTATATCATAAACAAATCCCACCCACAAAAACACAAAACCAGTTTATCGTATTAAATTCCAGTGTACAACTGCTGGCTCAACAGGACGCTTTTGACGTAGTGACGTCATCATTCTCAAAGTCGATACGACCTTTCGAGGGAAAAGATAGAAAAAGTTTCCGAATCTACTCTCACTCAACTCCTCCCCATTCAAATCACTTCTGGTCGTATTAACTCACACCGAGAGAACAATATTTCACATCTCGCTTCCTGGAAGTTAAAAGAAGATCATGACGTCATTCGGATACCACGTGTCCTCGAAATCATTACCATCTGAAATTGTTTCAAATCGGTATTCAAGGTCACCCGAGTAACCCCACTGTTCGCTTCAGTAAAACAAGTTAATGTTTTTTTTTATTATTAAAGAGCGCGACATACACAAGGAAACCGAAAGATCCAATCAGGAAAGCAAACGCCAAAGGACATCGTCCTTTACCTCAAATGAACCCGGGACAAGGGAGTAGTCGGAGTAATCGACGCCGGTGCTCGGTTCGCTGTGAAAACAATTTCCATCTTTCAATCACAGATGTGCACAAACATGAAGAACTTCGTGAACGCAGCAAAGTTCAAGTAGCGATAAATTATTTTTATTTGAAATTAAAATAAAATTAAAGCTTCGCCAAATTAAAATATCAATGGAAAGCCGGCATCGGATGCAAAGGCCGAGAACGCGTGAAAAAACCGTCACAGGGTAAAGGTTGAAATATCTTGTGGTGGGAAAAAAAAAAACGGTAAAAACTCGTCAAATCCAACGTTTTCAAAGCATCCCACTGCGTTTTAAACCGGCTTTCGGCGCTACGCCGGGAAGGTCACCCTGCCGCCATTTCGCGCTCCTTCCGCTCCCGCTTCCCTTCAGCCGCAGCGAGCGCCTCGCGAAGCGTAACGTTGGCGATCGCCGACGACAAAAACTGCTCAACAAAAAGCCCACAGAACAAGGCCCTCACGGGCTCCGCCATACCTGCAACAGCAACTTCACACGCTCGATGGGCGCAACTGCAGTCTTGGAAATGGCCGCGGCCACACCACCAGTCAAGAAGTCCTTCATGAAATTGGTGACCGAATCCATGAAAGTCGACATGATTCTCTCTCTCTCTCTCTGGGAAAAAAATTAATGGGGAATTATCTTTAACGATTTCACTTTTAGCTTCAAGAAATGTTCCTGATTTTCCTGATCTTTGACGTTTCGATATCGAGCCGCCGTGGAATCGGAAATGACCGTGCAGACCCCGGCAGTGCCAATATATGGAACCGTGACGTCATGTGGGTGTGTCCCGTTATTTGATTGGTCTGACCGTGCATACGCAGTGACGCAATTGCACTGCAGTTATACGGCGAAGCTTCATTGGTCAATTTTCACGTGCGTCATACGTCACCGTTTCCCGGCTGCTTCCCACGTGGTGAGGGCACAGAACGGTTTTTGATGTGCCCCTTTAAACCGGTAGTCGTGGACCCGTGGTACAGCCCAAAAGTATAGAACTGTCGTAAGTACACAAGTAGATCGACAAGAGGAAATAGAGAGGCTAATAAAGAAAATGGGTGAGAACTCTTGGGCAAAAGGGGGACTTTAAACAGGGCACTTCATGTGGAGGATAGTTCCGCAATCCATCCAATGTAGGCTTCTTCTTCTTCGGGTACGACCGGGTTAGTTCGGCTCGGCGCGTAAGTTAACACTTTTGGAGAAACGACTTGGGGAAAATATTCTTTGTATTTATACTTAAATTACTCAAATTAAAATACGAATTAAAGTTTTTTTTTAAACCCGAGAGATTTGATGGCTGTGATGGAACTGTTTTGGGGTTCCCGCGGTTTCAATGATTGGAGTGCTTGGTGCTCAGTTTCATTTTAACGGATCTTGAACTAAACAGTGAGGGTGAGGCTAACCTTAAAGAAAGAGCCATCAAAGCATGTGGCCATGGCTCCAACCTCACAATGGGCCGATACGAACATCCTTCTCAACCCAACCACGCGCCGGTCTTCCACCTGGCCAAATGATCTTGAGGCTCGGCGTGTGATACTTCAAGATCATTTCCAAGTTACAGTTGGTTTGTTATTACGGGGTAACTATTTAGTATCTACTATAAATGGATGAGTTGTGTGTGTATGTGTGGGGCATACTTTTTGTGTCTATTAATTACGTAGTCTATTAATTCATTACCTACTATGGAAATGTGCCTTTTAACCCTTTAGACTGCTGAGACCCCTTCAACCTTTGAAGACCCTTTAAGATCTTTAAGAACCTAAAGACCCAGATGACAAAAGTCCCCGAGATCCCAAAAGACCCCAAAGTCCCCAAGGAACAAATAGACCCAAAAGTCCCAGAGGACCCAAAAGTCCCTGGGGACCCAAATTACCCAAAAGTCCACAAGGACCAAAAAGACCGAGAAGGCCCAAAAGTCCACCCCGAGGACCCAAAAGACCCAGATGACCCAAAGGTCCCCGAAGACCCTAAATAACCTGAAGACCCAAAAGTCCCCGATGAACCAAAAGGACCCACAAGGTCCCCAAGTCTTGGAGGCAGGTATGCTACAAGGTAGTGAAGACCAATGAAAATTTGGTACAACGGACCAACGGGCCCACTAGTGTGCGTAAATGGACAAATTTGGACTACACCCCCCTTTTGCAGGTATTCTCCACATCTGACTCTTAATCCCCTCATCCAAAATGATTACCGAGCTGCTAAATGAAATGAATGTTAGCTCTTCGGGTTGGTTGTGGATATCTCCCATGTGAGCGATCCCGAGCAAATGCAAGCTATTAAGCAAATGAGTGAGGAGAAAGTGAGCAGGCAGACGCACAACCCTGGCATATACCTTCTTGGCACGACTCCTCTGAGTGCCATTGGTGATCCCCTGTTGAGCAGCTGAGGCCATACGTGCTCTTGCGGAAAGAAAAAAATGGCTGGCTGCAACAAAAATATGCCAACTTATGACAATCAGTCACAGAAAATGACTAAAGGGACACAGACCCCTCATAGGCTGAGGCCTAAGTCTGCGTGGCCACATCGAGCAGCCAAAATGTGAGCTGAAAAGGATAAATGACTGCACCTTCTCCAGTGAGGAAGGGGATCCCTGCCTCACGATAGGATGGAGCTCAACACCAAAGCTAAATAGGTGTCGCCTGTTCTACAAACAACTACAAGGTTGCAGAAGAATCGGAAAATATCAAATGAGCTGGAGCTGAGAGGAGAAGGAAATCATTCCTCCACTGCAAAGCGTATTCTGCGCATGAAGCATGGGGGACTAACAGTAGAGGAGAAAGATTCATGAACCAGTTGAAATGAACAAAGCTGGCAGCCAAGGACGAATAGAGTTTCACAATTTCATTCATGAATGACGATTCTTTACCGAAAAAGGAGGTGGAGATTGAGTTCTGGGAGAACTTCCACACACCTTTTGAAACCTGCAAATGGAGATAACAATAACAACCATTACCCTTGTCGCCACACTCCCCCAAACCCTCCTCCGATCATTCTCCTCTGTGTACCTAATAAACAGATGACCCCTTAGCCTTATCCGATGTGAAAAACTAACCTATTACACTTGAAATTAGGATTCATAAACCCAGCTTTGAATTTTAAATGAACCGAGCCTGGTGTTGGCTTGTTGGGTAAAATCTTACGCTCCTGAATTTGAGCACCTGTCGTGCACTCTGAAGTGGATCTTCTTCTTTAAATGAACCGAACGAGTTTTGTGCCACTAATCCATTCGAGGTTTACCATCAATCGTTACTATTATATAATCCGAGTTTAAGGTTGTGCAGGATCATGGGACCACCTGTTGCACTCATGTAGTCCCACGGATACCGAGTACCTTTCTATGTTAATTTCAATTCTGAGGAAGGAGAATAAATATCGAAAATACATGCAATAACCTGAGCTAGCCACCTTGGTTCGATTCCGGACAGAGCATCGATCGACCTTGAACGGACTGGAGAGCTCCATCCCTTCCGCCCACAATGAGGACAGCCGACGTTTGATCCCCCAAAGTGCCACTATCTCATGTTTTACATCATTTTTGATCAATAATATAACGTTTTTATTGTGACGTTGACGTTCTGCATATGGAAATAATATGTAAAACAGCAAATTTCGGAGGAAGTGGCCCACGGGTTTGGAAACGTATGAGGAACAAACAAACATATGGAAAACACAAGATCAGGTTATGTAGACTTTAGTAAATCATCGGGAGGATTGATGTTTAAAGCTGTAGTAAAATTAATGCGAGGATGAACCACGGCAACGATGAGCCAAATGGCCCCCTTGCCTTATTTGAGGTGAGCTTCTTGATTTTCAGATGTACAAACACAACATACAAATTATTTGTGTGTGTGTGTGTGTGTGTGTGTGTGTGTGTGTGTGCGTGTGTAAAATTGTACCCATTACCTGACCCTTGGTACCCCCAGCCTGTTTGCAAAATTTGGTGGAGATTGTCCCAGTGGTGATTTTCAGACATACACACACACACTTTCCTTGTGAGTGGAGGGGTATAAAATATTGTTGCGGATATGAGGATTGTGTTTTTTTTATTGTGTTGTATTGTATAGTGAATTGTTGTAAATATCACCCTCTGTAAAATGTAATGATTCCTTGTAAATACCTCCGTAGTGTAAAGGTCAAAGGGCGTCCCATAATTAGTCCATAAAGCATACACGTCAGCCAATCATAGAATACCCCTGTTCGATAGTTATATATTTATTATGTGTATTAGGGTAAGGCCTTGTCTTCCATTAAGATGACACTCCATTGCACCAAGTGAAATAGATAGATTCCTTTCATTCCCCATTCCCACTCCCAAAACTTTCGTCATTGCCAAGCCTCGATTGCAAATTACATCCCCTCCAAAACCACCATTGAACATGTGCTCGGATCGGGGAAGAAAGGCGGGTCCCCACCTCGTCATAGAGGGGAGGAGTGAGTCAGCCCCACTCAACCAACCACGAACAAGGGGTTGGACTTGGAGAGGGTGTGGAGAGAAACATCAAGGAGGTTCGCGAAGGTTGAGGGGCGGGGCCTATATAACCCGCCGCGGGACGCTCCCCAAGCAGATGAGCTTTGACAAGAGTACATTGAGATCACCCAAGGAAGCTTTGTACACAGCAACGGCTGATCAAGTGGGCCGATGTTTGTTCCTGAGCTGGTGCCTTTCCGAGCAGAGTCCGAGGCTGGCATGTGAGCAAAAGAACATAGAGAACATTAAGATCATCATCCAGGGAAGCACAAAGCCTGTTGTAGTCCTGGCAAAGCACGCGACGTCCACAGCAGCAGCAGCGGCGGCGGCCACAGCAGCAGCAGCGGCGGCGGCCACAGCAGCAACAACACTAAACAGCCGCTTGGGGCCTGGACGGCGGTTTTGAGCAGGGCCGCGAAGGAACGGCGGCTGCTAAACGCGCCGATCGTGCTGCAGGACCCCTTGGAATTTCCTCTCCCTCCAGCCATCCACCTCCTCCCTTTCCATCCTTTTGGTGTACGTGAGTTTGTTCTGTTTGTTTTGTCCCTGGGTAGTTAGTTAAGCTCGTATAAGCTAGCGTTGCAGTGTGTCTCTAAAATTCTCTGTATATTATTTTCTTATCTTTCCTTCTCCTTGGTTTTTTTGAGCCTGTAAATAGCAAATAAATTATATTCGTATTTCCAACCTTTTTGTCTTCTTCTTCTTCACATCCGTGTCGCCTTAGTCTTTTCTCTATTGAATATCTGTGGCGCGATCTGGCCAACGTTCAGGAATCGGGTTAGTTGGGGTAACTGTACGGCCGCGGTGCCATCCGCTCGGCAAACACAACATCTTATCCGCGGTCCGTAACAATATGTTGAGGTCAGTAAAACGAGTACCAGCTTTTTGGGGGTAAGAGATCAATAAGTTGATCTGGGATAGTATTGGTGCACCTCTACCTACATGGTGGAGTATCGTCAAAGAGGAGCTTTCGGTCACCTCCAACTTTGGTTGACACCTTATCTTACCTTTACAATGGCTCCAATGCTTCCTACCTTTTTGTGAGACCTCCTAGCCAATGTTTGTGGCCTATGTCTTTCACGAACCAGCTGGCAAGGCCTGATCGACTGGTGACAGCAATTTAATTAAGGTGCTAAGCCTGGTGTGCTGGCTTGGGTGCTGACTTGGGATCCTGAGTTTGAATCCCGGTCGATCGTTGAATTAACGCCAGGGGGTTGACTCAGCCCGTCATCCTTCCGAGGTCGGCAAATTGAGAAACCAAGGCCTTAAAGATTATTGAAGCCTCTCGCAATGAAACTGAGTCTATGGGCTTATCACTTCACCACCACAGACAGGTGAGTTGTCTCTCTGTCTTCTACAGTCTCCTTTCTGATCTTGTACTCTGTTCTTTCCATGCTTTGTTCCCCCCCTACCATGTTTCTGCAGGGCACATATTGTCCACCACCAACCAAGCTTCTTGCAAAACTACCCAAATCCAGGATCACTGCTCACCTCCACTCATTGTACACCGCTCCTTTCCTATGCCATCTCCAGGCATTGCAAATCGTCATTGCCGGGCACCAAAGGGGGCTCGGCAATGACGCACGCTGAAAGGGAGTACTCAGTTTTCACTCTGTTTGTTTGTTTTCTTTCTTTCTTGTTTGTTTGTTTTCTTTCTTGTTTGCCTGGGCGATATCTCAACCATCCTTTGAGCTAGGAAGCTGAAATTTCGGCACAATCGTGAGCAAGTACTTTGTCAAAAACGGTATTTTTTGTTTTTTGATTAATCAATTAATTGAGTTATTTAATTATTAGCGATTAATTAAGTATTGTACTTATACATTTCCTTTCTCTTCTGCCCATTATCTCAGGCACCTTTTGAGTTAGGAAGCTGATATTTGAACAAGCCAATGACTAAGTGATTTGGCTGCAAACGATATTTTTTATTTATTGATTAATCAATTAATTATTTGATTATTCGATTAATGACTACATTTTTTTTTTTTGTTACAGATTCTGATGAAATGGTGGTGGTTAATCTGTTATATTAGCGAATTGATTAATTATTTCATTTGTTTATGATTATTATTTATTTATTTTCATTATTAATTATTTATTTATTTTCTTTCTCATCTGGGCAATATCACTGGCACCTTTTGAGCTAGGAAGCTAATATTTGGACATGACAGTGACCAAGTGATGTGGCTGCAAAGGATATTTTTGATTTATTGATCACTTAATCGATTCATTCTTTATTGATTAATCAATTAATTATTATTATTTTTTATTAATGCCTTATTTAATTAAATTTCTAAAATATACATCTTCGGATGAAGCACTAGTGGTTTAGTTATGCTATTAGCCAATTGATTAAGAAAATATTTTATGATAATCTTTTCTTGATTTTAATTATGCAATTAATCAATCAATTATTGCGCACCTCTCCCTCCAAATACCGTCTCTATGAGCTGCACGGCGGTATTGCCGGGCGCCTGAGGCGCCCCGGCAATGCCGCGCTGGAGGTTATTTAATTATTTGGCATGGGGGCGGTGTACTTTGAATGTATCTGTACTTACTTGTTTTTTGATGAATCAATTAATTGATGTTATTTAATTATTAGGGATTAATTAAGCACTTATACATTTCCTTTATCTTCTGTCCATTATCTCAGGCACCTTTTGAGTTAGGAAGCTGATATTTGGACATGCCAATGACTAAGTGATTTGGCTGCAAAGGCTATTTTTTATTTAGTGATTAATCAATTAATTATTCGATTAATGACTTTTTTTTTTTTTAAGTTGCAGATTCTGATGAAATGGTGGTGGTTAATGTGTTATATCAGCGAATTGATGGATTATTTCATTTGTTTATGATTATTATTTATTTATTTTCATTATTAATTATTTATTTATTTTCTCATCTGGGCAATATCACAGGCACCTTTTGAGCTAGGAAGCTAATATTTGGACATGACAGTGACCAAGTGATGTGGCAAAAAAAGGATATTTTTGATTTATTGATTAATCACTGAATCTATTCATTATTTCTTGATTAATCAATTAATTTTTTAATTAATGCCTTATTTAATTACATTTCTAAAAGATACATCTTCGGATGAAGCACTAGTGGTTCAGTTATGCTATTAGCCAATTGATTAAGAAAATATTTTATGATAATCTTTTCTTTATTTTAATTATGCAATTAATCAATCAATTATTGCGCACCTCTCCCTCCAAATACAGTCTCTATGAGCTGCACGGCGGTATTGCCGGGCGCCAGAGGCGCCACGGCAATGCCGTGCTGGAGGATATTTAATTATTTGGCATGGGGGCGGTGTACTTTGAATGTGTCTGTACTTGTTTGCTCTTCTTTTTTTTCTCGCCTGTGGAAAAAACTTCCACATCCTCTTCAATCTCTTACTTCCAGGTCTTCAAGACACCACCATCTCAGATCATCCCCAATCCAAAACCATGATCATTTCTATCCTCATTAACCCTCACCTAATCCCTCCTCCATCCAAATATCTAGTTTTCCCTCCTGAGAGTATCCTCCTGTATCCATTTTGTCCACCCCATGCATCCTCTCCTGCCCCCATTCCTCCCCACACCCATTGTTTGTCGACCTCCCTCTGTCTTGGCCTTCGGCTCTGCTGTTGCTGTTTGCTCCTTTCTCTGCTGTTCCTTTTGTTCTGATGCTTCCTGATCTGTTCAGTGTACTCGTACTAGCTCTTCCATGAGCTCCGACTATGCATCCAAAAAAAGAAAATAGTGATTAAAATGAACTTTTTATAAAAGAGCTAACAGCTATACTGATTTTTTAAATGTAAATACCACAACAAAAGTTATGAAATAAGACTCAGAAGATGCGTGTTAATGTTGTCAAGCAACAAATTCCAGTGTCTTGGGTCAAGTGACCTGCAGTGAGCAGACTGAGGCTGCACCGGCCCACTATTATCTGTGGATATTTTCGTTTACAGAAAATTTCCAACGGTTTTGTGATTTTCCTGGGATATTGGTTTTGAGTTACAGCAGTATGCAAAATTTTAGTTTTCTCTGCTACCTAGAAGGGACTAAACATTTATATCAGTGAGTCGTCAGTAGCTAGAAAGAGCTTTATATATCACAAGACGTTTTATAGTCAAAATTGTAGCTCGGTTTAGATTCAAACCCAAGAAAGGCAGCTCAAAGGCCATTGCACACACTATGCTATCCTGACAGCCTATTGCAAAATTATGGTAGAGGGCTTTTCAACACTATGATGCCAAATGTAATGAAAATGGGTACAGGAAAATTGCATAATGGCTTCACAGGAAAGACTAACACATCGGCGATTGCTTCATAATGGCAAATATTAGTCAAGACAACACCCTGGACACGACCTCGTTTGGAGCACCTTTTGGCGGTTTAATGTAACTTTTGGTAATTGTTTTTTGTTTGTTTTTTGTAATTTAGTGGGTTTTGCATTTTGCAAAAAGCAAGCCTGAGCTTGCCAGAGTAACTTTGATAAAGTAACTGATGAGTCAAGTTTTCCACGACTGCATTCTTTTCAGAAATGTTTTTTAAAGCTTATACAAGTTTTTACCTAGGCCATCTTAGGTGGTTGGAGGTCATGTTTGCACCCCTGTCTGTTTGCTTATCTGTCTGTAAGCAGGATAGCTCATAAAGCTATGGACAGATTCAGACGAAATTGGGTGGAGACGTTGGGTGTGTGACAAGGACGACTTTATTCAATTTCAGTGAAGATCGAGATCCAGAACCGAGGATTTTTAAAGTGATTCTTCACCATTGAGTGTTTGGGCCAAAAATGATATGTTGCACGATATCGCAAGAGGTTATGGATGGATTCGGACAAAACTACATGAACAGGTTGGGTATGCAACAAGGACAAATTGATTCGATTTGGGGGTGAAGCTCTGGATATGGGGATTAAAAAAGAATTTAAGTGATTCGTCACCATTGAGAGATAGGGCCAAGAACAATATACATGAGAGCATGATGTTTCAAAAAGGTGTGGACGGGTTATGCTAAAACTTGGTGGATTATATTTGGGTTCAGGTCGGGATCCAGATCTGATCTATCAGTGGGATAGAAAACAGAAACTGTTCAGCCCGGCAGAGGTATGCACCCCACTGAGTGCCGTTCTAGTTTTTTTTAAATGTATTAATTACATAAAATGTAAGAACAGCTGGACAATGGACAAATCGAAGTCATATGGGATTCAAACTGGTGTCACAGCATTATAAAACCACGGCAGACGCCCAAGTGTCGCATGCGCAACCACCTTGGGTGGCTGAGCAAATAAATTATCTTAGTTATTGATCGATACCGTATTAAACATGTGGACGTAAGAAACCCCTTTTTGGTAATGCATTTCAAGTCATAATACTGTCTTTGCAGTGATTAAAGATGAACTAAAATAAATGCCAGTCACTAAACTGTAAAGCACCTATGATATGTAGTATGATATGGTATGGATATGATATGGTATGGTATGATGTGGTACCTATGATATGATATGTCACATGATATCACAATCAAAACTCATAAAATGCTCACAAGAACTATTGAAGAACAGAATGTGAATGTCTATTAAAACATGATCAAAGTCCTCTCAGTTCAGCTTGACATCAATCAAGAAGCATAATCATAAACTTTATTTCCACCCCTTCAAAAAATAAATAAAAAAGGAGAAAATGGCACATCGGGAACCTGGGAAGAAAAGGTCGTCTTGAGGATCGCAGGTATTCAAAATGAAAATCAGTTTCTGAACAATATCCGGCGTACTAACTACGTACTTGTATTTCATGTCGATGCATTTTCATTGCAGTTCACAGATGTGATACAGAGCATGGGATTTCACAGGTGTGCCCAATATTCTTGCCTCACAGTGAGCGATATTGAAAAGGAGGCAGTCTAATATGAATGTCAAACTTTAACTGCTTACAATTATATTCCATAAACATTACAAAACGACTGCATCAGGAATTACAAAGAAAGCATTTGATGCGACTTGATAAGTCTTGCCAAAAGTCAAAAACTGACAGTGAATTAATGAGTGATTTCAGTGTATTGTCAACACAAAGTCTAATGTTTGGTAATCAGGTTCACATTTAGTACACTTTCACATTTAAAGTGGGGGTGAAGTTCTTGTGAGATATCAACAATTAAGCTATAAAAATGGCAGAGAATGTGATGACTAAAAGTTTATCACCACACAGGTAATAGTTATGTCTAACAGGAAACTCTGTTAGCAATTTGGTTTGAAGCTGTTCAGCCAAATACAAATTCATCAAATAAAACAAGCATGAAATCCATGTTTATTTTTTTAAGCAAATTAAATAGTATTTTATAAATAAGAATATGTTTGAACGACCGTACAAAAGTTGAAAAATATCCATCCCCGAACATTAATGGTTTTCAAAATGTCTTTACTCAAGACAACTTAATTCGGTATCGGAACACCATCCACAGGAACACGTTTGCTGTCCATTTTCACCACACATGATGCAGATCCAATTGTACTACATTTAGCTTGCACCAACCATCTTATGACAGACGTTACCTGCTGACCCTCTCATACAAAGCTTCACATTTTTTGTGGAAAGAAAAATTATTAAAAATAATTAAAAATAAATATAGAAAAAAATTATTAAAAGGATAAATCAGCTACATGTATGAATTTTAAATTTTATGCGGAGAAATTACATACCTACTAACATGTTGCACGTCCGGACGTCCTGAAAATGGTCTGGGTGTGTGCTTATTTAATATTAACATGCTTCCGAATTAGCTTTTGGGGCAAATTACAAATGAAAAATATTCACAAAATTTAACTTTTATTAGTATTTTCCGATTTGGTGAAAGACAGCTTAAACCCTGAGCTATGCTCCATAGATCATAACTTCCTATGAAGTTATCAGTCATTCATATACATTCAAATTACTCACGGAAGATGTTCGAGTGTTAGCTAAAGCAGACAGGTAGACACACAGATGCACTGTAAACAAAAAACAGATGCACATAACATCATTACTTAAGGGAAATCGACATACTACAGAAATACACTTGAGTATAGAGTGTAGAGAAATTAAAATGAGAAAAATTACTTCTTAAAATGGAAGGAAAAAAAGAGATATAGGTGGGAATGATAGGCATGGAAGCTTGAGAGGACAGGGAAGAAAGAGGAAAAAAGTTGGAAAAGGAGGAAGACTAAGACAGAGGAAGAGCACATATGGGGCCGATGGAAGAGAAGGGGTTAAACATTGACCATTTGCGCATACATTATATGTGCATGCCCACTTTGAAAGATAATAATAAAGAAAATGTTATATTGACAGTTGAGAGTTTTTTTTGTGGTATACCTGCATTATGAAATCTGGCAATACAGATACTCATGAAAAGCCTGATCACTGCAAAAAAATGTTAGGCCCGATGCCTTTGTCATTACGACGGCAGTCGTACAAGTAAAGATGAATATTTTGATCAATTACCGAGATGAATATAAAAATCAAATTGAGTATTTAGAAGGAAGAACTAGTCTTGCTGGTGAAGATGTGTCTATATGTGTTGGCAGACAGATAGAACAATGGATGGAATCAACAGGACGTCGATGGTGGTATGCTAACCTCCGTGGGAACGAAGGAGAAGCTGATATTTAAGCCATTGACCAGTCGGGTTAACGCTCAAAACGTCAGCGTCTCCTTGTTTCCCACGGCGGTTAACATACCTCAATCAATGTCCTCTTAATTTCATCCATCGAGTACGCAGTAAACTGAAATTATTATGCATACTAAAGACAAGAGGTGAAACGATGACACTTTGTCGCCTTGACCGGCTTTGCGTCATAAATGGAAGCAGGTAACTAGTAATCTCCAGGTAACTAGTAATCAATTTTACCAATGGCAAGCTTTATGGCAGACTGGAGTTTTTTTCCAACCTATCAACAATGAAACTATTTTGTGCTGCAAGATTGGCATCAAAGCAAACGTGCAATAGATATCTGGCAATAACAAATATCCAGGGCCTGCCAGGAGCACACATGACCGTATGCTCTGGTGAGATCAGTTTGTAATTGGTACGCTCATGATAATCTTTACCGAGTTAAAAGTGTGGGTGGAAGTTTGCAAGGCAGCTCAAGGTACTTGCTCTGAGCTTCCAGGAAATAGGATTTCTCTGAGCAGACACTAAAACACCTGTTATATCTCAAGTTTAACTTTCATAAACCATAACGATGTTGCAAGTTGTACATTATCACAACTAACACAACCTGCTCGTCATTAGGCTTTCACTCAGAGATTGACCATTTAGGTGCAGTCATTTTACCTTTTCCTGCAAAGGTGCGTCTCTCCGCAAGTTTTGTCACTGTGCCCCTTCCTTACAATTATCTCACTTCCTGTTGTTTTCCTTTGGAAATAAAACAAGATGAATCGTGAAAAAAAAACCTTCAACAACAACAACAAAATAAAAAACGACGTTGAGGCCACAGGTCACCAAATGTTTTCTTGACCGAAGTTTGATTCCTCCCTGTAATGCTCAAGGACGTATTTCTCAACTTCCTTTCTTTCTCCAGGTGTTCACATGCCGTTGTATGCAGGTCCACCACCACTCTCCGGCACAACCCAGTTAATGTTTTGACTGGGGTCTTTGATGTCGCATGTCTTGCAGTGCACGCAATTTTGGGCATTTATCTGTAGCCGCATTTCCTTCCCAGATTCCAGTGGGACAAACTCGTATACGCCTAGTAAGGAGGCAAATGAACAAGACAAAATTAACTCGTAATCGTATTGGACAGAGAAAAAGTGCTGCACTTGATACGTCAACACACGGCAGTTGTGAGACACCAGTTGTGGGAATTTATTTTTGAAAACTTCAGAATAGTTTGTTTTCCTTAGGAAAAGGATTGGTTTCATCAAAACTCGGAAGCAGATGGGAAAAAGTCATTTTTGTAAATGTGTTTCCGAAACAGTACCCAATTTTAGTAATACACACTTACTTGCCAAAAAAACAATACTATTAATTTGTTTTATGTTCTTAGGAATCAGACATCGGTTTTTTTTTCCAAGTTACAAAATTAAATTCTCATTGATTCATGAACATTACACTGCCATAAAGGCCTAGCCTACCTCTAGACATAACACCATAATGAGGTCCCAGACATAACACCGTCGTCCTACTACACCGCCATCTTACTAAATTAATCATCCCGATGCCTAGCACCTGGCATTCAGTCCATCGCCTACTGACGTCAGATATGTGGATTATGGTGTTCAACTGCCTTCAGCGAGAACATGACGTGCACATCTGTAGAGGCCTAGCTTAGCATGAGATCTAATGCCATAATGACGTCCCAGAAAAAGGAGCATGACAGAGGGACAGAGAAATCCGGCTAATCTTATAAATAATTTCAAGTGTTTGTGCGTTAGTTTGTTACTCTTTAATGGCTGAACCGTAGCACCGAGAGGCCCCAAATATTTGGTGTAGGTACTTCAGATTCTGGGCAAGGCTTTAAGCTACAGCACGTTGACCGTAACAAAAGGCCACTGCAGAGTGTATATTCAGATGTTGGGTCAGGCAGTGCTGCCACCGGCCCGCAGGAAAAAGGTAACCACCGTTAGACCAATAACTACATAGCTTTTCAATGTCCATCATGTCCCGCAACCCCAGCCTGGAAAAGCTCACCCGGCGGGTCAGTGCCGGGTACCTCCACCTCTCCCACCCCAGTATATTATATAGATGAGCAAATTGACCATTAGGGGTGATTTGAGACCATACTTAATTGTTGGCTCATAATGCCCTCCAAAATGACCGAATGAACCAGCAGTTAGTTGCACAGAAATTGCCATAAACATTACAGAGGGCCATGAAAATGAACTAACGATTATTATAAAGACAAACCCATGTCAACAATGAAAGTCTCACTTGGAAAATAGTGGCCAGAACGTACCAAAATAAAACAAGAAAAACCTCTCCGACTATCAACGTAAAAGGAATGTGGGAGAATCATGACACAAAGCAAAGTGCAAGTGGTTCTGAGAGTCATAAACTCTGCAAATAAACACCATTGATCAAGTGGGGAACCCAACCCTCCCGACCCACCCATCAATGTCCACCCTTTCTCAGCAGATGGATTTTCTACATCTTTGTTGGTAAATAAATTTAATTTTTTTTTTACACGTAGTCAAGGCTCGCGGAAGAGCTAGAATACAAAACAGATTAGGACGCAACATAACAAAAGGAAAAACAAAAGAAGGGGGGAAATTAGACAAACAAGTGTGCAGGTAACGATGAGGGGTAAAGGGGTGGACAATATGGATACAAAAGCAAAATTTTGGGAGCGGTGAGGGTGGTTTGGGTGTAGAAAAGATCATGGTTTTGGATGGGGGATGATTTGAGATGGTGATGAACAGCTATCTGGAAGACATACAGGGAAGAGTGAGGTGGAAGTGGAAGTGTAGAAGTTGGTTCCACAGGAGGTGAAAAAGAGGAACAAATGAGTGGAGGTGAGCAGTGGTTCTGGATTTTTGGGAGTTTAACTAGGAGGGGGTTGCTGGTAGACCACATGCATCCTGCACATGTCTGAGAGGGGGTGGGGGGCACAAATCACAGAGAGGGCAGAGGATGCAAGACCAGAAGGGAAGCGGAAGAAGACAGAGAGACCACCAACCTGTTGGTGATGGCAAAGTGATAGGCCCATAGACTCAACTTCATCGCAAGAGATTCCAATGATCTTGAAAGCCTTGGTTTCCACAGCATCAAGTCAGCAAGGTATGAGGCATGGGAGCCAGCCTAGTGGGGAGAGCAGTACTCCATCAAGCTGTGGATGAAAGCCTTGTAGGTGGATAGGAGCTCAGGTATGCCAAGGAAGGACTTTGCACGACTGAGGATGCCCAAGTTGGCTTCTAGCTTTGGAAGCCAACTTTGAAATGTGGCTTGCCCAAGAGAGATCAAGGCTGAGAGCGAGACCCAATAATTTGAGTGACTGAACTTCTTTGAGAGTGTTGTTGGAACTTCTTTGAGAAAGTATATGGGAGGGTTTGCAGTACGGTCTTTTTGGGGAGCAGATAGTTAAGTGGAAGAAGAGTAGTTTGTGGAATGATCCGAGGTTGCCTTCGGTTGGATTTGCCTTCTAAGAGGAAAATGCAAGTTGTTTTAAGGCAACTGCCTTCACAACAGGATTCAGAGCACCAGGGCACGAGGATGGGTAAGATAACTGAAGACGAGATGGGACTAATCTGTGCATAAGAGAGAGCAGGTTTCTGTGGAAGAATTCCCAGGCTGAATTAATATCAGGGGCGGTAGATATAGGAGACCAGTCATGAAGTATGATGGCTGCTTGCAGTCCTTGCCAGTTTGCCTGAGTGAACTGCCAGACTTGCCCGCACATAGGCTGTTCTCTGAGAATGGCCAAAGAGATGTTGACCTTCACAAGCAAATGACCAAATGAGCTAATTAAGGCAGAGGAAGAGCAAGATACATTGGTGGGCAAGTTGGTCATCACCAAATCCAGAAGGGAAGATTTATCATTGGGAGAAATCCAGGTTGGAAAGTTTACAGATTGTCAGCCCCATGGAGAGTCACAGAAGTCTTTTGCAGAAGTGCCCTGGGTAGTGAGAGAGGTACCAACACCCAGCCAATTTGCATGGTGACAATTGAAATCACTACATATCAGGAAGAGAGAGAGTTGGGATGAGTGGTTAAAAATTGGTCCATGTCGTCTGAGAAAGAGATGTCGACAGAGTCGTCACAGTTGGGAGGACAGCACAACAACACATAGAGAAACATGAGGTTGGAGCGGAAGGGATGTCACAGCCAGAGGTACTCCTGCAGTTTGGGAGGTGTAATAGCAGTACGAGAGCAAAAAAATGGAGTTGTTGATGTACATTGCAACTCCACCACCAGGACGGGTTCAGGACAATAAAATCGGAGGAGACAATAGCTAGGGAGAAACACTAAGGAGTCAGGGATGTCCTGTGGGAGGAAGGATTCTGCTAAAGAGATGATGTCAGGTTTATTGGCAGCTGCTTTGATGGAGAGATGTCAGGTTGGAGCAGAAATCTCGGATGTTTGAGGTCCACACAGTTAGGGACAGGGGGAAGGAGCTGCTGATATGACGTAGAGACGAGGAAAGGAGCAAGGAAGGTGTGGGGCGAGGGGATGTGGGAAGGCTCAAAGCTGTGAGGGAAAGGGGGAAGAGCGGGGGTAAGTAGAGAGGGGCAAGACAATGGGGGAGCCCCTCGGGGGATGGGACTGACATGGAAGGGTTACACAACATAAATGGGCGTGAAGGGGAAATTATTGTCGTGTGCACACAACCGCTGCAAAATTTCTCCCTCAGGATCCCCACACTGGATAACCTGTGAAACCTGTGACAGACTTAATGGGTGTGGTGGTGGGGAGAATGTTTTTTGGTGAAGGCATGGAGGAAAATTTGGCTGTAAGTGAAAGAGGAGGCTGGATGAACGAAACATTTAGGAATGAGGAGGTTTTGGGAAATAAGGGTTGTCAGAGAGAAAAAGGAAGAGATTTTGATGAAGAAGAATGAATGAGTTGTTCCTGATGGAGTAAAAAGCAGAGTAAGGCATTTTAAAACACATTTTGGGAGCAGGTTTTTAAAAAATGCTATAAAGTGCTTTTAAGGAAGAGAAACGTTTTATTTCGTGAAGATTCAGTTTGGGGATATTGAAAAGGGATTGGAAAATGAGTAACAGAGCACAAAGAGTTTGGATTTTTTTTTTCCGATGATGTTTGTTTTGGTTTAAAAAAAAAAAGGTTTTTTCCTTTGTTAACAAGGAGAGATGTGTTGTTTGTATTTTTCAGGGAGGAGGGAAAATAGAATGAGCTGAGGGATCAGAAGTAACAAGACCTGGGATAAAAGCAGCGAAAACGAGGCAAAAATATGCAAGGGAAGCACACTAGACTATCACTAGTACAGTAGACCCCACTTAACTTGGGGCACAAATTAAATGAGTAAACACAGCAGGATATGGTTTGAGACAGAATAATTGATACAACAACAACAACAACATGCATTTTAAGGCCATTTTCCCTGCTAGAGCGGGGGTTAGCCTTGCGGTCCCCATGACAATCTTCTCCATTTTGCCCTATTTTCTGCATCTCTCCTTGTTAACCCCCTTGCCCGCATTTCTTCTTCCACCATCTTTAGCCAAGTCTTTCTCGGTCTTCCCCGTCCTCTACTTCCTTCTACATTCATTTCCATCACTCTTCTCAACCTCACTTTCATCCTTCCTCAACACATGACCAAACCATCTCAACCTGTTCCTCTTCACAGCATCAATCACATGATGAAAGGTTTGTGGCTACAGAATCAGAATAATCAGCTATAATAATCAGTGCTGCTACAGAATCAGAATAATTGATGAAAAATAATAACAGCAAGACAGGATTAAAAATAAAATAGTAAAACACAACGTAACTGGGCCGGAGAACTTAGCTTAGATGAAATGGTAGGTGCGAGAGCCAATCAGTCATTCACATGCGTTCACATGCAGTCCCTCAATATTCATATTTTTCATATTTTATATCTACAATTTTAATTAAATATACACCAATACTGGAGTGGGTTGCAGTAAAGGCTCGATGAACCGAATGACCTTATTTCCTTCCCTGGAGCTTCCATGCAAAATCGTACTCCAGCTCCTAAAACAGTGCAAATGCATAGTTTAGAGCTTCTGTAGCCACAAACCTGCTGGGCAGAACCTTTGCTCAGGGCCATCATATAGAGCAAGGTTATTTTGCACGGGAGAGGCGTCGTCTTGAAGTGTGAGATGTGGCGGTTGGTCATGCTCGTGGTTTGTGCCGCTGAGCGCAACCGACGAAAGCAGGTCGAAACTCAGCTGTCCGTCTGGCCGTGGGTACTCTATGGGTGTGCAATCCTTGGCTTGGCGCAACCACGAGTGGTCGGGTCCTGCAAGACAAAAATCCACGTCCATGTTCACCTGACTAAGTTTCTCAACGACATGTGCAAATGGTCCATCAACATTCATAAAAAAACAATAACTGGTCTGATTATAAAAACATTGTTGTTGGTAAAATTACATGAAAAGCGGAATTTCTATTAACATATTCCAAAATTATTTAAGAAAAAAATAATCAAATGACGGGACATAGATTAAAGGCCAACTCCTCTCATTTATCGATCAAATGAATAATGTGAAACTTTTTTGATAAATTGCACATGAAAGTTTAGGAATTCTCTATTCATTCCTAATTAAAGCACATGCTTTATCATCGAGATCCATCATTAGCAATATATATTGAATGAGGTTTCTTTTTCAAATAACATTTATTGGCAAGCCTATGAAAGAAACACGTCAGATTTTCAAAAACCAAAACAAAGAAAAACACTTAAACCATAAATATCATAAAAACTAACATTGATTATGTGGACTGAACGAGCAGTTACAGTGTAATTTCCATTTTATATGAGCTTTTTGACATTTGACATGATCCATTTTGGATAGGGGAGTAGGGTTCAAAGTGCTAGCTGCAATCTATTTATATATTAGTCAAGTATATTAGTCAAGTATATTCTGTACCCACCTTACCCAGTCATACCCAGCTGATCCTGGATTCTGTGTCCTTTTCTCCTGACAAGGTGGAGAAGTTTCTGTCAATCCTCGACTATGATTCTGCAACTGGACCAGACGGCATCAGCCCACAGGTCCTAAAATCCTGCTCTGCCACACTATCTCACCCCCTCTCTGTTCTCTTCACCCTCTCTTTTGCTCAAGGTCATCTGCCATCTGCTTGGAAATCAGCCAACATTACCGCTTTACACCAAAAAATGTGCAAAAACAGATCCTTGCAACTACAGATCAATCAGCCTGCTCCCAATAATCAGCAAGGTCATGGAATCCATCATCGTTTCTGACATCAAATCCTTCCTCTTCTCCAATGGCTTGATCTCGGATCATCAATTTGGATTCAGACCAGGTCATTCTGCTCTGGACATGTTGCGTCTGCTGTCTCAACAATGGATGGAGGTCCTCAATGCCGAACAGGAAATTAGAGCCGTCTCCCTTGACATATCACGTGCCTTCGATACGGTCTGGCACCCCGCTCTGCTCACCAAACTCTCCTCCTATGGTATCCATGGAAATCTCCATGCATGGCTTGCGGACTTCCTCTCTGGTCGTAGTCAACATGTGGCCCTGAATGGACTTCTCTCATCTCCCCTTCCTGTTCAGGCTCTCCCTCTTCCTTCCCTCCCTTCACTTCCTTCCCTCCGCTCCCTTCTTTCTATTATTTTACCAGCACTCTTCCATTCATGGCACCCTTTGACTTTAGGGTGGGATGATCCCTCACTCTCCCACCTCCCACAAGTGTCATATTGACCATTTAATCCTGCTGATACAACTATGAAGGCAGAGATAGTGGTGTCTAGGACTTACATTAATGAGATATTGAGAAAATACATATGACTGGTGTTATAACTTGTGTAAAAAACTGTTACAAAAATATAGGACTGGTGTTAATGTGATCTTTATAAATAAATAAAAAATGGCACACTTCCCCTGTTGGTAATGCCCTGCGGAGATCTCACCCTTGTGACGAAGTGTCCAGGGTTCCTTGCCACGCAGGATCCAGTAGAAAACTCCTGTGTACATTATGCCTCCATAAAGGCCAAGAGGCGAGTGAAATGATGGCCGGATGTTGCGCACAGCGTACAACTCTTTCCAAACCCAGGAAGACTTCAGAGCCTCGTCATATTCTTCCACATGCACTCCTGCTTATGCATCAAAATCACATCCTGGTATCAGAGAATTATCCAAACACCGTCAGATTTACATTTTGACTTTGCATATAAATAGTATAGACTACTACGACTACAAACAACTACTACTACTACCACCACTACTACCACGACTTTAGCGGCCCCAATTAGTCACCCCTTCTTGTGTGGTTGGCCAGGGAAAGTCTTTGGCTGAAGCATTTTCCAAACCAACTGGCTGGACTATATGTTCGACTGGAGCTGATTTGGGTCTGACTTTGCCCAGAATGTCTGCGAAAACTCACCTACCCCTCTCAAAATACACCGTGGGCATGTTTAATACCCACCAACTAATGGTATCCGATGTGACACCTGACTTATCGTCCATCAAAAAGAACGGCACCCTTTTTGATGCAAAGCCATGCTTGTGAAGCACCAATCTGACAGTTTATAGTCGAGCCTCGAATCAAAACCCAGCCAGCTAAAGTGCACCACATCTGCACCACCCTGTAAGACCAGATTGGCATTCAAAACACATTTTGTGGAATCAAGCAGACCACCATGAAATATCAAAACACATCAGTAATGGTCCACAACTTGTTAATGACCCACAATTAAAACCACACAATTTGAAAATGTAAAGGTGCAGTTCCTGACCCTGAGCATTTGGTTCTTCCACCGCAAGCTTAGCGTAGATGGTGTCTGCCGCAATTATTCCACTCTTCATGGCGGTGTGCGTGCCCTTTATCTTAGGAACATTCATGAGGCCAGGGCTGCAGCCAACAAGCAGCCCCCCAGGGAATGAGAATCTCGGAAGAGACTGCAGGTGAGGAAGAGTGGAGGTGGGTGTTGAGGATAAGGTAGAAATCGGGGGGGGGGGGAAGCTTCTCCAAAGGTTACACTACACTTGACTCTTCAAAAGTCATTAAAATAGTTATGAAAATCACCATTTTAATGCATATAGTTAGTTAATTGATGTTGATAATCTCTATAAAATAGAGGGAAAGCAAGTTGTATGTACAGTATGTAATATTATGTTGTACGCTAAATGTTGTATGCAATTCGAGTTATCCGAGCTATACAACCACGACATATTATATATGCACAAAAGCAGTATGCATGTTTTGGCTTCATGTTTGCACCTCAGGTTATTTTTAAGTTTCAGCAGCAATCGATACAGCGATGCAGCAGTTGCCTATACACCGCCCAAATAAATGGTTGTGTCACAATAACGTGTTGCATGCTTGGAACAAGATCACCCTAGGTTGGGTAGAATTTTCTAATGGCAATTCAATATAGAATGTACACATTACATCATTGAGTGTTCGATGTGTAAGTGTTAGATGGCTAGCAGGTGGTATTTCATTTTGTAGTCTATAATCTATTCATTTATTAGATGTGACAAGGACAAATGTATTCGATTTTAGTGAAGATCTGGGTCCAAATTAGATAATTATTTATGTTTTAAAGTAATTCTTCACCATTGAGAGATAGGACAAAAGA
Organism: Myxine glutinosa; assembly: GCF_964187855.1. Taxonomy (NCBI): domain Eukaryota; kingdom Metazoa; phylum Chordata; class Myxini; order Myxiniformes; family Myxinidae; genus Myxine; species Myxine glutinosa. The sequence goes on along the minus strand of NC_136264.1, from coordinate 69,970,969 downwards.
CGATATATGGCACAAAACGTTGTGGACGGATTCGGTCGAAACTTGGTGGATGGGTTTGGTAGGGTTTGGGTTTGGATGTTTGGATGTTTGATGGGTTTGGATGTTTGAACATCTACTTCATGGTAGATGACAAGAACAAGCCGATTCGATTTTGGTTAAGGTCCAGATGCAGATCCAGCCTATCAGTGTGTTACAAAATGTAAACTGTTCAGGCTGATGAAGGTATGTGCTCTTCTGAGTGCCATTTTAGTTCATGCTGCAAATGTCTTCATGGCTGTCTTGCCTGGATCCACTTTGTCAACCAGCATGCTATTGTACCTTCCGTGCTCCTTCACTTGTTTTTGCGAAACTGTATTTGTGTGCCACTGCAGTGTTTTGTGTGCCTTGAATGCTTCAGGACTCCGCTTGAACCCACTGCGCTGAATGCTTCGGATGCCTCCACGGCACTTCCACAGCACCAAGGGCTCATCATTCGTCACCATGGCTTAGAAGGTAACCATGGTTGATAACTGCCATCTCTCCACCTGACGCGCTCTTTACGACCCATTCCTCATGTCCTCATGCTCTCAGCATTCTTCTATCGGACCTGAATAATCAATTTATTTTCTTTTTCCCGCCTTTTGATCCTTCCACCACATTTCATTACATTTATTGTCTTTGTCATTTTGCTTTCCCTGCTGGCCCATGCATTACAAGCAGTGATTATCCTCAATTACATATTCTGAGTTTTTGTTCTTGTATCACAAAACTAAGTTATGTGTTTTAAGAAAGGTGGTGCTAATCGTTCAGTTCCATGATACAACTAGATCAGTGGTTCTTAACCTTTTTAAAGGCGCCAAACCCCTAAAGAAACCCACCGAACACTCGCGGAACCCCTCAAATTTAACCAAAAAATTAAGAAGAATTGCATCTTAATGCGTTCTTTTCGGGAGGCGATCTGGGAAATGCGTGGTTTTGTTTTGGCAAGGGCCACCTTCAAATCATTTTCGCATGCAAGCCTGCTCCTTTTCTTCGTTTTAATGTCCACCAGTTTCGAAAACGCATGCTCGCAGAGATACGTTGTAACGAACGGCGTGAGGATCTCAAGGGCAATTTTAGCGATGTGAGGATACCCTTCCATTTGGCGGCACCAAAACGTTGAGCCTTGTTGTGCGGAAGAGTTGTTGTTGAGTCCGGCTCTGCTGAAGTTCGATGAGGTCGTCGAGGTATTGGTCGTTGACATCTGCCGTTGCAACGTCGAAAGTAAACGGTTGCTGCACCCATGCTGGGTATTGCTCTTGGTCGGGGAAGGAGCCGTCGAATGACTTTCCTAGCTCATCCAAGTGCGTGGCAATCGCTTGCTTCAGCTCCCCCGGTACAGCACCACAGCAGTGCCTCCAACTTCAGACTCATCTTCGATCCCGCTCAGGCACTCGTCCAGTAGCGAAAAGTTCGCGAAGTTGTCGTTCTCTGATCGCCACCTCCACAATGGTAACTTCTTTCGGAAAGCGCTCAGCTTTTCTTCAGATTCGATGACATTCACTCCACCGCCCTGCATCTGGCAATTGAGATGATTGAGTGCGTCGAAGATGTCAGCCAAGTACGCCATGGTGAGGATGAACTCTGACTCTTGGAAGTGCGTTGCATGGCAATGCTGGAGTTCTCACAAAAACAGGGCTAATTGTACACGCAAGGCAAAAACTAGGCTCACTACCTTCCCTCGTGATAACCATTGAACGTTAGAGTGGTAGAGAAGGACTTCGAATTCAGAGCCGATTTCATTGCACAGCTCTTTGAAGATGCGATGATTCAGAGCACGGCTTCACACGTAATTCACAGTTTCAACGACGATTTTCAGAACATTGGCCAGTCTTGGAGGCAGGGTTTTTTATGCCAGCGCGTGTCTGTGCAGGACGCAGTGCGTGACGATGATGTGTGGTGCATCGGCCTTCACCAGCGCTCCAAAACCGGGGTTGCATCCCAGCATGGCTGGAGCTCCGTCCGAGCAAACTGCAGACACCATGTTCCATGAGAGGCCGTTGCTTCTGAAGAAGTCGTCCACAAGCTTCTTCACGTCAGCTGCCTTGGTCGTTGTTGTGAGAGGCTTGCAGAACAGAAAGTCTTCCTTGATCTTGTCTCCTTTGACATAACGCACAAATAAGATGAGATGGCTCAAATTCGAAACGTCGGTGGTCTCGTCGAGTTGAAGGCTTAATTTCGTCGGGCTAGCGACTAAATCTGCAACTACCTGGGCGAGGATGTCGTCGCTCATGTTGTCGATTCTGCATCTGATGGTGTCATTTGAGAGTGGAACGAGAGACAACTTGTTTTCAGCAGCTTTTCCCAGCATGATGTTGGCCATCTTCAACGCGGCCGGTTTGATGAGTGTCTTGCCAACGGTGTGCGGTTTGCCCTGCTTTGCGATCAGGTACGCAACTTCATACGACGCGGTGAGGATCGGTTTGTCAATTGGAACGAAGCCGAGAGTGGGCAAGGTAGCACTTGAGTCGAATCGGATTCTCTTCAACTTGAATTCATCCAGCGTTGCGTCTTTGTACTGCCCCTCGCCGTGCAGTTTTTTTGAAGTGTTCCCATAGTTTTGCTGGTGCTAGGCTGGAGTTGCTCAACTTGACATTGCAAAGCATGCATTGAGGACGCTGACTTCCGTCTCGTTCCGTCAAACACGTGAACCCGTACCGCACGTAATCCTCCGACCACTTCATTTTTTTTGCTCTACATACTGCAAAAAAAAGAAAAAAAAGCAACAAACTGATCTTAATCGAGTTCGGGCAAATAATGATATGACAAAAATTTAAAAAGGAACATGCTTAAATATAATCAGTACCCCTCTGAAAACTGAGAAATTTTAACGAAGAAAACATAACTTATAGTTACGATGACGGGATTTATTATCTACTCAACTCTATGTCACCTCAAATCCCATTATAATATTACATAGAAAACTGTGAATTGTTAGTTTTGAATTGCGACCAAAGGAGTTATATCACCTCCACTTAATTTTCTGAGTAATTCAATCATATTATATAATCACCATCCACTTTTGACTTTAATATAACTCTGAACCCACCCTGCATATCCACAAACATTTCCAACTTACTTTTCAATTAATCAGTAACTCCAAAGTAAGGCGCGACCAATGACGCACGGCACACGGCAAGCTAATCGAGGCTATTCACTGGAATTTCCGAACACCTGCAAAGTCCAAAATCCAGTAAGTAAGTAAGCAAGTAAGTAAGCACCATAAACAGAATAATTAACAAGTTGCTCATTGATTCAACTTACTACAGTCAGTGTGAAACAACTTATCTTAAACCCAGACCAGAGAAACCATGAATGGGATGGGACTACAAATAACATTTCCATTCGTTCGTAACATACATAGCAAAATAATAATAATATTAATAATAAGCGTAATTACACATAGATTCAAAATTGATACAAAAAAAAACAAACAAAAAAAACATATTGCAATGTGTTTCGGAGGACCTCCGCCGAACCCCTGAGACTGGCTCACTGAACCCCTGGGGTTCGGTCGAACCCAGGTTAAGAACCACGGAACTAGATGGTATTCATAGAATACTTACCCTGCGCAGTCTTGAGAAGGACTTGGTGCAAGCCAACTCTTCTGTTTTTTAAGGGGTTTTTTTTTAAATCCAAGATGGCGCCTGTACCACGTGACCAATGACGTCATAATTATCATTAGAAGAATTCTACAGGAGGAGCCACTCATATTCTGAAAATTTCGTGCACATTGGACTAACAGTTGCAGAGGAATTTTTTTTTATCATACTGATCAGATCAAGCGTTGTACTTGTCCAATTATGACATCATAATGGAGGCACCTATGACATCATCATTAACATATCTTATTCCCCATGGGGTGTACTTGACAATGAGCCATGTTTCAATTTTTTCCATGAGCTTGTTCTCCGTCTGTCCGTCCATTCCACCTGTGGTTTTTCAGACTATTTTCCCATACCCTTTAACATATTCAACTGTTAATTGGTACATGGCTTTATTATGATAAGTTACAGAACAAGTTCGAGTTTGAGGGCATTTCGTCAAGTTTTCACAGAGTTACGCCCTTTTTGAACTTAGCAAATATTACATCGGTAGGGAACATGTATTGCAAAGCAATTCTTACTCGTGTTGATGATGTAACTAAAACATATATGCACAGAAATACCAAAACATAAAAGCTGACCTGTACTCTCACCTCATATTCATCTTTTGACCTCAAATCCAAATTTATTGAGTATGTATCAATAATAACAAATTTCACTTCACTGTTCCAATACTTATGGAGGGCACTGTATGACTGGTCGCATCTGCGATAGGGAGTCATAAAATTAACAGCTTATCTATTAAGGCAACCCAAGTACAGTGGTTTAGAGATTTTGCTACAAGATTGGAGATCTCGCGCGATCTGGTACTGAGCGGTCACAGTTTTTCGAAGCTGTTCCACGATCTTCACGCACGCTCGAAGTTAAGTAATTGTTCACAATTGTATTTTTGTCGAAACTGTATTTATCTTACGTGTGTGTACCTATAGTGTGTCCCTCGGAAGATTCTCTGCGTTAATCTTTCATACCTGTATAAAATAGTCGAGTATTTCGTGCCGCGCAGCCTAGTTGTTGAAGCTTCCGACCTCCACCTCCCCCTGTTGTTGAAGCTTCCGACCTTGAGGCTTGGTTCTCTCCGGGCATCCAAAGTGAAGTTATTTTTTCATTCGTGTGTTTGTCAAATTTCAACTCGTTATTTTATCGTCTATGCGTTATTGTTTGTTTATACTTAGTTTTGGTTTGAATTTCCTGTAATTCGTAATTAATTAATCGTGTTCTGTTTGCTCCGCGTGTGCCGCCTTGTACCCCCATCGGTGTTTGTTAACTTAAGTTCCCTACTTCATGTTTCGCTTGGCTCTTAGATTTTTTCCCTTCTACCCCGAACATAATACTCTTTGTCTAACGTTTTAAACTCCCACCCCCCCAAAAAAAACCAAAAACATTTATTTTCCTTTCTCCACGTGTGCTGTTGTCTCATCGTGTACTTCTGTCCAGGTGGGCTGTTCGCCCCGCCCCCATTATCTCCTTGCCATCCACTTTTTGCCCTATTCACGTGACTCGTGGTTGTCCCTCTGGGTCCTCTCCCCGTTGGTATTTTGTGAATATAAGATTGTTCACGGTTCTGTTTAAATATTATTTAAATATGTTGAAACTTTCCCCTTCAGTGTTTTATTCAGTGGTATATTACAACACGCTGTTTTTCTTCCGATTTAAAAGGCTTTTTTCAATTTCCTCTCCAACTCATTCCACTTCAAAAAAAATAAATTCAATCTCTTATACGTCTCCCTCACTACATGTTCTAAATTCACATTCATTCCATCCCTCCTCCATCGTTCTTAATCGGCTTGCTAACTTGAAAATCACAATAAACCCAATTTGTTATCAATGTTCGTCTTTCATTAATCATCCACTTTCTAAACTCCCCTCTTGCCCCTCCCCTCCAAATCCCCCCCCCCTTGCCCCTACACTCCTAAACTCCCCCCTTGCCCCTCCACTCCTAAACTCCCCCCTTGCCCTTACCCTCCTAAACTACCCCCTTGCCCCACCCCTCCAAATCCCCCCCCTTGCCGCTCCCCTCCTAAACTCCCCCCTCACTCCTCCCCTTCAAAACTCCCCCCCAACCCCTCCCAATCAAATCTCCCCCCATATCTTTCCTCTCCAATTCTCCCTCCTCCTCCTCAAAGCTGCCTCCTCCCCACTTTGTCTCCCTTCTATCTCATACCTCCACCTCCCCCAACCTTCTACTTTCCTCTGCCCGCCCCCCCCCCCCCTCAAACAACCCCTCACTGTGCCTAATCCCTTCACCATCAAACCTTTCGTCCTCCTCATCTTTCCCTTTCTTGTAACTCTTCTGTCATCTCTGACACACTATCAACTCCTCTCCCGACCTCCCCCTCTCATCCTTCATCTTCCTCTACCCCTCCCCTCCCCCGTCGTGTACCCGATGCTCCCCCTCTCTCTTCATTAACGGTATGGACCTCAAACATCCGGGGCCTTCGCTCAAACCTGACTGATCTCTCCATACAGGTTGCTTCTGACAATCCAGACTTGATCTGTTTAACAGAAACTTTCCTCCTTCAAGATGTCTCTGATTCCTTAATATCTCTTCCTGGTTACTCCCTCCTCCGGTATGATAGACCTGAGCCTCGTCCTGGTGGTGGGGTTGCTATCCTTATCAAAAACTCTCTTCCTCACTCTCTTTGCACTGCCCTCTCTCCACCTCACCCCCAGGAGTACATCTGGCTACGGCTTCCTCTCCGCTCCCACCTTTTGTTCATATGTGTTCTGTACCGTCCTCCAAATTACATTTCACTGTCTGACAACATGGACCAACTTCTATCCACTCATCCCAACTCTCTCTTCCCCATATGTGGCGACTTCAACTGTCATCATGCCAGCTGGCTGGGTGTGGGTTTCTCTCTCACCAGTCATGGCACCTCAGCAAAGGACTTCTGTGACTCACTGGGATTGACACAATCTGTCAATTTCCCGACCCGGATCTCAGCCAATGGAATATCTTCTCTTCCAGACTTGGTTATGACAAACTTCCCTGCTAATGTCTGCTGCTCTTCTTCTGCTCCAATTGGTTCTTCTGATCATGTGCTTGTTAAAGTGGACATCTCTCTGGCCATTCTCAGAGAGCCTCCTCAGCATCGACGAATCTGGCATTTCACTCAGGCCGACTGGCACGGTCTTCAAGCAGCCATCAATCATCTGGACTGGTCTCCCATCTCTACTGCCTCTGACATCAATTCTTCCTGGGAATTCTTCAAAAGCAAACTGCTCTCTCTCATGCACAGATTTATCCCATCTCATCTTCAGTTGTCTTACCCTTCCTCCCGTCCATGGTACACTGAATCTTGTGGTGAGGCAGTTGCCCTGAAACAACTTGCCGTTGCCTCTTGGAAGGCAAATCCAACTGAAGGTAATCTCAGTTCCTTCCACCGAGCTCGGAACAAGTGTGTGCCTATCCTCAGGAGTGCCAGAAAGCACGATCTCTCCACACTCAAGAATGAACTCTCAAACCTGTCTCCTTCCTCCAAATCCTAGTGGCGTCTGGTCAAATCCGTTTCTGGTGTTTGTTCCCCCTCCATCCCCTCCCTTACCTCAAATGGCTACACAGTTGACACAGCACATGACAAAGCCGAATGCCTCAACTCTGTGTTTGCCTCAAAATCTTGTGTACCAAACCCATCTCTCTCTGTTCCCACCTTACCCAATCAAACGCAACTGCTCCTGGACTCTGTGTCCTTCTCTCCTGACAAGGTGGAGAAGTTTTTGTCAAACCTCGACTCTGATTCTGCAACTGGACCAGACGGCATCAGCCCACAGGTCCTAAAATCCTGCTCTGCCGCTCTATCTCACCCTCTCTTAGTTCTTTTCACCCTCTCTTTTGGTCAAGGTCATCTGCCAGCATCCTGGAAATCAGCAAACATTACCGTTTTACACAAAAAATGTGCAAAAACAGATCCTTGCAACTACAGACCAATCAGCCTGCTCCCAATTATCAGCAAAGTCATGGAATCCATCATTGCTTCGGATATCAAATCCTTCCTCCTCTCCAATGGCTTGATCTCCGATCATCAATTTGGATTCAGACCAGGTCATTCTACTCTGGACATGCTGCTTCTGCTGTCTCAACAATGGATGGAGGTCCTCAATGCCAAACAGGAAATCAGAGCTGTCTCCCTTGACATATCACGTGCCTTCGACATGGTCTGGCACCCAGCTCTGCTCACCAAACTCTCCTCCTATGGTATCCATGGAAATCTCCATGCATGGCTTGCGGACTTCCTCTCTGGTCGTAGTCAATGTGTGGCCCTGAATGGATTTCTCTCATCTCCCCTTCCTGTTCAGGCTGGAGTTCCCCAAGGCAGTGTTCTGGGCCCTGTGCTTTTTCTGGTCTTTATCAATGATCTCTCCGACTCTCTGGAAAATCCTCTCTATCTCTTTGCTGATGACTCCACTCTTTGCCGCTCCATTCCTCTTCCCTCAGATCGGCAGTCTGCAGCCTCCTCACTCTCTGAAGACCTGGACAAAATCACAGACTCGTCAAACAAGTCGAACATGTCTTTCAATCCTGACAAATCTCACACTCTTACTATGGCTCTCCGAAAAGACCGACTGGATAACTCTCCCATCTACTTTCTCAACAATCCTCTCCAAGAAGTTCTGTCGCTCAAGCCTTTGGGTCTCACTATCTGCCATGATCTTTCTTGGGAAAACCACATTTCCAAGCTGGCCTCCAAAGCCAGTCGCCGACTGGGCATCCTCCGTCGTGCGAAGTCCTTCCTTGGCACACCTTAGCTCCTCACCACATACAAGGCTTTCATCTGCAGCTCAATGGAATACTGTTCTCCCCTATGGGCCAGTGCTCCTCCTCACACCTAGCTCGGCTTCACGCTGTTGAAACCAAAGCTTTCAGAATCATTGGAATCTCCGGGGATGAAGCTATTTCCGAGGGCCTTTCACCCACTCACCGCAGGCAGGTTGGTGGTCTTTCTGTCTTCTACCGACTCCTCTCCAGCCTTGCTCCCCCAGCTCTCTCTGTGCTTTGTCCCCCAGGTATTCCTTCAGGTCATACAAGATCTGCCAGCAACCCTCTGATGGTTAAACTGCCGAAATCTCGGCTCTCTGCTCACCTTCACTCTTTCATTCTGCCTCTGGAACAAACTCCCACACTCCCTTCAATCCCACTCCTCCCTCCTGGTCTTTAAAACAGCTGTTCACCACCATCTCTTACCTTCCCCCATCCAAAACCTTGATCTTTTCTACCCCCGCTAATTCACCCCAGATCCACTTTGTTTGAAATTCCAACTTCTTTCCTGGAAGTCCTGGCAGTGTCCACATGTTTTATACCTCTCCCACCCCCCCTTCCCATGCCTCGCCCCCCCCCCCAAAGCCCTCTCCCTCCCACAGATCTCTCGATGTCCCTGCTCTCAAATGTTGTGTTTGTGTCCTTCGCCCTCTCTCCCCATCTTGTCTACCGCTCCCCATGTTATATGTTTTATGTGTCGGCTTGTCTTTCTGTGTGATTAATGTTAGCTCTTTCATGAGCCTCGATCTTGTATACAAAAAAAAAAAAAGATAAAATAGAAAAGGCATCTTAACAAGCAAGAGTTCTATTCAGCACGAAGAAAAGAGAACCAGGCTACTCATTTATAGATGAAGATTTTTTTTTTTTTTTAATACTGAATCGAGGCTCGTGAAAAAGATAACATTTATTTCACAAACAAATCAACCAGACAAACAAAATATATAAAAAGAGAGTGGAGCGGAAAAAGAGGAGCGGAAGACAAGATGGGGAGAGAAGGGGAAGCACTAAAACACAACATTTGAGAGCAGGGAGAAGTGTGGGAGGGAGAGGGCTTGGGGGGAGGAGGTGTGGGAAGGGGGTGGGCGAGAGGTATAAAACACAAGGAGACCAAGGACTTCCAGGACAGAAGTTGGTGTTTCAAAAAAAAATGTTGGATTTTGGGTGAAATTAGCGGGGGTAGAAAAGATCAAGGTTTTGGATGGGGGAAGATAAGAGATGGTGGTGAACAGCTGTTTTAAAGACCTGGAGGGTGGAGTGGGATTGAAGAGAGTGAGGGAGTTTGTTCCAGAGGCGGGAGAAAAGAGGAATGAAGGAGTGAAGGTGAGCAGAGAGTCTTGATTTTGGCAGTTTAACCATAAGAGGGTTGCAGGCAGATCTTGTGCGACCTGTAGGAATATTTGGGGGACAGAGCCCAGAGAGAGCTGGGGGGGCAAGGCCAGAGAGGAGTCGGTCGAAGACGGAAAGACCACCAACCTGCCTGCGGTGAGTGAGTGAAAGGCCCTTGGAGTTAGCTTCATCACGGGAGATCCCAATGATTCTGAACGCTTTGGTTTCAACAGCGTGAAGACGAGCTAGGTGTGAGGCAGGAGCACCAGACCAGAGGGGAGAGCAGTATTCCATAGAGCTGCGGATGAAAGCCTTGTAAGTGGTGAGGAGCTCAGGTGTACCAAGGAAGGACTTCGCACGACGGAGGATGCCCAGTCGGCGACTGGCTTTGGAGGCTAGATTTGAAATGTGGTTTTCCCAGGAAAGATCATGGCAGATAGTGAGACCCAAAAGCTTGAGTGACAGAACTTCTTGGAGAGGACTATTCAGAAAGTGGATGGGAGGGTTGTCCAGTCGGTCTTTTCGGAGAGACATCGTAAGAGTGTGAGATTTGTCAGGATTGAAAGACATGTTCCACTTGTTTGCCCAGTCTGTGATTTTGTCCAGGTCTGCAGAGAGTGAGGAGGCTGCAGACTACCGATCTGAGGGATGAGGAATGGAGCGACAGAGAGTAGAGTCGTCAGCAAAGAGATAGAGAGGATTTTCAAGAGAGTCAGAGAGATCATTGATGAAGACCAGAAAAAGCACAGGGCCCAGAACACTGCCTTGGGGAACTCCAGCCTGAACAGGAAGAGGAGATGAGAGAAACCCATTCAGGGCCACACGTTGACTACGACTAGAGAGGAAGTCTGCCAGCCATGCGTGGAGATTTCCATGGATACCAAAGGAGGAGGGTTTGGTGAGCAGAGCGGGGTGCCAGAGCGTATCGAAGGCACGTGAAATGTCAAGGTAGACAGCTCTAATTTCCTGTTTGGCGTTGAGGACCTCCATCCATTGTTGAGAAAGCAGAAGCAGCATGTCCAGAGTAGAATGACCAGGTCTGAAACCAAATTGATGGTCAGAGATCAAGCCATTGGAGAAGAGGAAAGATTTCATATCTGAAGCAATGATGGATTCCATGACTTTGCTGATAATTGGGAGAGGGCTGATTGGTCTGTAGTTATTAGGATCTGTTTTTGCACCTTTTTTGTGCAAAGTGGTGATGTTGGCTGATTTCCAAGCAGATGGCAGATGACCTTGAGCAAAAGAGAGGGTGAAGAGAACAGAGAGAGGGAGTGAAAGAGCGGAAGAACATGATTTTAGGACCCGTGGGCTGATGCCGTCAGGACCAGTTGCAGAATCAGAGTCGAGGGTTGACATAAACTTTTCCACCTTGTCAGGAGGAAAGGACACAGTCCAGGAGCAGCTGGGTACGACTGGGTACGGTGGGTACAGAGAGGGATGGGTTTGGGACACAAGATTTAGAGGCAAACACAGAGTTGAGGCATTCAGCTTTTTCACGTGCGGAGTCAGCCGTGTAGCCGTTTGAGGTGAGGGAGGGGATGGAGGGGGAACAAACACCAGAAACAGATTTGACCAGACACCACCAGGATTTGGAAGAGGGAGACAGAAAAGAGAGTTCAGTCTTGAGAACGGAGAGATATTGTTTCCTGGCTCTCCTGAGGGTGGACACACTTGTTTCGGGCTTTGTGAAAGGAAATGAGATTTCCTTCCGTTTGATTTGCTTTCCAGGAGACGAAAGCAAGTTGTTTCTGGGCAACAGCCTCACCACAAGATTTTGTGTACCATGGATGGGAGGAAGGGTATGACAACTGAAGACGAGATGGGATAAATCTGTGCATGAGAGAGAGCAATTTACTTTGGAAGAATTCCCAGGATGAGTTGATGTCAGAGGCGGTAGCGATGGGAGACCAGTCCAGATGATTGATGGCTGCTTGAAGACCGTGCCAGTTGGCCTGAGTGAAAGGCCAGACTCGTCGACGCTGAGGAGGCTCTCTGAGAATGGTCAGAGAGATGTCCACTTTAACAAGCACATGATCAGATGAGCCGATTGGAGCAGAAGAAGAGCAGCAGACATTTTCAGGGAAGTTAGTCATAACCAAGTCCAGAAGAGAAGATGCTCCGTTGACTGAGATCTGGGTCGGGAAATTGACAGATTGTGTCAGTCCCAGTGAGTCGCAGAAGTCCTTTGCTGAAGAGCCATGGCTGGTGAGAGAGGTACCCACACCCAGCCAACTGGCATGGTGACAATTGAAATCACCACATATGAGGAAGAGAGAGTTGGGATGGGTAGATAGAAGTTGGTCCATATTATCAGACAGCGAGATGTAGATGGAGTCATCACTGTTTGGTGGACGGTACAACACACATATGAACAAAAGGTGGGAGCGAAGGGGAAGCCGTAGCCAAAGGTATTCCTGGGGGTGAGGTGGAGAGAGGGCAGTGGAGGGCGAGTGAGGAAGAGAGTTTTTTTTATAAAGATAGCAACCCCACCTCCAGGACGAGGCTCAGGTCTATCATACCAGAGGAGGGACTAACCTGGGAGAGATACCAAGGAATCAGAGACATCATGAAGGAGGAAAGTTTCTGTTAAGCAGATCACATCTGGTCTGTCAGAAGCAACCTGTATGGAGAGATCAGTCAAGTTTGAGCGAAGGCCCCGGATGTTTGAGGTCCATTCCGTTAATGAAGAGGAAGGGGGAGCATCGGATAAAGAACAGGGGGGGGGGTAGGGTAAGATGTGGAAGAGGAGGAAGAGGTAGGGAGAGCTGTTGAAGGTGTGTCAGAGATTTCAGAATAGTTTGGAGAAAAGGAAGAATGGGGTGGACAAAAGGTTTGATGGAGATTGGGTGAGGCACAGTGAGGTGTTATTTGAGGAGGGGGAAGAGCGAGGCAGAAGGTTGGGAGAGATGAAGGTGAAAGTTGGAAGGGGGAAGAAGCAGGGAGGACGCTTTGAGGAGGAGGGGTGAGAGGGGAGTCTAGGAGGGGAGGAGCGAGGGAGAGTCTCGGAGGGGAGGGGTGTGGGGGGAGTTTAGGAGGGAGGGGAGGGAAGGGGCAAGGGGGGACATTTGAAAGGGATGGGTGATGGGGAAGATTTGGAGGAGAGGGGCAAGGGGGTAGATTTGGAGGGGAGGGGTGATGGGGAAGTTTTGGAGGGGAGGGGTGATGGGGAAGTTTTGGAGGGAAGGGGTGATGGGGAAGATTTGGAGGGGAGGGGCAAGGGGGAAGATTTGAAAGGGATGGGTGATGGGGAAGATTTGGAGGGGAGGGGTAAGGGGGTAGATTTGGAGGGGAGGGGTGATGGGGAAGTTTTGGAGGGGAGGGGGGATGGGGAGGTTTTGGAGATGCACAACTTCAATAAAGCCTGCATTTCCTCAAATGCACAAAGCATTGTTAACCAGTATGACATCGTAAAACAACCACCGTTAACTAAACACCAATATTCATACATCAAAAACGTCTTCCTCACCATACCTGAATCCCACCCTCATTGAGTGCACGGGCACCGTAAGAAATACGTTTTCCTCCCTGCAGTGTACATGCAATAGATGGGTGATGTTTGAAGCGCTGGAACTCGCTAAATGGATTCAGGTATGGGTTTTCATAATCGAGTCCCACCTGTAAGGTAGATGAAGGACAAGAAAACAAAGAGGCAAAAAGTATGAAGAATAAGGTGGTTAAAAAATAAATAAAATCGCTCCGTGTCCAAAGGAAGCAGTTCAGTTTGGCATTTTTAATATGAAATAGGCAAAACCAAGAAACAAAGACAACCCATTAGAATTACTCTTTACAACCCCTTAGAATTTCCCTTAGAATTTCCCTTTAGAATTATCCTTTCGAAACCTTTATAATTACCATTTAGAACCCTCTAGAATTGCACTTTATAACCCTTTAGAATTAAACAAGGTGAGATAGAAAGGTTCTTCGTCATTTTTGACGGATGGATGTAAGGAAGGACATAGCCAAATATTGAAGTAGCTTTGCCACTTAAAAAATAGAAATGAAACAACAATTGTTTTTAGCGATGGTTCTGAAGCAGAATATCCTTCCTCAGTGTAATACAACAAGCATGGCCACAAGCAAAATGTAAGATGGAAAGTCTGCTTTTACTTCGACGTTTTATGTGCTGTTACAGTCCCCCCAGTTGGTCCAGATAACTCCGGTTCGAAATCAGTGAGTTGCAAAGCGACTACAGTAGTCCCTTACACAGACAACATCTTGCGAACCTCTTGCTGGATACCGTGTCCAGAGCCACATTACCGTTCAGATTGAGGTCCTTGGTATGAGTGAGAATCGTGCTGGTAGGCAATCACATGATGGATATTATCTTAGGCCGAGCTTACCAAGTCATGTGATGGCAATCTTATCGAAGTCTCCATCTCAAACAGATACACCCAGAGCTGCCATATGGCACCGTTGTTAGCAAGCAGGATGAGTGAATGAATGAATTTGTTTAACAAGTGTATTGAAAAAAAAAGGTAAATATGTACAAGCAAGCAGAAAACAGTAATTCCCCAGTTACTCATCACACGACACCTGCACAATCACAAAGATCGGGAATATATAGTCAACTTAGCAATCTAACTAGGGATAGAGACATTCGTCCAACAGAGATAGAGACCCAATTGGGGGGGAAAAACTGACTGTAGAGTCTGTCGTGTCCCTCTTGGAGTTTGCACGAGCTGCAAGCCCGTCGCTCCTGGAAGGCATGGAGTGTCTCCCACGACCGCAGTGAATGGTAACCCTGGCACTCTTGTTCTTTATTGGTTGATGCTCTGGTGTGGTACCAAACAACGTTGGCCACAAGGTTCACATCAAAGACCACCCAGTGCACTGAGATGTAAACAGCTGCCCCACTGCTTTCCTCCATATCCACACTGGCTTGCTCTGAACAGCACTATCCCATTGCAGCATTTGCGTAGCAACGTCTGTGTCACTATTAGTGCCGCAATCCAAACAGAGTATCACAGGATCGATGTCCGCACCACGAACCGCACACGCACCAAAGCTACCAGGCTACATGAGCCACCAAGAAAGACCCTGAGATCGGGAGATTACTGGGCCTACATAGTCTGTCCCATTGGCTCCATTCATTGTTCCCTCTATCCTTACAAGTCTCCAAATCCGTGCCGCTGAAAAGTATCCTCGTAGCCTGATGCTGCCACCACCATGCTTCACAGTAGGGATGGTGTTAGATGGGTGATGAGCTGTGCTCGGTTTCCACCAGACAGCTCTATGCATTCAAACAAAAGAGTTCAATTTCCATCTCATCAGACCACATAATATTTTGCCTCATGCTCTCAGTCTTTCACGTGCCTTTTTGCAAACTCCAGGCATGCTTTCATGTGCCTTTTTCTCAGGAGTGGCTTCCGTCTGGCCACTCTCCCATAAAGTCTAGATTTGTCAAGTGCTCCAGAGACTGTTGTCCTTCCAGCAGGTTCTCCCATCTCAGCGAAGGAACTCTGTAGTTCTGTCAGAGTAGTCATTTGGGTTCTTCGTCACCTCCCTGACCAAGGTCCTTCTTGCCTGGTTGCTCAGTTTGGTCGGACGGCCAGCTCTAGGACGAGTCTGGGTAGTTCCATATTATTTCCATTTCCTAATGATGGAGCTCACTGTGCTCTTGGGAACTTACAACTCTCTATAAATTGTTTTTGTTTTATACCCTTCCCCAGTTAAAAAAAAAATTGTTTTATACCCTTCCCCAGATCTATGCCTCCTCACAATCCTATCTCCGAGTTGTATGATCAGTTCCTTGGACTTCATGTACCTTGGACTTGGACACTTCTCTGCTCTGACATGCACTGTCAACTATGTGATCGAAAATAGAAAGGTGTGTTGCTTTCTAAATCACGTCCAATCATTTGAATTGGCCAGAGATGTACTTCAAAAAATTGTAGAGACATCTCAAGGATGATCAAAGGAAATTGGATGCACCTGAGCTCAATTTGGAGTGTCATAGCAATGGGGTTGAATACTTATTGACTCAAGACATTTCAGCTTTTCATTTTTAATTATTTTGTTAAAATTTATAGAAATTTTTTTCCCCACTGACATCATGTGTAGATCAGTGACAAAAGAAATCTCAATTTAATCCGTTTTAAATTCAGGCTGTAATACAGCAAAATGAGAAAAAGTCAAGGGGTGTAAATACTTTCTGAAGGCAATGTATTTACAATATATTATTAATGTTACGTTATTATTATTATGAAGATGATATGACTGCATCAAGAAACCGAGGGCAATTCCTTACTCCCACGGTAATTAGTACACTGCTTCTCTTCGAGTCATGAATAATACACCGCTTCAATCCAGTAACTTTGCAGTCATGACTATATTTATGAAACTATTATTATTAACGTTACATTATTATTATTATCATCACGAGGCATGAAGCCTGAGGCCTTTACGTACTGTGTCGTTGGAAGGCCTGTGACACCTACGCTTATGATAATTGATGGTCATTTTAACAATCGCTTTGTTTGTGTTGCACACTGAATGGAAAACACAAGGGTAGGGTATGCATGGCAATTGTGGTTATGGCATGTTCGACCATGTGTCCGGCCTGAACTGCATGAAAATAAAAATGGTGGATATTGGAGTCGGCCACCGTACACCATAACAACATTATAGACGTAATGATGTGGCGTGACAGACAGATGGACAGAAAACTGCCGCTACTTTAATATATAGATGAACCAGCTATGGTCATCCCATTCGTTGCCACCAGCTCTTGACCTTCTCTATTCCTCATTCCCTAACCATCCAAATTTACCAACACATTCCTCTTCACTTGGCTCTGCTACTCCCACATGCGCTTTAACGTCCCCCGCAATGCACAGCATCACCTCCATCTCAACCATTCACATCATCTTCTCCAGTGCGTTCCTGAATTCTTCTTCTCCGCCACAGTCCTTTCTGTTTGTGGCCCATAAACTGATAATAACACACACCATTTGCCTCTATATGACCACCCATGCCAAAACTTTCTGATCCTCCCATCTTTCCACTCGAACCACCTGCTTGCGGATCTCTTCCGATATTATTATTCCTATGCCATTACGCCTTCCTTCCCCACCTGTGTGCACCAGCTTGTACCCTCCTACCAACCTCCTCACCTTGTCTTCTTTCCATCTGGTCTCCTGCACACACAACACTTCCAACCTCCTTCTCTGCATCATCTCCAACACCTCGACCCCTCTCCCTCCCATTGATCCCACATTCAAACTACCTAGCCTGACCTCGCTTCTGAAATGCTGCCCACCTGGCAGAGCTTGTACCATTTTGATCAATTTGGGATGCTCAGGTCATCAATCAGCAGTGCTGCCTGGGCTGATCTGCTGGACCTACTACCCTAGCGTGTTATCATAACCCTGTGTGCACTCTCACACACACACACCACTCCTTCTCGTTCCTCTTCACTCGTTCACTCGTTCCTCTTCTCCCCTCCCCCCTGCCCACCCCTTTCCCTCTGCACTCGGCTCCTCCCCCACCCTCGAGGCACTCATCCCAACCTCCAACCCACTCACTCCCTCTTCCCTTCCTCCCTCCACCGCACTCACTCCCTCCCTCCTCATTCGAACCCCCCCCTCCCCTCATTCCCCTCATTCCTCTCACTCCCTCCTCTCCACTCCTCTCCTCTCCTCTCCTCACACCATCCGCTCACCCTTTCCCTTTCTTATGTCCTGCTCTCCTTAATATGTTAAAGTCTTGATTATTCAGCTTACAACAAGTAAATGCCTTTCAGAAAAATCACCTGGTTCACAACCACACGGCATGGTGTAACCAGCACGTAGTCCTTCCACACATGGCAAGATGTAATCAGCACGTGGTCATTACACAAGACCCGATGTAATCAGCATGTAATCCTTACACAAGGCTCGAAGTAAGCAGCACGTGGTCCTTCCACATGGCACAATGTGCCGTGATGGCTGCCGCTCACTATTATAGTAAGTAATTATAGAAACGAGATCAACACCTCTGATCCTCAGATATTTCTCGTATATTCTATATTATTTTTCTCGTGAGTCTGATTTGCATTCATGAACAGAACAATTGTGGTTCACCATTTTGAAATTGCCACTCGATTGTCTAAATACTGAGAATTATGTTTAAAAGACTATTTGAATTTCAGATTTCGTGTTACCAATGGCAGGTTAAATAAAAGTGCCCGGTGAGTCGAACCGGGCACTTTTATGTAAACAAACACATAGTACATGTGTAAAAGGCCTCATTTAGCATTCATACATCATTTTGAAAGTGCCGTGTTGGACATGAAATTGGCATTTATCTTGTACAACTCAAGTATTTTATTGAGGGGACTGCAGTTACACCTCTTCATTTGAATGAAGCTCTGCTCTACTGTGCTAGATAGATACATCACACAAACACACAACACTAACAGGCAACGTGAAACTGACTCCAAGAGTCCCAAAGATAGATAAAACGAAAGAAAAAGAAAGTTATAAAAAATAAATATAGAAGAAAGAAAAGAATGATTGCTACTCCATACCAGCACCTCTCCACATGATACAATCCAGCCCTTCGGCAAACTTGAATACCAGAGATGATGTGGGTCTGGCAGCAGAGAAAATAAATTAATATCAGGTTAGAGGGGAAGGTGATCAGACAAGGAAATAGGTTTGAGTATCTGGGTGGAAGAATGACCAGGGATGGTAAGTCAGAGGTCGAGGTGCGGGGGATTCGGGTGGGTGCGAATACAACAACAACAACATGCATTTTAAGGCCATTTTCCCTGCTAGAGCGGGGGTTAGCCTTGCGGTCCCCATGACAATCTTCTCCATTTTGCCCTATTTTCTGCATCTCTCCTTGTTAACCCCCTTGCCCACATTTCTTCTTCCCCCATCTTTAGCCAAGCCTTTCTCGGTCTTCCCTGTCCTCTACTTCCTTCTACATTAATTTCCATCACTCTTCTCAACCAGTCACTTTCATCCTTCCTCAACACATGACCAAACCATCTCAACCTGTTCCTCTTCACAGCATCAATCACAGGCAATATTCCCATCATCTTTCGCAATTCATCATTTGTCTTCCTCTCTCTCAACGATACTCCGCACATCCATCGAACCATTCGCATTTCCACCCTTTCCAGCCTTTGTTGCTGCTCTACGTTCATTACCCATGTCTCGCTCCCATAAATCATAACACTTCTCACACATGCAGCATACACCTTTCCCTTCAGCTTCAGCGACACTCTCCTCCTCATCAGCTCGCCACTCAGTTCCCGAAACTTCTTCCATGCACATCTCACTCGAACAACCGTTGCCGAGTCTGATCCACCTTCTCCATTCAGCATGTCTCCGAGGTAGCAAAATGTTTTCACACCTTCCAGCTTCATGCCGTCTCCAAGATCCAACTCAACATTTCCTCCATCTGCAGCTCCCTCTGTGCACACCTTACATTTGAATGTAGCTGCCACACTGGTAAATGACCCTCTCAGACCACTACATTTTTGATGAACCCACTCAGCGCACATAGTACATTGAATGGAGTTCACTCCGACACCCTTCCTGCACACAGCACACGGCCACTTCCCAGTTCTTTCCACCTCACCACATGCTTTACCACTTGCCATCACCTTCATCTTTCCGATATTCACCTTCAGACCTTTTGTCTCCATACATTCCTTCCACTTGTTCATCTTTTCCTTCAGTCCATCCATACTTTCCGCAATCAACACCAGATCATCTGCATACAACAACTCCCATGGTAAACCCTCCTTTACGTTCTGAGCCAGCACCTCCATCACAGCTACAAATAGTAGTGGACTTAGTACCGACCCCTGATGCACTCCCACCTTCACCTCAAACTCACCACTGTTCCCATCCTTCGTCCTTACAGCTGTGCGCGCTCTTTTGTACATTGCCATCACTACTCTGATCAACCATTCCTCCACTCCTAACTTCCTCAATGCCCATGTCAATACTTTGCGTGGAACCCAATCGAATGCTTTCTCCAGATCAACAAACCCAAAAAACAACTTCTTCCTCTTCTCCATGTACCTCTCCTGCAACTGCCTCACAATGAAAAGCGCATCTGTCGTTCCTCTTCCTGGCATAAATCCAAACTGCATTTAGTCGATCTTCACTTTCTTCCTTATCCTCCTCTCCAACACCCTTTCCAATACCTTCATTCCATGCTTCAATAACTTTATCGCTCGGTACGAGCCACACTCCAGAGGGTCACCTTTCCCCTTGTATAGAGGGACGAGGGTACTCAGTTCCCAATCCACTGGAATGCGGCCTTCTTTCACCACCAGATTGCAGATCTCTGTCATTTTCTTCACACCCCAACTTCCTGCTGCTTTCAACATATTTCCCACAACTCCCGTCGGCCCTCCCGCTTTTCCACTCTTCATTGCTTTTATCGCTTCCTCAACTTCCTTCTCAGATATCTTCTCTGCCAGTCCTAAAACTGGGTTACTCTCTTTGTTGCCATCCCATTCATTCTCTGTATTCAACAGCATTTCCATATATCTTTTCCATCTTCCTTTAATTCCATCTGGGTCGACAACGATTTGTCCCACTTCATCCTTAAAGCAACTCACCCCCATCACATCACACCTCTCTTTCGCTATGTGCTTTGCAATCCTGAATACTGCTCTCTGAATGCGAATGCGTGGTGGATTCAAGGAGATGGAGATTTCAAGGTGATTGAAAGGAAAGGCTTTGATGTCTTGTGTGATGCCGGCCTACCTTTACGGTCTGGAGATGGTGGCACTGACAGAGAGACAACAGAGGCAGCAGGTTTGTAAGAACAACTGGGTACATGGATTGCAGAAGTGAAGAGGATGGATAGGAGGAGAATGGATGAACTGAGGTAGGAGATTAGTGTGCAGATAAGCTTGACGGGGAGATTGATGAAATGCTGGGTGAGAGGGGCTGGACATTTGGTGCGGATGGGGGAAGAGAGAATGGCAAAGAGAGTGGATAGGTTGAGGGAACAAGGTAGGAAGAAAAGAGGTAGACCGTGGTTGAGACCGGAGGATCGCGTAAGGAGGGATATTAGTAAGGTAGGGGTGGTTGGAGGGTGGAGAGAGTTGGCTGAGGATAGAGTGGGGTGGAACATTATCCTGGTCAGGGCAGGGCAGAAGCTTGGTGCCATCAGACCTCACCCCGTATAAAGGGAAGAGGAGGAGAATACCTAATGGACTACTGTCAGGGGTTGTGGGAAGACATGAATGAAGATTATGTAAGAGTTCATTTACGTGTGAATTTACAGGATTGCTCAGTTCAGGTAAGGATTTAGATTCAGATTGAATCGAAAATTTATTTCACAAATCAAAAGTAAGTTGTGGATTAACTATTTTGTGAAGAATATATTTAAAGCAATACTTAACCAGGTTTCATCAGCATTAGGTTTCCAAAGAGATAGCTTGATTACAATATTCACAACTTCCTGACAGATCGCTGCACGAATAAGCATTTATGAAAGAAAGAAAGAAAGAAAGAAAGAAGGAAAGAAAGAAAAAGCAGAGTGTATCTCAGTTGGGGTATTCTCACCACAAATCCAACAGCAAGGAGTGGTTCTCCTTCATTTAGATGATAGATGAACGACCCACCATACGTATTCCGGTCGAGTGGCCAACCCACGGTGTGCTCCACACGACCCGGGTGCCAGTTCTCAGGAGGGACTTCCCACAGCTGGCAAAATATGAACACAAACAAACTTTCCTCTAATCCTGAACCACCACAATCTCATTTCAAGAAACAATGCCAAAAGCTCTTGCGCACAATGACGAAGCTGTACTGCAGAGAATGATACCCAACCTCTGCTGGCAGACAGATTTTCACAGAGGCAGCACAAAATGTCCTCAAGACATATCCGATTCCTGCTCATGGACACATTTTGTCAGGGGGTCAAGCCCTTAAAACGTATCATATTTTCATTAGATGAGCTTGCAGCAGACAAAAACAAAGCTTAAAAACACATTGAAGAGTAGTTTGTGGGTATTCAAAGGTTGCAAAGACTGCAGTATGGAAAAACAAAAACACAACCATCGTAGAGTTTGGTCAAAGACGACGAAAGTTCAGAAAGCTGAAAATTTAAGCCACAGCGTAGCTTTCAATGACGACAATAATTTTAATATTTTGACTATACTGTATATCTAAGCTATTTTTGTAACAATTTTAAATTTGATGTATTTGTTTTCCCCTACTGTGATTTTAAAAAGTTTTGTGAATAGAGATTACAAGAAAGGGTCGAGTCACTTCAATAAGGTGATAAAAAAGGGTCAAACCTCAATATATTCCACAACATCTCGTGCTTGTTCATCGCATGAATGATGTCATTTCTGGATCCAATTCCAAATTAATTTTTATCTGGTTGGTTTATGAAAGCTCCCCTCACCCCCACCATCCATCCCGATAAAGTACTTACAGTCCCCCTCACCCACCTCAACATTGATACAATCAATTATTTTGCAAAAGTTTTGTGACTCCCCTCATGACCCCTCAAAAATAACTAGAACGGCACGCTTCGCCGTCGCGATGTTGACCGATATATACCTCCGTCCACATTATTACATCATTATACATATTTGTAACAAGTTTGATTTAAATCCCTTCAGCCGTTCTCAAGTAAAACATTTTTACCTGACATGACCTCTGACGCCGAAATCTAATCAGTTGATTTTTGCATCATAATATATACCAATTCCTACGGTGTGTACCCTGGTTAGAATAGGTACACCGTATCCCTGCGTGTCGTAAGAGGCGACTAAGAGGGTTGGCGTCAGGAAGGGCATCCGGCTATAAAAACATTGCCTCAAAAGGAGAACAATGACAATTACAACTACATATGGGCAGGGTACAGCCCGAAGTGGAGATCGGTTTCTGAGGTTTGGGACATGGAATGTAGGGACAATGACAGGGAGATCAGGAGAAGTGGTGGAAGTATTGGTCAGAAGAAGAGTGGACATATGTTGTGTGCAACAGACGAGATGGAAGGGAAGTGGTGTGAGAATGGTGAAGGGTAGACAGGGACAGAAATACAAGTTTGTGTGGCAAGGGTGCCTGGAGGGCGTGAATGGTGTTGGTGTCCTGTTTTCTGAGTTTGTAGACAGTGTGGTGAGTGTGACCAGAGTGAGTGATAGGTTGATGATGGTGAAAATGATGATTGGAAAGCTCTTGGTGAACATCATCTCGGGATATGCTCCGCAGGTTGGTCGGAGCGATGAAGAGAAGGACAAGTTCTGGTGTGCGATAGAGAAGCTGATGGAAAACGTGAAAGATGAGGAAGTTGTTGTGGTATGAGGAGACCTAAATGGACATGTGGGAAGGAGTATGGACGGTTTTGAGGGAGTTCATGGGGGTTACGGATATGGTGTGAGAAATGGAGAAGGTGAAAGGATTTTGGAGTTTGCTGATGGAGCTGATTTTTTGATTTGTAATACTCAGTTCCAGAAAGGGGATAATAAGCTTGTTACATACACGTCAGGTGGGTCGACGACAACTGTTGACTACCTGATGGTGCGTAGGCGAGATAGGGGGCACCTCCGGGACACAAAGGTGATCCCGGGGGAGGAGGCTGTTTCACAGCACCACTTGGTTGTCTGCGACATAAGGGTGAAAGGCTCGAGGAGAGCTCGGCGGGTGAAGTACCAACCGAGAATGAAGGTGTGGAGGTTGAAAGAGGTGACAGTAAGGGAGGCATTAAAAGAGAGGCTGAGAAGGGTAGAGGATGATGTGGTTGAGCTTGAAAGTGGTTGGATGTCAATGAAAGCTAGTCTGTTGGGAGCCGTTGGTGAGGTATGTGGATGGACAAAAGGGCCACCGAGGCACTCGGGAACATGGTGGTGGGATGATGAAGTTGGAAAGAAGATTGACGAGAAGAGGAAGAAGTTCAAGGCGTGGCAGAAGGCGAAGGGTACGTGAGCAGAAAAAGCAGAGCATGAAAGATATAAGGCAGCCAAGAAGGCTGCAAAGAAAGAGGTAGCAAAGGCGCAGGAGACATGTAGGAAAATATTCGGAGAACGCTTGGATTCGGAAGAGGGTCAGAGAGCAGTATTCAGGATTGCAAAGCAGATAGCGAAAGAGAGGTGTGATGTGATGGGGGTGAGTTGCTTGAAGGATGAGGTGGGACAAATCGTTATGGACCCGGATGGAATGAAAGGAAGATGGAAAAGATATATGGAAATGCTGTTGAATACAGAGAATGAATGGGATGGCAACATAGAGAGTAACCCAGTTTTAGGACCGGCAGAGAAGATAACTGAGAAGGAAGTTGAGGAAGCGATAAAAGCAATGAAGAGTAGAAAAGCGGGAGGGCCGACAGGAGTTGTGGGAGATATGTTGAAGGCAGCAGGAAGTTGGGGTGTGAAGAGAATGAAAGATGTGTAATCTGGTGGTGAAAGAAGGCCGCATTCCAGTGGATTGGGAACTGAGTACCCTTGTCCCTCTGCACAAGGGGAAAGGTGACCCTCTGGAGTGTGGCTCGTACCGAGCGATAAAGTTATTGGAGCATGGAATGAAGGTATTGGAAAGGGTGTTGGAGAGGAGGATAAGGAAGAAGGTGAAGATCGACGAAATGCAGTTTGGATTTATGCCAGGAAGAGGAACGACAGACGCGCTCTTTATTGTGAGGCAGTTGCAGGAGAAGTACATGGAGAAGAGGAAGAAGTTGTTTCTTGGGTTTGTTGATCTGGAGAAAGCATTCGATAGGGTTCCACGCAAAGTATTGACATGGGCATTGAGGAAGTTAGAAGTGGAGGAATGGTTGATCAGAGGTGTGATGGCAATATACAAAAGAGCGCGCACAGCTGTAAGGACGAAGGACGGGAACAGTGGTGAGTTTGAGGTGAAGGTGGGAGTGCATCAGGGGTCGGTACTAAGTCCACTACTATTTGTAGCTGTGATGGAGGTGCTGGCTCAGACCGTAAAGGAGGGTTTACCGTGGGAGTTGTTGTCTGCAGATGATCTGGTGTTGATTGCGGAAAGTATGGATGGACTGAAGGAAAAGATGAACAAGTGGAAGGAAAGTATGGAGACAAAAGGTCTGAAGGTGAATTTAGGAAAGACGAAGGTGATGGCAAGTGGTAAAGCATGTGGTGAGGTGGAAAGAACTGGGAAGTGGCCATGTGCTGTGTGCAGGAAGGGTGTCGGAGTGAACTCCATTCAATGTGCAATGTGTGCTGAGTGGGTTCATCAAAAATGTAGTGGTCTGAGAGGGTCATTAACCAGTGTGGCAGCTACATTCAAATGTAAGGTGTGCACAGAGGGAGCTGCAGATGGAGGAAATGTTGAGTTGGATCTTGGAGACGGCATGAAGCTGGAAGGTGTGAAAACATTTTGCTATCTTGGAGACATGCTGAATGGAGAAGGTGGATCAGACTCGGCAACGGATGCTAGAGTGAGATGTGCATGGAAGAAGTTTCGGGAACTGAGTGGCGTGCTGATGAGGAGGGGAGTGTCGTTGAAGCTGAAGGGAAAGGTGTATGCTGCATGTGTGAGAAGTGTTATGATTTATGGGAGCGAGACATGGGTCATGAATGTCGAGCAGCAACGAAGGCTGGAAAGGGTGGAAATGCGAATGGTTCGGTGGATGTGCGGAGTGTCGCTGAGAGAGAGGAAGACAAATGATGAATTGCGAAAGATGATGGGAATAGAGCCTGTGATTGATGCTGTGAAGAGGAACAGGTTGAGATGGTTTGGTCATGTGCTGAGGAAGGATGAAAGTGACTGGTTGAGAAGAGTGATGGAAATGAATGTAGAAGGAAGTCGAGGACGGGGAAGACCGAGAAAGACTTGGCTAAAGACGGCGGAAGAAGACATGCGGGCAAGGGGGTTAACAAGGAGAGATGCAGAAAATAGGGCAAAATGGAGAAGATCGTCATGGGGACCACAAGGCTAACCCCCGCTCTTGCAGGGAAAATGGCCTTAAAATGCATGTTGTGTTGTTGTTGTAATATATACCAATTCCAAGTTGGTTCAAAATCCTATCACTGGTTCACAAGTTAGCTTGGTCACAGAATTTTTACCTAACGGGACCTCTGACCTTTGACCCTCTAATCGAATCAGTTTATCTTTACGTCATTATGCATATTTGTTCCAGGTTTGACTTGATTAAGGTGTCTTAATCTTAATTAAAGTAGTTAAGTTATCGTGGCATAAAAATTGTGTCCAGTCATTGTGCTGTGTCCAAGTATTTGTGTTTCATCAGCTGACAATGTACAAGTCTTACTGCAAGGGTTCATTTTAATCTATTCAAGCCTCACAAATTGGACTGGTCTCTTTGGTGTTTCCATCTGAACAAATAGTTCATGATGTTGAAATACCAGGTTCAAATCCCCTATCTATACTATTGCCGTGTGGATGGCAACCTCTGGACAAGACGCAACAACATTCGATCGACGGTTACAGTCACGCGCTGAAGCTGAGACTTCAAAGATGGCCAAACTAAACTCTTCCTCACAGGCTGTCCTGAGCGGTTGCCACAGGCCTGAGAACCGGTGAGGCTATCTTTGTGCAGTTTATCAAATAAAGTTACACCAATTTAATTCTCCAGGGAGCTCAATTGAACATGATTGTTCACGTGACAAAATGGCAGAAGCACAAGGTGCACAGTCCCTTTCGAAATAGACGATTAATTTATTGCACAAACACGATATAAAACCGCAACAATTTACATGATACGACACCGATCTCCACCCTAAGCACCACACAGTTCACGTGGCTGAAAGTTCACATTCACTCACTCACTCAGCTGGGCAGCAGTCGAAGTATATGACTATATCAGGCAGGCTCGTGACCAGTCACACAGCTACAGGAAATGGTAGGAGGTGAGACGACCCCGTGGCTGAAAGTGACGGTGGCTGAAGAACGCAAAGCCGGCAGGACCAAAAACTGCACCACACTGTCCGTGTAAAACCACCCATATGTACCTCTTCCTCTTCCCAGCCGCTCTCCGCGGTTCTGTGAACCCTCTGCCAGTCATTCTGCCTGGTTCTCTCTCTACCACGCTGTCCCCTATCCCTCCATTGGACTCACGGAGCCAGGTTTTTTTTAACCTATCCCCGCCCTGAGGTCTCCCACCCATTAATGTCACAGGGCACACCACAAGTCTGTGCCTCAAAGCCTTTGACCAAGCCCCACCTGGTGCAGAGCAAATGCTGGACAGTTGCAGGGGAGGGGTTAATCCTGGTGGGGGGAGAGGGAGAGGTGTAACATGTTTGGAACACACTACCCAGCCCCACTCGGTCTTATAGAGAACTAGGAAGAGTACCAGCCCCAAGTGATGGGAAAAGCTAGCCAAAGTATCCATCCCCAGTGAGGGATAAGTTTAAGTTAATCTATCAATTTAAATAATATTTAATGGACTTTTAAAAGGTCAATTGTGTTGCACTCTTGGTTTAGCTCAGAACCAAATCTCTGAGCTACTTATCCGCCCACCATAAAATGGTGGAGCAACATGGGGCTGCGGAGGTGGGATTTGTCTAAAGAGAGGGCTTTGGCTTTGGAAAAGAATATCCTGGTTGCAAAATAAAATTTGGCATCAACAGCATTTCAAAAGTGAATGTTGAGCTTTTCAAACGCAACGAGGGAAATGACAGCCATAAACAGAAGACAGACGAACGCATGGATAGACACCATGGTTCGCAATATATAATAGATGACCTCTCTTCCAAGGAACTCCAACACAGAAAAATACTATTCGGCCCATCAAGCATGTGCAATGGTTGCCAACCTATGACAGTGTTTGTTTTAGTTTTTTTAACACAAAGTCAAAGCTGGTGGAAGAGCTAGAACACAAAATGGATCAGGATGCAACAGGACAAAAGAAACAGTAGTGATAGGGTGAGGGAACGGGGAACACCAACAGTGGAGTTGAAGGACAAAATAGAGGGAGAATTGGAAAAAAATAATGGGATAGGGAGGAATGTGGCAGGACAGGATGGATACAGAAGGAAACTTCCTCCACCTCCCCCAAAATCCTCCCTATCTATCTCTATCTCTCTCTATATATATATCTATATCTATATCTCTCTCTCTATCTCTCCTCTCTCTTCTCCCTCTCTCCTCTCCTATTTCACCCCTCCTCTCTCCCCCACAACGCACTCCCTCCCTCACTATTTCAACAAGATTGGGGGCACTCACATAGAATTTCTTCAAAGTACAAAGAACGTAGCGTCGTCGAGCAGCACAAGATACGAGATACCATCTGCTGGATTTGGCTATTCCACTTCAGATCAGATTGGATTACAACACCAAGGAGAGTGAGCGATTGAACTCTTTGCAGAGGGATGTTATCATTGACAATGTTTAATTGGGGTGGAACATTCTGAAGAAAAGATATTTGCATAATCTTACATTTCTCCAGCTTTGGCCTAACATTATTGAGGCAACACCAATCACCAAGTGTATCAACATGGGCTTGCATCGAACTTTGCTGAGTTATGTTCAACACTTCAACCAAGCTCAAATCATCCACATATTCCCAACGATATTCTGTTGTTACAGCCATGTCATTCACCAGAACAAGGAACAAAATTGGTCCTAGTTTCGTCCCTTGTGGAACTCCGCAGAAGAGACACAAAGGATTCGATGTCTTCCCTTGATAATGAACCACCTGGGAACGATCAGAAAGGAAACTGCACACTGTAGGTCGGATGGAAGCATAAACCCCAAGCTGAATGAGCTTTTTGATGACCTGGGAGTGGTTGACCAGGTCGAATGCCTTGGTAAAGTCGAAAGTGCAAATATTCGCATAATGACCACGTTGGTCAAGATTTCGATGTATAACATCCAGCATATGGACTAAATAGTGGTTGATAGAACTTCCTTTCATGTTTCCATCCTGTGCAGGATCAATATGAGGTTTAAAATCGACCATCAACTGGATTGTTGGTGGAGGCACAGCAGCCGGAAGATATGCCGTCAGAGTCGCAAGGTCCAGCGGAGGTAACGTAGTACAGATCCGGGAAAAATGCTTGTTATGATCATTAGCTAGCTGATGAGGAGATTGGTCAACAAAAGCAAGATGAAAGGACTGCTTCTTCATTCCGGTCAATAATCTAATTTGTCTATTCAATTTTCAAGGCTCTGATCTTTTAAGGTATTCGACTTTGTTCTGAAAGTAAGATACCTTAGCTATTGGGAAGGAGCGGAGCATGCAATTTGGGAAGGAGTGGAGGCACCGACCCTGAACAAGAAGGAAGTTCTCCGTTTCAATTTGTCCCATGCATTGGGCCATGAGCTTGGAAAGGCTTGGGGTCTGTCACATGAGCAGCAATCGTCAAGTGACGCTCAACAGCATTCATCACACACATTCTCCACCAACATTCAACACGTGACACTCCCACACAGCATCGAAGAGGAGGATCCGATCCAACGAAGACTTATTGCCAGCTGAAACCGATTGGATAATTCATTGGTGTATCGTCGCAGGAGTGAGTCAAATTCCAGTATTTGATTTAACATCTTATCGTTATCATAACACTATGTTGATTTGTCCATTGTCTCCTCAAGTCTAATTCTTAGAATATTCATACAAGCTTTTAACACCACAAACAACAACAACAACAACAACAACAACAACAGGCATTTTAAGGCCATTTTCCCTGCAAGAGCAGGGGTTAGCCTTGCGGTCCACATGACAATCTTCTCCATTTTGCCCTATTTTCTGCATCACCCCTTGTTAACCCCCTTGCCTGCATTTCCTCTTCGACCATCTTTAGCCAAGTCTTTCTCGGTCTTCCCCGTCCTCTACTTCCCTCTACATTCATTTTCATCACTCTTCTCAACCAGTCACTTTCATCCTTCCTCAACACATGACCAAACCATCTCAAACTGTTTCTCTTCACAGCATCAATCACAGGCTCTATTCCCATCATCTTTCGCAATTCATCATTTGTCTTCCTCTCTCTCAACGATACTCCACACATCCACCGAACCATTCGCATTTCCACCCTTTCCAGTCTTCGTTGCTGCTCTACGTTCATTACCATATCTCGCTCCCATAAATGATAACACTTCTCACACATGCAGCATACACCTTTCCCTTCAGCTTCAACGACACTCCCCTCCTCGTCAGCACGCCACTCAGTTCCAGAAACTTCTTCCATGCACATCTCACTCCAGCAACCGTTGCCGAATCTGATCCACCTTCTCCATTCAGCATGTCTCCGAGGAAGCAAAATGCTTTCACATCTTCCAGCTTCACGCCATCTTCAAGATCCAACTCAACATTTCCTCCATCTGCAGCTCCCTCTGTGCACACCTTACATTTGAATGTAGCTGCCACACTGGTTAATGACCCTCTCAAACCACTACATTTTTGATGAACCCACTCAGCGCTCATTGTACATTGAATGGAATTCACTCCAAAACCCTTCCTGCACACAGCACATGGCCAGTTCCCCGTTCTTTACCACTTGCCATCACCTTCGTTTTTCCGATATTCACCTTCAGACCTTTTGTCTCCATACATTCCTTCCACTTGTTCATCTTCTCCTTCAGTCCATCCATACTTTCCGCAATCAACACCAGATCATCTGCATACAACAACTCCCACGGTAAACCCTCCTTTACGTTCCGAGCCAGCACCTCCATCACAGCTACAAATAGTAGTGGACTTAGTACCGACCCCTGATGCACTCCCACCTTCACCTCCAACTCACCACTGTTCCTGTCCTTCGTCCTTACAGCTGTGCGCGCTCTTTTGTACATTGCTATGCCTGGTGTTGGCTTAATGGTTAGGGTGCCGGCTTGGGATCCTAGGATCCTGGGTTCGAATCCTGGTCGATCGCTGAATTAACGCCAGGGGGGTTGACTCACAATGACTCAGCCTGTCATCCTTCCGAGGTCGGCAAATTGAGTACCAGCTTGCTGGGATGAATGATCACGGTGTCCCCCGATTTAGAATAGGTACACCGTATCCCTGCGCTTCGTAAGAGCGTGACCAAGGGTTGGCGTCAGGAAGGGCATCCGGCCATAAAAACATTGCCTCAAACAGGGAACCACGATTGTCATGGGGCCCGCAAGGCTAACCCCCGCTCTAGCAGGGAAAATGGCCTTAAAACGATCATTCATTCATTCATTCATCACTACTCTGATCAACCATTCCTCCACTCCTAACTTCCTCAATGCCCATGTCACTACTTCACGTGGAACCCTGTCGAATGCTTTCTCCAGATCAACAAACCCAAGAAACAACTTCTTCCTCTTCTCCATGTACTTCTCCTGCAACTGCCTCACAATAAAAAGCACGTCTGTCGTTCCTCTTCCTGGCATAAATCCAAACTGCATTTCGTTAATCTTCACTTTCTTCCTTATCCTCCTCTCCAACACCCTTTCCAATACCTTCATTCCATGCTCCAATAACTTTATCGCTCAATACGAGCCACAGTCCAGAGGGTCACCTTTCCCCTTGTATAGAGGGACGAGGGTACTCAGTTCCCAATCCACTGGAATACGGCCTTCTTTCACCACCAGATTGCAGATCTCTGTCATTCTCTTCACACCCCAATTTCCCGCTGCCTTCAACATATCTCCCTCAACTCCCGTCGGCCCTACCGCTTTTCTACTCTTCATTGCTTTTATCGCTTCCTCAACTTTCTTCTCGGTTATCTTCTCTGCCGGTCCGAAAACTGGGTTACTCTCGATGTTGCCGTCCCATTCATTCTCTGCATTCAACAGTATTTCCATATATCTCTTCCGTCTTCCTTTAATTCCATCTGGGTCCACAACGATTTGTCCCACTTCCTCCTTCAAGCAACTCACCCCCATCACATCACACCTCTCTTTCGCTATCTGCTTTGCAATCCTGAATACCGCTCTCTGACCCTCTTCCAAATCCAAGCGTTCTTCGAACATTTTCCTACATGCCTCCTGTGCCTTTGCTACCTCTTTCTTTGCGGCCTTTTTGGCTGCCTTATAACTTTCATGCTCTGCCTTTTCTGCCCCCATACCCTTCACCTTCTGCCACTCCTTGAACTTCTTCCTCTTCTCGTCAATCTTCTTTCCAACTTCATCATCCCATCACCATGTTTCCGAGTGGTCCTTTTGTCCATCCACATACCTCACCAACGGCTCCCAACAGACTATCTTTCATTGACATCCAACCACTTTCAAGCTCAATCACATCATCCTCTACCATACTCAGCCTCTCTTTTAATGCCTCCCTCACCGTCACCTCTTTCAACCTCCACACCTTCATTCTCGGTTAGAAGTTCACCCGCCGAGCTCTCCTCGCACCTTTCACCCTTATGGCGCAGACAACCAAGTGGTGCTGTGAAACAGCCTCCTCCCCCGGGATCACCTTTGTGTCCCGGAGGTGCCTCCTATCTCGCCTACGCACCATCAGGTAGTCAACGGTTGTCGTCGACCCACCTGACGTGTATGTAACAAGCTTATTATCCTCTTTCTGGAACTGAGTTTTACAAATCAACAAATCAGCTCCATCAGCAAACTCCAAAATCCTTTCACCTTCTCCATTTCTCACACCATATCCGTAACCCCCATGAACTCCCTCAAAACCGTCCATACTCCTTCCCACATGTCCATTTAGGTCTCCTCCTACCACAACAACTTCCTCATCTTTCACGTTTTCCATCAGCTTCTCTATCGCACACCAGAACTTGTCCTTCTCTTCATCGCTCCGACCAACCTGCGGAGCATATCCCGAGATGACGTTCACCAAGAGCTTTCCAATCATCATTTTCACCATCATCAACCTTTCACTCACTCTCGTCACACTCACCACACTGTCTACAAACTCCTCAGAAAACAGGACACCAACATCATTCACGCCTTCTGGGCACCCTTGCCACACAAACTTGCATTTCTGTCCCTGCCTCCCCTTCACCATTCTCACACCACTTCCCTTCCATCTCGTCTCCTGCACACAACATATGTCCACACTTGTTCTGATCTCCCTGTCATTGTCCCTACATTCCATGTCCCAAACCTCAGAAACCGATCTCCACGTCGGGCATCAGACGTCATAAATTGAGTGATTTCCACCCTTGCTTCGATCAGGTTCCCCACCTTGAGTTTTGACGAGAGGGAGTGGTGTCCCCCACGGGGTACTTCGGGCTGTACCCTGCCCATATGTAGTTGTAATTGTCATGGTTCTCTTTTTGAGGCAATGTTTTGTCTGGCCGGATGCCCTTCCTGACGCCAACCCTTTTAGTCGCCTCTTACGACACGCAGGGATACGGTGTACCTATTCTAAACCGGGGTACACACCGGGACTACAAAAACAAAACAATTTAATTTTAACACTACAAAAAAAAACAATTGAATGTTTATTGAATCTATTAGCATTAACAGCAATTTATAAAGTTTATAGCAAGGTAGTTCATTTTAAAATTTAGATCCAAAAATGACATTTAAAAGACTGGAGATTGGAGCAACTGTGTAACATAAACAATCAAAGAGCAATTAGATGGCAAACCTCTTTAAGGCCAATTGCGTAAGTCTGTGGCTGGCAATGATCCCTTAGGTTGAGTCGCCGGTACAGTTGCTTGGTCAGGTGACCATGGCAGCCTTCTGCAAACACCGTGACACGAGCATGCAACTCCATACCACGCTCAAAGGTTGCCTGCCAGGGAGCACATCATAGTAAAGGCCAAATAAATGGAGTATATAAGCCATAATCGCTAGTAATAAAAATTACATTTAAAACAATAGATGACAAACAAAACCCAACAAATCACAGATATCACAGATGACCCTCTTGTATTTGATTTCTCTTCATCAGTGATGAAAAGGCATTATCCATTACCAATGAGAAAGAAAATTGTCCAATAAAAAAACAAAAACGATGCTTACCTAAAATGAGGGGGAGTGAACATAAAAGTGCTATTGTTTACAATGGTAACAAAGAAATAAAAGCCAACCATCTGTATTCTTGCCTCATATTCATATTTTATCTCAACTCCAAATTTCTTGAGTATTTAGCAATAATAACAAATTTGACTTCACTGTTCCAATACTTATGGAGGGCACTGTTATTCAAAGAAAGATGTACGGATAGTTTCACGTGATCATTTTTTTGTGATCATCCGTACCTTGTTTTCATACTTCTTGGAGTAACTTCACTACATCCTTTTGCATTAAAAAAAATGTTTGTCTTACTCGTTTCATTACTTTTTTTTATTTTTTATAAATAGAAATATATATATATATATATATATATATATATATATATATATATGTATATATATATATATATATATATATATATTCTACAACTGATTTACAAATGTTGTAGTACAAACTCTATAGACGTGCTCACATTGTAATGATCCTCTAATACTTTATTGATGATCTAAAATTATAAATAGTACATACAAATGTGTCTCGTGGCCTACCCCAATCAGGCTTATTGACAGTTGTAGCCCCGCCCACCCATTTGTTCTCTTACTATTCCTTTACACAGTAATGCAGTTTAGGGCAATTTTCAGGAAACCCTTTCAAGCTTTTAAAATTACGACAGTAAAGGATGCTGCACCAAGTAAAATTCTGTCGCAGGTCCCCGAGTCATTGGCATTGAGAGCGGCAGCTCGGCAATACGCTGTCTGAAGATGATGATTATTATAATGATGAAGAAGAAGAAGATTATACAGTTTTGACCGATTTTGGTTTTTTGCTTTTGACATGATCTGGAGTACTGAAAAGTGATGCCTGCCTCAGCAATCAGCTGAACAGACCAGGTAGGCTCTCATATGTAGCCCTCAGTGACTTTTTGGAGAAGATACTCCAACTTTTGTTTTGTATGTAGCGGATGGGACCGACATTTTTTTCCCGTGCCACCTAGAGAGTACTAGTGCACTGTCTGATATAGATTTGAGATACTGACATAAATTTGACATGAATACATGCATTAGACTTGTAAGTTTTAGTTTATTGTGAATATTGATTTTTGTTTTCTTCTGTTTCAGGAGAAACTCCATTTTCTGATATAATGACAAGTTCTAAAAAGAAAGCAAAAACTGTAAGATTTATACATGAAGGTGGTTCAATCAATCAAGTCAAAAGGCGTTTTCAGCATGAAATTAACAAACCAGCGCCTGAAAGACGCTCCATACGAAGATGGGTGTATCAGTTTGAGGCTACAGGATCTGCCCTGAAGGGGAAATCTGCTGGGAGGCCAAGAAAGTCAAATGAAAGGGCGAATGCTGTTATGAAAGCGAATGCTGTTTTTACCAACAGAACTAAAAAGTAAATTAGAAGAGCATCACTTGAGTTAAACATTTAGAAAAGCTCTGTTCATGATATCCTTCATTAAGAATTGAGGTTTAAATGTAATAAAATGCAAACAGTTGATAAACTTTTTGAAGAAGTTTATAAAACAAGAGTAAATGTTTGTCAGTAATTAATTGAATGGATAGAATCAGACAAACATTTTTTTTTTGAAATCAAACCTCATTTGTATTGACGACACTACATTTTACATATCAGGCAAAGTTAATCGTCACAATTGTAGGATATGGGGAGAATACAATCCACATGAATTGTATGAGCACGAAAGGGATTCACCTAAAGTACGAGTATATGTCTGGTGTGCCACGTCACGTTCTCACATCTATGGACCCTATTTCTTTGATGGACGCAGAGACTGTCACCAGCATTTCGTACCTCAACATGCTACGAGAGTTCTTTATTCCGCAACTTCAAGAAAATCCCGACTTGTTACAAAGAGCTATTTTTCAACAGGATGGATCACCATCTCACTTTGCTCGAATTGTTGTACACCGCTCCTTTCCTATGCCATCTCCAGGCATTGCAAATCGTCATTGCCGGGCACCAAAGGGGGCTCGGCAGTGACGCACGCTGAAAGAGAGTACTCAGTTTTCACTCTGGTTTCTTGTTTGTTGTACACCGCTCCTTTCCTATGCCATCTCCAGGCATTGCAAATCGTCATTGCCGGGCACCAAAGGGGGCTCGGCAGTGACGCACGCTGAAAGAGAGTACTCAGTTTTCACTCTGGTTTCTTGTTTTCTTTCTTGGTTGTCCGGACGATATCTCAGCCATCCTTTGAGCTAGGAAGCTGAAATTTCGGCACAGTAGTGAGCAAGTCCTTTGTCAAATACGGTATTTTTTGTTTTTTGAATAATCAATTAATTGAGGAGTTATTTAATTATTAGCGTTTAATTAAGTACTTATTTAATTAATTAAATTTCATTTATCTTCTGACCATTAACTCAGGCACCTTTTGAGTTAGGAAGCTGATATTTGGACATGCCAATGACCAGGTGATTTGGCTGCAAAGGATATTTTTGATTTATTAATTAATCAATTAATCGATTAATTATTTAATTATTCGATTAATGACAAAAAATTTTGTTTTTTAAAGTTACAGATTCTGATGAAATAGTGGTAGTTTATGTGTTCTCTGACCAAATTGATTAATAATTTAATTTTTTTATGATTATTATTTATTTCTTTTCATTATTAATCATTTATTTATTTTCTTTCTCATTTGGCCAATATCTCAGGCACCTTTTGAGCTGGGAAGCTAATATTTGGACATGAGTGACCAAGTGATGTGGCTATCAAGGATATTTTTGATTTATTGATTAATCATTTCATCTATTAATTATTTATTGATTAATCGATTAATTATTTATTGAGTAATCAATTAATTATTTAATTTTTTATAAATGACTTATTTAATTAAATTTCTAAAAGATACATCTTCGGATGAAGCACTAGTGGTTTAGTTATGCGATTAGCCAATTGATTATGAAAATATTTTGTGATAATCTTTTATTGATTTTAATTATACAATTAATCAATCAATTAGTGG
The DNA here is from genome assembly GCF_964187855.1 of Myxine glutinosa. Classification (NCBI taxonomy): domain Eukaryota; kingdom Metazoa; phylum Chordata; class Myxini; order Myxiniformes; family Myxinidae; genus Myxine; species Myxine glutinosa. The sequence continues at coordinate 69,934,498 of NC_136264.1, read as the reverse complement.
ACACCTCTCCCTCCCAATGCAGCCTCAATGAGCTGCACTGCGGTATTGCCGGGCGCCTGAGGCGCCCCGGCAATGCCGCGCTGCAGCATATTTAATTATTTGGCATGGGGCGGTGTACTTTGAATGTATGTGTACTTGTCAGTTTTTAAATCAAACTTTGCCAGACCATTGGATTGGTCAAGGAGGAGCTATGAAATGGCCGGATTGTTCACCTGATTTAACACCTTTAGATTTTTTTTATTTTTTTTATCTCTGGTGTTTTTTTTAAAAGTAAAGTCTACACGAGCAAACCAAGGGACCTTGAAAAACTTAACCATCGTATTGTTGATGCTGTGTCATCCATCCCTACAGCTGCATTGGAAAATGTTTTTTCAGAATTTGAACGCCGAATTAGATCGATTATAGTGAATGATGGGTGATTGCTTTTCGAAGCTGCTCCATGCGCTCACGCTTTCGAAGCTAAGTGATATTTCTCAATTGTGTTTTTGTCGAGACTGTATCTATCTTTCGGTGTATGGACCTACAGCGTATCTTTTGGAAAATTTTCGGTGCTAATTTTTCGTTCATGTATACACAATCGTCGGTTAATGGTATCGAGTATTCTGCGGCCTAGTACTCGTAGGCTTAGACTACCGTACCGTCTCAGACCTTGTGGTTTGTTTTTCTCTCAGCGATTCGTCGAATGCGCTGAAATTATTTTCGTTCTCTGTTTCGTACCAGTCGTTCACCCCGTACCTCCTTGTTTAATATCTGTACTCACAAAAAAAAAAAAAAAAAAAAAAAAAAAAAATTCTTCCCAGGTCTTATTCGTTTATTTGTTGTTCTTTTTGTTCGTTCGTTCTTCGTTCGCGATCACGCGGTTAGAAATGTATAATCTCTCCCCTGAACAACTATTTTCTCTCATATATTATAACACCCTTTTCTTCTTTTCCTACAAAAGGATGCTTTCGTCTTGCTCACCAAATCTATTCATTCCAAAAAATATATATAATACCATCTCTTACAGTTCCTCCTTTCTACATTCCATAAACTATCCAGAACTCCATCCCTCCTCCAGTGTCCTCAAACGTATTTTTGACTCGAAGGTCTCAAACCCATTTTGCAAAAAATGTTCGTTTCCCATGAATCATACACTTTTCAAAATCCAATCTCACCCCTCCCCTCCAAATCCTCCCCATCACCCATCCCTTTCAAATCTCCCCCCTTGCCCCTTCCCTCCCCTCCCTCCTAAACTCCCCCCACACCCCTCCCCTCCGAGACTCTCCCTCGCTCCTCCCCTCCTAGACTCCCCTCTCACCCCTCCTCCTCAAAGCATCCTCCCTGCTTCTTCCTCCTTCCAACTTTCACCTTCATCTCCCCAAACCTCCTGCCTTGCTCTTCCCCCTCCTCAAATAACACCTCACTGTGCCTCACCCAATCTCCATCAAACCTTTTGTCTGCCCCATTCTTCCCTTTCTCCAAGCTATTCTGAAATCTCTGACACACCTTCAACAGCTCTCCCTACCTCTTCCTCCTCTTCCACATCTTACCCTACCCCTCCCCCCCCTGTTCTGGACCCGATGCTCCCCCTTCCTCTTCATTAACGGTATGGACCTCAAACATCCGGGGCCTTCGCTCAAACTTGACTGACCTCTCCATACAGGTTGCTTCTGACAAACCAGATGTGATCTGCTTAACAGAAACTTTCCTCCTTCATGATGTCTCTGATGCCTTGGTATCTCTCCCAGGTTACTCCCTCCTCCGGTATGATAGACCTGAGCCTCGTCCTGGAGGTGGGGTTGCTATCTTTATAAAAAACTCTCTTCCTCACTCGCCCTCCACTGCCCTCTCTCCACCTCACCCCCAGGAATACCTTTGGCTACGGCTTCCCCTTCGCTCCCACCTTTTGTTCATATGTGTGTTGTACCGTCCACCAATCAGCGATGACTCCATCTACATCTCACTGTCTGATAATATGGACCAACTTCTATCTACCCATCCCAACTCTCTCTTCCTCATATGTGGTGATTTCAATTGTCACCATGCCAGTTGGCTGGGTGTGGGTACCTCTCTCACCAGCCATGGCTCTTCAGCAAAGGACTTCTGCGACTCACTGGGACTGACACAATCTGTCAATTTCCCGACCCGGATCTCAGTCAACGGAGCATCTTCTCTTCTGGATTTGGTTATGACAAACTTCCCTGAAAATGTCTGCTGCTCTTCTTCTGCTCCAATCGGCTCATCTGATCATGTGCTTGTCAAAGTGGACATCTCTCTGACCATTCTCAGAGAGCCTCCTCAGCGTCGACGAGTCTGGCATTTCACTCAGGCCAACTGGCACGGTCTTCAAGCAGCCATCAATCATCTGGACTGGTCTCCCATCTCTACCGCCTCTGACATCAACTCTTCCTGGGAATTCTTTCAAAGTAAATTGCTCTCTCTCATGCACAGATTTATACCATCTCGTCTTCAGTTGTCATACCCTTCCTCCCGTCCATGGTACACGGAATCTTGTGGTGAGGCTGTTGCCCTGAAACAACTTGCTTTCGTCTCCTGGAAAGCAAATCCAACGGAAGGAAATCTCATTTCCTTTCACAAAGCCCGAAACAAGTGTGTGTCCACGCTCAGGAGAGCCAGGAAACAATATCTCACCATTCTCAAGACCGAACTCTCTTATCTGTCTCCCTCTTCCAAATCCTGGTGGCGTCTGGTCAAATCTGTTTCTGGTGTTTGTTCCCCCTCCATCCCCTCCCTCACCTCAAACGGCTTAACGGCTGACTCCGCACGTGAAAAAGCTGAATGCCTCAACTCTGTGTTTGCCTCTAAATCTTGTGTCCCAAACCCATCCCTCTCTGTACCCACCGTACCCAGTCGTACCCAGCTGCTCCTGGACTCTGTGTCCTTTCCTCCTGACAAGGTGGAAAAGTTTCTGTCAACCCTCGACTCTGATTCTGCAACTGGTCCTGACGGCATCAGCCCACGGGTCCTAAAATCATGTTCTTCTGCTCTTTCACTCCCTCTTTCTGTTCTCTTCACCCTCTCTTTTGCTCAAGGTCATCTGCCATCTGCTTGGAAATCAGCCAACATCACCGCTTTGCACAAAAAAGGTGCAAAAACATATCCCAGCAACTACAGACCAATCAGCCTTCTCCCAATTATCAGCAAAGTCATGGAATCCATCATTGCTTCAGATATTAAATCTTTCCTCTTCTCCAATGGCTTGATCTCTGATCATCAATTTGGTTTCAGACCTGGTCACTCTACTCTGGACATGCTGCTTCTGCTTTCTCAACAATGGATGGAGGTCCTCAACGCCAAACAGGAAATTAGAGCTGTCTCCCTTGACATTTCACGTGCCTTCGATACGGTCTGGCACCCTGCTCTGCTCTCCAAACTCTCCTCCTTTGGTATCCATGGAAATCTCCACGCATGGCTGGCGGACTTCCTCTCTGGTCGTAGTCAACGTATGGCCCTGAATGGGTTTCTCTCATCTCCTCTTCCTGTTCAGGCTGGAGTTCCCCAAGGTAGTGTTCTGGGCCCTGTGCTTTTTCTGGTCTTCATCAATGATCTCTCTGACTCTCTTGAAAATCCTCTCTATCTCTTTGCTGACGACTCTACTCTCTGTCGCTCCATTCCTCATCCCTCAGATCGGCAGTCTGCAGCCTCCTCACTCTCTGCAGACCTGGACAAAATCACAGACTGGTCAAACAAGTGGAACATGTCTTTCAATCCTGACAAATCTCACACTCTTACAATGTCTCTCCGAAAGGACCGACTGGACAACCCTCCCATCTACTTTCTCAACAATCCTCTCCAAGAAGTTCTGTCGCTCAAGCTTTTGGGTCTCACTATCTGCCATGATCTTTCTTGGGAAAACCACATTTCCAAGCTGGCCTCCAAAGCCAGTCGCCGACTGGGCATCCTCCGTCGTGCGAAGTCCTTCCTTGGCACACCTGAGCTCCTCACCACATACAAGGCTTTCATCCGCAGCTCAATGGAATACTGTTCCCCCCTCTGGGCTGGTGCTCCTGCCTCACACCTTGCTCGGCTTCACGCTGTTGAGGCCAAAGCTTTCAGAATCACTGGAATCTCCTGCGATGTAGTCAACGCCGAGGGCCTTTCACTCACTCACCGCAGGCAGGTTGGTGGTCTTTCTGTCTTCTACCGACTCCTCTCCGGCCTTGCTCCCCCAGCTCTCTCTGTGCTCTGTCCCCCCAATATTCCTTCAGGTCGCACAAGATCTGCCTGCAACCCTCTTATGGTTAAACTGCCAAAGTCTAGGCTCTCTGCTCACCTTCACTCTTTCATTCCCCTTTTCTCCCGCCTCTGGAACAAACTCCCCCACTCCCTTCAATCCCACTCCTCCCTCCAGGTCTTTAAAACAGCTGTTCACCACCATCTCTTATCTTCCCCCATCGAAAACCTTGATCTTTTCTACCCCCGGTAATTCACCCCAGAGTCCTTGCAGTGTTCATATGTTTTAATCCTCTCCCACCTCCCCCCAAGTCCTCCCGATGTCCCTGCTCTCAAATGTTGTGTTTGTGTCCTTCCCCTTCTTCCCCCTCTCTTTTGTGTCCTCCCCCCTCTCTCCCCATCTTGTCTGCCGCTCCCCTTGTTTTTTGTGTTTTGTGTGTCGGTTTGTCTTTTTGTGTGATTAATGTTTGCTCTTTCACGAGCCTCGATCTTGTATACAAAAAAAAAAAAAAAAAAAAAAAAAAAAAATGTATAAGTTTATTAATAATTCGAGAATATCCAAACAATACCATAAAAAAAATAAACGTAGAAGTCTACTGCATGCATTCATATCAAATTTATGTCTAGTATTTCGAATAAGAATAAAACTATTCAACGTTACTTTTGGTACATCTATTTTCGAACACCCTGTATGTATACATCGCTTCATGTGTCACATCGTGCTTTGCACTTGCCTTGGGAGAGCCATCACGATGAATCCCCACATCACCCGTCGACACCCCTTTCACGCTGCCATCATCATTGTACAGCACCTGCACCAGTCAGAGTTTGAAACACATTCACAAAAAGCCCAAGAAGAGGCAAAGTACGAGTATAATGATGGCAGTTTGCCATAATGAGGGGCCATCAACATTACATCTGCAATAATGGTGGAATTTTGACCTCCTCTTATGTCCCACATTTATCCTTCTTTTCTCTCCTCCCAATTATTTTGATTACTCCTTCCTCTAAAAATTATCTGCCCTCCCTAACACATCCTTTTCCTTCCTTCAATTTAAATCTTCTGCTTTCCCTCTTTTTTTCATACAATTATGTATACAGGTTCTATTCATCAAACCTCACAAAATCAGGTTCTATTAATCCTCTTGTCCCAACATTGGCCATTTAATAAAACCCAAGAAGATGCAAAGTATAATCCACTTAAATGTGCATAATTGCAGAGCCGATTTAACATGAAAAGTTAAAAGTTATGGAAAATGGATTGAAATAAGGAAATTCCCTTCAGATGTGCCAATCTTTCCCTTCCCACCATAATTACCTCTGCCATCGAAGGTGGGCGGAGGTTATATTTTCACCCCTGTCTGTGAACAGGATATCTCAAAATATTGTGGATGGATTCGGACGAAATTTGGTGGAGAGGTTGGGTGTGTGACAATGATGAAATGATTCGATTTTGGTGAAGATCCGGATCCAGATCCAGCCTATTAGTGGGATACAAAACGTAAACTGTTCAACCTGGTTTTTTAATGATTCTTCACCATTGAGAGATAGGGTCAAAAACGATATATAGCAGGATGTCTCAGAAAGTTACTGACGGATTTGGATGAAACTTGGTGGTTGAGTTGGGTAGGTGACAAGAATAAGCAAATTAGATATTGGTTCAGGTCTTGATACCACTCAGGGAAAGAACTACATCTCTATAGAATATAAAATAGGGGCAATACCCCTGGGCACTCACCTGGTAGAATAAAGCAGTATACTACATCGACTAAAGGTACTTTAAACCAATTTAAACCAAAATGGAAGCTGTCTGAGGCTCGGTGGCAATCCTCAAGAGAGCCTTCAAAACAAAACTTTGAGAATAATAAAACTTCACAAACTGGTCCATGAATCATGATCCTTCAATGAAAGAGGTGGATACTTCGATACCTGGGAGGACTCTGTTACATATTCTGAAACCTGCATATGGAGATAACAACCAACTACGCATGCATGCACACGTGCGCACATGCACGCACACCAGGAGAAGAGTACCAGGGTCTGCTCTTTATCAGCCCATAAACCACCACTCTCTTTCATTTAGTTCCTCCATGAGCTGAGATTTCTGCATTGAAATAATGTACGTAACAAGAAGAAAAAGGGAGTGAGACCTCGCTCGCTGCATAGCCAGGGTAGATTTCTACTCCAATATCTTCGGCTTGCTCTCCAAGCCAGCGTACGAAGTTCCCAAGGCGCACAATGTAATTACCATGGTTGTTCATTGGCAGGCCTGCTCAGGGTAGGTGTGACAAAAAAAATAATTCATTAGTATTTTGAGACATTTGTGTCACATCATTTAATTATGATCAAAATGTTCACCAATGGAAATACAAATTTAACAATAATTAAATTATACAACAGAACCAACATTTCAAGTACTTGTGTCAAATATCGAGTCATCAATGGTGCAATACTGACATTCCGTGAGCTTGTCAAAAACTCAAGGGTAGGGTCTTACCAGGAAGTATGGGAACAGGGATGCGATATTTCTTGGTGAGGATTGCAAACTTATCCTGAGTGATGGGCGTATGTAACGGGGCCTGTGGAATTGCCAAGCACACAATGGTTATATTCAGCAGATTATTCTCATCGATTCTTCTGTTGTCAAATACAGTACATGTTTTTCAATGTCCTTTTCTAAAAGCTTGGGACTCAACCCGACTTTCATTAAACTTTATATTTTCAATTTGAAAGCAAATGTTACATTTTATTTAAAAAATTCACATTCTTCAAAAGCCACGTTGTTCAGTATGCAAAATAGCCACAGTCTTGGCCATAAGGGGAGTGACCAAAGCAACACTATCTTGGACTATCGGGTGTCCAAGAGCCTCTGCGGTGGCTGCACACCCCAATGCAAGTCGGGCGTCAAATCCTCCCCATTCTTCCCGGATTCGTCAAGGCAGTGAGGTCACAGTCAAAGTGCCGCTTGGTCCCCATGGACCGGCCCTTTCCCTCTTGTCTCTTCTATCTCTATCTCTATCTCTATCATGGCCCTGACTTCATGAAAGCGGGGGTGCACCATCCTAGATGTGGAGGATTTCTGGGTCGCTTCTGTGAGATCAATCGGCTGTCTCCGTGCCACGGGCTTGGTTGAAAGAACTGCCTGGGGCTACACAACACCACCAACAACAACAACAACACTGTCTTGGCCACTCACCTTACCTTCTTTGTCTTAAATTGTTTTCATAAAATAAATGCCTTTCTTTCAAATAAATCTCTCTCATGAGACTCTCTCATGCGCAGATTTATCCCATCTCGTCTTCAGTTGTCATACCCTTCCTCCCATCCATGGTACACGGAATCTTGTGGTGAGGCTGTTGCCCAGAAACAACTTGCCTTCGTCTCCTGGAAAGCCAATCCAACGGAAGGAAATCTCATTTCCTTTCACAAAGCCCGAAACAAGTGTGTGTCCACCCTCAGAAGAGCCAGGAAACAATATCTCTCCATTCTCAAGACCGAACTCTCTTATCTGTCTCCCTCTTCCAAATCCTGGTGGCGTCTGGTCAAATCTGTTTCTGGTGTTTGTTCCCCCTCCATCCCCTCCCTTACCTCAAATGGCTACACAGCTGACTCTGCACGTGAAAAAGCTGAATGCCTCAACTCTGTGTTTGCCTCTAAATCTTGTGTCCCAAACCCATCCCTCTCTGTACCCACCGTACCCAGTCGTACGCAGCTGCTCCTGGACTCCGTGTCCTTTCCTCCTGACAAGGTGGAAAAGTTTCTGTCAACCCTCGACTTTGATTCTGCAACTGGACCTGATGGCATCAGCCCACGGGTCCTAAAATCCTGTTCTTCTGCTCTTTCACTCCCTCTCTCTGTTCTCTTCACCCTCTCTTTTGCTCAAGGTCAACGGCCATCTGCTTGGAAATCAGCCAACATCACCGCTTTGCACAAAAAAGGTGCAAAAACAGATCCTAGCAACTACAGACCAATCAGCCTTCTCCCAATTATCAGCAAAGTCATGGAATCCATCATTGCTTTGGATACGAAATCTTTCCTCTCCTCCAATGGCTTGATCTCTGATCATCAATTTGGTTTCAGACCAGGTCACTCTACTCTGGACATGCTGCTTCTGCTGTCTCAACAATGGATGGAAGTCCTCAATGCCAAACAGGAAATTAGAGCCGTCTCCCTCGACATATCACGTGCCTTCGATACGGTCTGGCACCCCGCTCTGCTCACCAAACTCTCCTCCTTTGGTATCCATGGAAATCTCCACGCATGGCTGGCGGACTTCCTCTCTAGTCGTAGTCAACGTGTGGCCCTGAATGGGTTTCTCTCATCTCCTCTTCCTGTTCAGGCTGGAGTTCCCCAAGGCAGTGTTCTGGGCCCTGTGCTTTTTGTGGTCTTCATCAATGATCTCTCTGACTCTCTTGAAAATCCTCTCTATCTCTTTGCTGATGACTCCACTCTCTGCCGCTCCATTCCTCATCCCTCAGATCGGCAGTCTGCAGCCTCCTCACTCTCTGCAGACCTGGACAAAATCACAGACTGGGCAAACAAGTGGAACATGTCTTTCAATCCTGACAAATCTCACACTCTTCGAAGTCTCTACGAAAAGACCGACTGGACAACCCTCCCATCTACTTTCTGAATATTCCTCTCCAAGAAGTTCTGTCACTCAAGCTTTTGGGTCCCACTAACTGCCATGATCTTTCCTGGGAAAACCACATTTCCAAGCTGGCTTCCAAAGCCAGTCGCCGACTGGGCATCCTCCGTCGTGCGAAGTCCTTCCTTGGCACACCTGAGCTCCTCACCACATACAAGGCTTTCATCCGCAGCTCAATGGAGTACTGCTCTCCCCTCTGGGCTGGTGCTCCTGCCTCACACCTAGCTCGTCTTCACACTGTTGAAACCAAAGCATTCAGAATCATTGGAATCTCCCGCGATGACGCTATCTCCGAGGGCGTTTCACTTACTCACTGCAGGCAGGTTGGTGGTCTTTCCGTCTTCTGCCGACTCCTCTCCGGCCTTGCTCCCCCAGCTCTCTCTGGGCTCTGTCCCCCAAATATTCCTACAGGTCGCACAAGATCTGCCTGCTACCCTCTTATGGTTAAACTGCCAAAATCAAGACTCTCTGCTCACCTTCACTCCTCTTTTCTCCCACCTCTGGAACAAACTCCCTCACTCTCTTCAATCCCACTCCTCCCTCCAGGTCTTTAAAACGGCTGTTCACCACCATCTCTTATCTTCCCCAATCCAAAACCTTGATCTTTTCTACCCCCGCTAATTTCACCCCAAATCCACTTTTTGAGGTGCCGACTTCTTTCCTGAAAGTCCTTGGTGTCCTTGCGTTTTATACCTATCCTGCCCCCCCCCCCCCCAGGCCCTCTCCCTCCCACACATCTCCCGATGTCCCTGCTCTCAAATGTTGTGTTTGTGCGCTTCCCCCCCTTCTCTCCCCATCTTGTCGACCGCTCCCCTTTTTATATACTTTGTTTGCTTGTTTGATTTGTTTGTTTGATAAATGTTAGCTCTTTCACGAGCCTCGACTCTGTATACAAAAAAAAAAGAAAATAAAAAAGACCACCCCACAAAAGGCTTAATTTGGAGGTCAGAGATTTCAAATAAAAAAAGTTATAAAAATTGAGATATACTAGGGCATGCCCGTACTATATATATGCCCGTACTATATATCTATCTAAAATTATATCCCCCCCCTCTATTTACATGAAATGGTTTGGTCCATTCGCAACGCCAAAGCGAACGGCGAACGGCTTGCGAGTACAGTGACAATCCCCCCCCCTCTATTTACATGAAATGGTTTCGTCCATTCGCAACGACCACAGAACCCCCCCCCTCTATTTACATGGAATGGTTTGGTCCATTCGCAACGCCGGCACACGCGATCGTTCGCTGCTCTCTGATTGGTTGAATCGTTTTTTGGACATAGCTCGGTAAGTAATTGTCCGATTAATATGAAACCTTGAAAAGGCACATCCTCGGGTCCCCAGCAATATACCTGGCAAGTTAAAAGTATATCGGACCCGTGGTTGTCGAGAAACAGCGGTCACAGACAGACAAACGTACAAACGTACAGACAGAGATTACTGGAATTATAGATAGATTCAAGGCTCGAGATTAACGTTGCTCAGTCAACCAAAATTTGGCATCAGGCAACCTCATTATCGTGCCTTGAACATCCATATTGACAACATTGAATATGTATGTACAAAACAATTTTTGATGTGCAGAATGTTCTTCTGGATCAATAATTGACTAATAAAGGTTGTGTGGCTGAATCTATGTCAGAAATATTCACTCGTCGATTGGGCGTGGCACTGACCAATTGGATGTGACCGTTTTTCCAGCATCTTTATTCGTTTTTATAGTTATTGTGTCGATTTGCGTCAGAAAACAACGGCCCATTTGGGAGGTTCGGCAAATCACACGTTTCCTCACCTCATGTTTCCTCACCTCGCATAGTGGTGATTACAATGCTGTGATTACGGTGCGGCCGGTGGAGTCTTTATCACGCACTTTCCACACCTCTCACATTGGTGATTACACTATTGTGATAACGATGCTGCGTCTACCACATGCTTTCCTCACGTCATGTTACCTCATCTCTCACAGCGGTGATTACACTATTGTGATAACGATGCTACGTCGATCACACACTTTCCTCACGTCATGTTACCTCATCCCTCACATTGGTGATTACAATATTGTGATAACGATGCTGCGTCGATCACACACTTTCCTCACGTCATGTTACCTCATCTCTCACAGCGGTGATTACAATATTGTGATAACGATGCTGCGTCGATCACACACTTTCCTCACCTCATGTTACCTCATCCCTCACAGCGGTGATTACAATATTGTGATAACGATGCTACGTCGATCACACACTTTCCTCACCTCATGTTACCTCATCCCTCACAGCGGTGATTACAATATTGTGATAACGATGCTACGTCGATCACACACTTTCTTCACCTCATGTTACCTCATCTCTCACAGCGGTGATTACAATATTGTGATAACGATGCTGCGTCGATCACACACTTTCCTCACGTCATGTTACCTCATCCCTCACAGCGGTGATTACTATATTGTGATTACCGTGCTGCATCTTTATCACACGCTTTCCTCACGTCATGTTACCTCATCTCTCACAGCGGTGATTACAATATTGTGATAACGGTGCTGCGTCTATCATACACTTTCCTCACGTCATGTTACCTCATCCCTCACAGCGGTGATTACAATATTGTGATTACCGTGCTGCATCTTTATCACACGCTTTCCTCACCTTGTGACTCATCCTGATGATTACTGTATTGTGATTGCGGTGCTATCCCTGACAATTTTACGTTTCTTTGGTTCTCTGGACACTAAACGGCCATCCATGTGTAGTGGGTCGACATGGGTAATCCCGACCAGAGGGCGTGCCCGCTAGTAAATGTTAACAGTGATATCATTGTTACTCGCGATCTTTTGTGTGAGCGCTTGCAAAGGTGTTAAGGTAATCGGAAAGGTGGTATGTGTGTGTGTGTGTCTGTGTGCAAGACACACAAGTCCATTATTATATACCTCCCTTTACTAAGGTTACCATGAAAACGCCCTGAGCAAACTCATATCTTGCTGGATGCTCACGTGGTCGCTTGCAAAACCAAAACACGCTATGATTGTCGAGTTGAATAGTGGTTGTGCTAATGAATGAAAAACATTTTTTCCCTGGGCAACCAAAATTCTGAAATGGTTGCCCAGCAGGGCAAGCCCCCTAAAAGGTTAGTGTTGACCACTGGTATATTTAATCATTGCCATGTATACTGCACTTGGATATATAACAAAAAATAACCACCTTTAGAGGCCATTTTCCCCCGCAAAGCGGGCGTTGGCCTTTTTCGGGAACCGTGGTTGTTGTTGTTTTTTGGTCCCCTTTTTGAAGCAATGTTTTACGGCCGGATGCCCTTCCTGACGCCAACCCTTTTTGCCGCCTTTTAACGACAAACAGGGAATTACCAGTGAACTGGTACTCAATTAGCCGACCTCGGAAGGATGACAGGCTGAGTCAACCCCCCTGGCGTTAATTCAGCGATCGACCGGGATTCGAACCCAAGATCCTAGGATCCTAAGCTGGCACCCTAGCCGCTAGCCCAACACCAGGGACTTATACACCAACACGCCCCATGGTCTCCCCACATTTTTGTGCGCTCTCCCCACATTTTTGTATGTGGTCACCCATTCTGTCCCCAACTCCCCCCACACCTCACGCCCACAGTTAGGATACTTGGATGCAGGTTTGTATTATTTATGGAGGCATAACAATATGCCTGTCAGCCTGTCATCCTTCCGAGGTCGGCAAATTGAGTACCAGCTTGCTGGGATGAATGATCCTGGTGTGTACCCCGGTTTAGAATAGGTACACCGTATCCCTGCGCATCGTAAGAGCGTGACCAAGGGTTGGCGTCAGGAAGAGCATCCGGCCATAAAAACATTGCCTCAAACAGGGAACCATGATTGTCATGGGGCCAGCAAGGCTAACGCCCGCTCTAGCGGGGAAAATGGCCTTAAAACGATCATTCATTCATTCATTCAACAATACTGCTGATGGATTGCACTACATCGATTAGGACAGAAAAGTAGGATTTGGCAAGAATACCAGCATAAAAACGCCTACCCTTAAAAAAAAGGTACCATGGCATCTTCAACATCAACAAGCAAGTGCTAGCAGTTAGGATAGCTGGCTTAATGGCTCATCTGAAGGATGGCGTAGCAATTTGTGTAAAGACCTACCTGCAATGCATGAGGATGACAGCTTTATACTTGGACCAGTAATCATAAGTCGAGGCTTAGAAAGCAAGTGACAAACAAAAATAATGATAAACCACAAAGCCTATTGCATTTGCAAAGCTAGAAGAGTCTCCAGGTTCCAAACCAGAACTTGTTCTTCCAAAATGCTCACCCCTCTTTCCTTCCAGTCAGGGAAAAGTTCATTGAGGGCCAAGGGTTCTATGCAGGCACCGGAGAGAATGTGGGCTCCAAGATGGGAAGCCTTCTCCACCAGACAAACACGCAGTTCCTGACTACCTTGTTTTGCAAGCTGTTTGAGACGGATCGCGGTCGTCAGTCCTGCCGGACCTCCCCCGACCACCAAAACGTCCACGTTGTCCGAAAAGCGTTCCATATTCACACCTTGAAGAGTTTGAAATCGTGACGACAAAAGCACGTTTTATAAAGCATTGCATTCATTTTTGATTGAGAAGTTTCAAAACTGAATGAGTTACGTTAACTTCCAAAGTAGTGAACAAAACAAAGAAATGCATCAGAGATCTCACCCTCCCATCGGGGGTCCTTTTCACGTGGATAGATGGAGTAGTGTGTTGTGATTCTTGGCACAGGTGGGTTGCTTGTACTGCACAATCTGCCGGCTGTAGTGCTCGGTAAAAATACCTCACAGAGTCTCACTGCAGTCACCAGAGGTACACCGAAAAAAACTGTTAAATGAAATGGACAGCACTTTTACAGCACTATCAATCACAGGTGTGGCACCAAATTTTGAGGTACCAGAGTCCTGCAAAAATGTCGGCCATGATGTAATCGCCAGATCGACCGTCACATAAACTTTTAACATGAGACTAACCATCTGAGTCCCCAAAATGAGTGGTAAACGAAATATGCACATTTTACCACGATAAACAATAGTTTAACAATTAACGCTCGCACACACTTAATCTCACAATTCAAAATCCCCTTTAAAGAAAACGTCAGAACCGGACCGGAACGCAGGAACAGGAAAACGCGGGAATAAACTAATAAAGAAGCCTAAATTGGGACGACCCCACACACAGATATCAGAAACGAGAGACAGGAATATGAATTAAAGGAAAAGAACACGTTGTGTAAAATGTAATGGGGATTGGCCTTATCTGTCCCTCGTCTTGTCTTGGTATCATCCACCATGCGGCTCCAAGCTCCGTTCGAGCTCGCGCGCCACCAGGCCTTGCTCCAAATTCCAAAGCACCCACGAGGTCCCACAGCAGGAAAAGCACCACGCGTCCAACGCAGGCTAGCGGCTCCAAGCGAGGTCGATCTTCACACACGATCGGCCTGCCACGTCCCAGTCAGCTCTCCCGAAGCAAACGTGCAAGACGCAAGCGAACTCCACTCGGGCTATGACTCAACTTAACTCGGGCTGCGCAAAACGAAGCGCCGGATGTCCAAAAAGGCTAGCTGTGCAAAACGAAGAAGAGAAGAGAAGAGCGAATTATGTCCAAGCACCAAGAGAGCAAATGGCGTTCGGGGCTCCCTTAAATAACCTTGCCGGAGACGTCAGCCTTGGCGCGCTACCAACCAGCGACTTCCACCGAACCTTCCAGCTTCGCACCTCTCGCATTAGCTGGAGGTTCGAGCCGAGCGTGCCGACCAATCACAGGACCGTAGCGTGGCGATAGCTCGTAGCATGTAGCGTGGTGATAGCTCGTAGCGTGTAGCGTGGTGATAGCACATGGCACCCGATGTGGTTAGGCCTGTCGGAGGTGTAATTGGCGGCGGCCATGCGGCGGTGTCCTGGCCTGGTTTCCTTTTGCCTGTTCGTCTTCCAATGTCATGTTAGGGAAGGGAGTTATTTAGTGTTGCAATAAAGATCCTACCTAAGTGTCTAAGTGGTGTGCATTGCCATACAGGACAAAGGTTTGGCTGACCGGGTAAGACATACAGGGCTTTATTCTTTAATCCCTACTCTACTTATCACTCGAACATCCTGGTATGCTCACAGATATACTCTTAACCGACAAAACGCCTACACATGAAACTTATTACAGGGCAGATTCCTTACCGCGACAGACGAAGCACGTTACCTACACAGATCTATCTGGCTCTACATATTACTACCCCCGCCGACATAACAATACTTTTTGTAAATACAAGATAATTCGCTAAATCTGGATATATAATGGTTGGAAAGTTTGTCTCACTTCCGGACCTTGCTGTATTCGGCAATTCATCCAGATATGTGTTGCCTATACACCTGTGTTGTTATATCACTCCTTATACAAAGTGTCCAACATATTGACATAAAGCTTCAGGACAAGCTTTGGCCCCAATTATTTGACGGTGAAATTACACAAAGCACAATAACTCAACTAATCGTGAATGCAGGTGTTTTTTTGTTTTTGTTTTACAAAGTAGCCATAAGGCAATACCATCTGGAACAGTGCTTGTCTATCCGTATGGTGCATGTATGCATGTCCACACAAACGTACACCAATCAGAGCTGAGGGTCTGGTCACATGACAGGACAGCGTTTAGTAACCATTACAATTGCAGATTTTACAAAAAGGAAATATAATAACCTTCCATGGAATGTGTTTGGGTCTCAGCAGGTAAGATAGGTCAGAGGTTTCAGAAATTCCTCAATATTATTACGATTTTGAAATGTGATCAACACGGATCTCGATCCCAAATCCGGAAGTGAACAGATGACGACAGTTCACGAGTTTGACAACATCGAAATACAATCGTGATTTAACATTATATTTTGATATATTAATAATATAGTATTAATTTGTGATTGAATGATGATGTTTGGAATGAAAATATAGAGATATTGAGTTTAAAGCAGAATGAGGAAATGACGTAAGAGTTTCCATCCGTGACATTCGCGGATTCCGCATTTGCAGTTTCGCCATTCACTGGATATAGCAACACAGACTAGGTAAGTTTTTTTTGTCCAAGTCCTATACGAACCTGCTGTCAATACATGACACTCGATTGAAGGTGCCACAGGAATGCGGCATTTATTGAATTTTTTTTTAATACTGAAATTAATTGCTAACTGGTATCCCCACCCATGTCATACTATCTTCTTCAACTAAAGTATAAAACAAGCCTGGCTACGCCGTTGTTAGATATTATCGGTCTTGCTTTTCAACTGTTGTGCAGATACGCTCTGCCTCGGATGGATTGAGGTGCCGGAGCGGTGGTGCCCCGGTGCTCTCCGGCAGGACTACGCCAATGCTACCAATACAAGTGGTAACTGCTGTATTGAAATTGATAACCACAATCAGTTGTCATTTGCAATCAAACTAACAAACAGCCTGATGCATGGGCAGCTTGGACGGCCTTTTTGAAGGACTAACATAAAGAGTACCTCACCTTTGTGCACAGATGCAGGGTGGTCCACAAAATTCAAACATACAGGAGCAGTTTAACCTGACTTAGTCAAAGGAAGTAGTAGTCCAACAGGATGGTGCAGAAGTGGCACACTTACCTTTGAACCGTCTAGTCTGGGTTTGATTTCCGACCAGACTTACAAACTGTCGTATTGACGTTTCGCAGACATGGCGGTACGTCACAAAATGCACCGTCTCTCACATGGACGTTAAGATGAGCGTCTCATCTGCAAGCATTTGTTGGTGGACATTATAGATCCTATTGTGTCCTTTGTGAAGAGTAGGTGAGTTATTGTCAGGATCCTGAAAAAAGAAAGAAAGACAAATTCCTGCCATTTTCAGTCGAACATCGGATCTGACCAGCCGCTTCGTGAAAGACTAGGAGAAAATAAATAAATAAAAACTTTCACCAACCTACCGCACAAGAGGGTGGGAACGATTGCGACAGTTAAAGTAGTAGTAAAGGTCATCCTCACCAGTGTTCACTCTAAGCCCCCCCCTCTTCTTCTTCCTCTTGATCACCCCCCTTTTCCCCAGGAGCCTTCAAAAAGCTTTAATAATGACGTCATCGTCGCCAAATAAACATCATTGTAAGTTGACGTATGCAGCTCGACACTTTCGTACAAAACTACCGAAGGATAATACATAATGTATATGAACAACCATAACCCACAAGGATGTCGGGATTCGAACCTAACAATTCAACGCGAAAGTACAAGTTGAGAATCACATTCGACGAGTTTAAAGTGAACGTTTATTGTGTAATAAAACCTTACGAACGTAAATAGTGCTTTACAAGGCATTGTGCGGAACAGTTATAAAACAAACACTCCACTACACGTGCCAGTAAATACCTTATTCTGGTATTTACTGACTAACTTACCCGGAATACCCGCCGTGGAGCTTTTGAAGAGTCGCGACGCCATCACGATGTCTCGAATAAATCCTTTATTCCGCCTTGTTTACCACAGAATATATCGAATGATTTCCTACGAGACGCTTCACTGACTTTCAGGCCGTACTGGTATCACCTTTAAAACAAATATATCACATAAACATAAAAACAACAACAACAACATGTGTATGCAAGATCGAAATTATTTTCCTCTGTAGCTTTTTCTTCCTTGTTATAACGGATTTACAAATCGATTAACGATATTTGTAGCACAAATAAAATGCCAATTTCGGTGAGGAACTCCACGAGCGCGCCTTCCAGACGCCCACCCGCCCGGCATGCGTGCGCTGCCAGAGTGCCAGTCCAAGCTAATAGTAACAAAGCACCTCAAACTCCAAACTGATCCAATTGTGAGTTTTCATTATGTTTGACATTGTTGCACAGATTTTGTTTGGTTGTTTTTCCCCTCCATTTTTGTCAACCTTCAAAGGAGTATTCCTTTTTTTTGTTTTTAATTTAACTTGTAGGCCTCTGTATAGCCATAGGCGTAGGCCTTATTCAGTTATTGTTATTATCATCATACTTACGTGATTGCGGAGATTCGTGATTTTATTTTGGTTAAATATTTGATAACTATTTTTAACTTACCTGCAATATAGTTTAGGTGAAGTATCAGCATCGCCAGGTGTCCATCTGTCAGCAACACACACGATTTAGATGAAACTTGACTGCAAACTTCATCACCCGTGATGCTAAATCTAATACTAATAGTCCTATTTTCACCAAATTTCGTAGATCTTCTGAGGATCAAGGCCTCCTAATGCCTAACAAATCCCATGAAAAATTACATATTAATAGTAAGGTGGCTTAATGAAATATTTTGGAATTACCGTTTCCTGGTGGACAAACGTGCCAAATGTTCTATGAATGTTCCTCACGTCATATTGATTAATTTCAGACAGGTAGCCACCCAGAAATAGGACAATGAGACCTCAATAGGGGATACTTAAATTCAACATAGGATATTACCTGCAGATATGACGTCATATGTCCTCAGTCGGTGTTTTTACAACAACAGCTATTGAAAAAAAAAAATCAACACCAGTCAAAAATGCATCTAATTAAACTGATATAGACGTCACCGTTACATTTATTCACTTTAAATAAAAAGACAGCATGTAATGCTTCATACATGATGGCTGTAAATAGGGGACATTGGCAGACAATATCTCTGTTACCTCCGCCACCGAAGGTGGATGAAGGTTATGTTTTCACCCCTGTCTGTTTGTCTGTCTGTCTGTCTGTGAACTAGATATTTCAAAACGTTGTGGACGGATTCGGACAAAATTTGGCAGAGAGGTAGCATGTGACAAGGACGAAATGATTCGATTTGGTGAAGATCCGGATTCGGATCCGGCTACTAGAATTTTAAAAGTGATTCTTCACCAATACCATTGGGAGATATGGCCAAAAACGATACATGGCAGGATATCTTTAAAAAGTTGTGGACGGATTTGGACGAGACTTGATGGAGATGTTGCGTATGTGACAAGGACGAAATGATTCGATTTGGTGAAGATCCGGATTCGGATCCGGCTACTAGAATTTTTTAAGTGATTCTTCACCATTGGGAGATGGGGCCAAAAACGATACATGGCAGGATATCTCAAAAAAGTTGTGGACGGATTTGGACGAGACTTGATGGAGATGTTGCGTATGTGACAAGGACGAAATGATTCGATTTGGTGAAGATCCGGATTCGGATCCGGCTACTAGAATTTTTTAAGTGATTCTTCACCATTGGGAGATAGGGCCAAAAACGATACATGGCAGGATATCTCAAAAAAGTTGTGGACGGATTTGGCCGAAACTTGATGGAGATGTTGCGAATGTGACAAGGACGAATCGATTCGATTTTGGTGAAGATCCGGATCCGGATACTAGAATTTTAATGTAATTCTTGTCCAAGTGAGAGGACTAAAACCGATACATAGCAGGATATCTCAAAAAAGTTATAGACCGATTTGGCCGAAACTTGGTGTACCGGTTGTGTGTGTGACAAGGACGAATTGATTCGATTTTGGTGAAGATCTGAATATGGATGCGGATACAATAATTATTTAATATTGAGAGATCGGGTGAAAAGCGATAAATAACATGATATTTCAAAAACGTGTGGAAGAGTTATTACTAAACTTTGGGGATGAGTTGGTTAGGTGACGAGAACAAGCCGATTAGATTTTGGTTCAGGTCGGAATACGGATTCGGCCCATCAGTGGATACAAAACATAAACTGTTCATCCTAGCGGGGGTACGTGCCCTACCGAGCGCTGTTCTCGTAGTCTTAATGTTTTGGACACTTTTAATCATACTTCCTCTTCAATATTTCAATTATCTTGGGCAAATTTTGGACCTTCAGTAATAACTATGATTTATAATATCTATGAATTAAATAAAGATTGCAAATTAATTTACCAGCAAATTCACTTTCACATGGAAACTGGCACTGGCACTCCATTATTTTATTTCTAATTCGCCCACTATATTTTTATGTACATGTGAGGTGTACAAAATAATGCTCTGCGACAATGCCTTGTGTTAGTGGAAGCACAAAGTTTCATAGGTGGTGTATAATCTAAGTGTCAGCGGTTTGCATACCTACCAGAAGTATATATATATATATATATATCCACAAGTTATTCCATCCAAGGAATAATTTCCTTTTCGTCCATTTAAGGCACCAAGAAAACTTAATTCAATTCGAAATTAATGTATCTCCGACAAACACAACTGGAGTGTCTATGTACTAGCAGCAGTGCCAACTTGCAATTAGAAGCCATTTTATATCCATGGAGACCGACGCCCCGGACCTGTGATTCTTTTTGTTGCTGTTAATGATCTTATAAAAGCTTGAAATTTGTGCTCATTTGAATAACTTTGTATTCTTGTGACATTTGATTAACCTTTACTTGCTTGCTGATGTAATCATGATACAAAATGATTGTTCTCTTCTTTGGAAAGGTGACGAGAATGGCTGAACTCATGTCCGTCTCAATTGAAAGGAATGGAAGGTTGGAAGAAATCAATGATGAGGAAGAAATTGAAGACGAATTATCTTTTCAACTTGACAAGGTACATTTTGAACAGCACGTTGTACAATTCCACCGCCGCGTCTGAGGTTTGTAGGGTCTCCGCTCCGGGATTGTGTCTAAACCCCAACTGGAGTATGGTAGACTGGTCGGTATTCTCTTAATTGTAAACCCACGGGCGTTTCTTTGAGAAAGTCGGCAACATATCATCTTCTACGTGTTTTTGTATGCTGAATCCAAAAAACAATGTTGCCAAGCGGAATTTTTAAGTTAACATGCCCAAAATGACAAAATTCAAAATGGCCACCAATTCACACTAAAAAGCTTATATTTCAGCTACTAAACAATGTAGAAAGTTGAATTTGGTGGCTATACCCACATTTTTGGGGACAGGAAAGTTGATTAAGCCAAAATAAATTCTTATTATGGCCACCATGGTCAAACAGGTATGATTTCTAATATATCAGAACTTGTAAGCCATCAAAAGATTAATTCTTGTAGTAATCTATCCACTTTTATTCTGCCAAAAATCTGGCCATGATGATAACTTTTCACATTTCATTCAATAGTTGTGTAGTTATTTTACTATACATATGCAATTCAAGACGTTTATGCAAGTCTTCAGATTTAAGTTTGGTTTATGCATGTGAGGTCTTGGTTAACATCAGCACAGGTAACATGGTCCAGTACAAGGAAGTTTTGCTTGCACCGGAGATTTCTGCAGCCAGTTTTGCATTGGCAATGAATAATTTCCAAACAAGCTTGGGGAATTGGCTCCAAAAACATAAGGATGGGTACAAGATCATTCTGTTCAATTTGCCATCCCATATTTTCTGGATTGGGCAGTCTCTGTATGGCAATATTTGCCTGTCGCCACACCATCACCTGAAAGTGCATTCTTTGCATATATGGAAACTGAAGGCATCACTTGTTGGTGGCAACTTTTCTAGACTGTCAGTGCGAGCAAAGAGCATATGGCGGGCCTCATCAAGTGAATCTACTGCAACCTTGTAAATCTTGCACATGAAACACTCTGCTTGTTTCATAGCATCACTTGTCAGTTCATCCAATCCAACATTCAAAAGAAGGTCAAAGTGATGCTTAAAGATTTCTCATGCTGTTTTTTTGGAATGGCCATATACAAATGAAGTAGTGTCTGTGCCAGTCAAAGCATGGAATTGAAGAATGCCTTTCTCTGATCCTTTAGGCAGCTTCTCAAACACTTCACGCAGGGGTATGTATTTTGGTTTTCTCGCTGTCCCAGCCATCAACCACACTTTGCACATGCAGGAAATTTCATGTAGATGAGCCAGCAGAATAATAAGGACATCAACATCCCTTGAAACAAGAACAATGTTGTCCATAGCCATCTCTTTGCTCATGTGAATGGCATGCAAAATGAGTCTAGTATCCCCCCCCCTTGTTCATGGTTGGCTGTGAGATTGGTCAAATTGAGACCTTGATTTAAGCTTATGACCTCTTCCTCATCAGAGAAACCACTAGCAACAACAATTGTTTTCTCGTGATCTTGAGTTTGAAGCATCAGTTCATCTGATATGAACTTGGCATGGTCAGCTTTATTTTCAGGAAGAGCAAGAAAACTTTCCCAATTGTTTGGAAGGGGAACATTGCGATCTTCGATGACTCGACGAACAGCATGAGTACTTCTGTTACGTCTTGATCGTGTGGATGCCTTGATTGATATTTTCCGGTATCTGCCAAATACTACATCGATTCTTTTGTATGCACTTCCTTTTTGCAACACATTTCACAAATGCATCTGCCACATGACCAAATGTTTTGGCCTTGTCTGGCTTTCCAAGTGCTACATGCTTGGCCATCAATTATAATTCATCAATCCTGATTCTCCTTCAAGTGTGATTGATGGTGGGCAAGTAACATGCTGTGTCAAGACATCGGCCAATATTGACATTGTACCAGTTCTGAGGGATTTGTTCATTTCACAAAGTGATACTGGTACTGGCATGAGTTCATGTCGTAATATTACTTCCATGTTGACTTCCCGACCACCTTGGTAAGCAACAAGGAGTCGGTGCAGGATACTTCAATCTACTTTCAGAATGGTCTGCTTGGCAGTGTTCTTGTCTTGCATCTTTATTTCATACAGGGTTGCAAATGTCGATGCATTATTCTTGTGAATAGGATCTCGAAATTTATACTGGACAACACCTTGCTCTTGATCATGAGGCATGAGTCTGCCTTTGACAAAGGCATTTAGTTGTGTTTGGCCATGGTGATATGCAGTTAGAAGAGATATTTCAATGTCACCAGTGGCTATATCCTTCGTTACAATGTTCTGTAGGGTTGAGTGCTGCTCAGATGAGAACACCTTTGCTTGATCAAGCAAGACAAACAAAGCATTTTCATGTTCGTTGTCATAACACTACTACTACAACTTTCTTGTCCCCAAAAATGTGGGCATAGCCACCAAAATCAACTTTCTACATTGTTTAGTAGCTGATATATAAGCTTTTTGGTGTGAATTGGCGGCCATTTTGAATTTTGTCATTTTGGGCATGTTGACTTCAAAATTCAGCTTGGCAACATTCTTTTTTGGATTCGGCATACAGAAACACATAGAAGGTGATATGTTGCCGACTTTCGCAAAGAAACGCCCTTGGATTCATTGGCAACTTTTGGAAATATCCGACCAGTCTATGATGCAAAGTACACCAAACAGGCCTACGGGAATAGCTGGCCTTGCAAGAAGTTTCTCGTTGCTGTTGTAACACCACCTTGTGTCGAACCACATCAAATGCACTTGCTTTGAGCCCTTGGACGATGGAGACCATGTTTGTAGGCTAATTTAAATATGGGATAATAGACCATTGTAGTTGTCTATTATCCTGGTGTTGGGCTAGCGGCTAGGGTGCCGGCTTAGGATCCTGGGTTCGAATCCCGGTCGATCGCTGAATTAACGCCAGGGGGGTTGACTCAGCCTGTCATCCTTCCGAGGTCGGCAAATTGAGTATCAGTTCACTGGTAATTCCCTGTTTGTCGTTAAAGGCGGCAAAAAGGGTTGGCGTCAGGAAGGGCATCCGGCCGTAAAACATTGCTTCAAAAAGGGGACCAAAAAACAACAACAACCACGGTTCCCGAAAAAGGCCAACCCCCGCTTTGCGGGGAAAAATGGCCTCTAAAGGTGTTTTTTTTTTAGACCATTGTAGTTGTGACTGCCATATTCTAGCAAGCTCCATATTTTACAGTAGGGGGCTGTCCAAATTTATTACGTAAATTATTTTTGCACATCTGGTCCCATTGTCCCCTGCTGATGCTCCATAACTCTGAACCAGGGACCCCTCCCTACCAGCCCCCAATAATTACACAGCTTCATGAGTGTCAAATGCTTTCCTTGAATGTCAGATGCTTTCCTTTTCCCTCACAATTGGTATTATATCGTATATTTGGCTTGTTGCCAACTATGCTTTTATAGAGCTACAGCCATCATCTGAACAAGTCTGCATATATTTTAGAAGTGCTGATAAGGTTAAGTCGTCCCTTCAAATTATTCTTCCATGTTGCTGGCGTAAAGTCCAGTTTGAGTGAACTCCTTTAAACTGCTTTGTGATTATCCTCCACGGTAGGCGGCGGAGCATCTCGCCAAGCTGTTGCAAGTGACGGAGGGAGTGGCCGAAGAAGTCTGTGTATTGGAGAAAACCTGCAGCCAGAGCACACGCTTCCTTACTGCATGGCACACCCTTCTCACAAAAGGACGTCAGACCTTCAGCACCGGCACTCCGGGGGAACAAGGCTAGACTGGAGAGAGAATAAATAAATTAATCAAGCCTCAGCTCTTTTTGGCTTAAACCATATTCACCTCTTGTGTAAATTCTCTTGTTGGTATTCTGTTTGTCACCGTTTAACAGTTCGTATATAATATGTGTGGTGTATCATGTAAAACAATAAAATATTTTGGTCATATAAATGTTAAAAGTTGACCATAAAATCTCTAAGCAGGTTCCAAGGACTTCATCATTTTTTTGCAAATAGATTTCATAATACATTAATCCTTAATTATATTGCAGCAGTGCATTGTGGGAGTCATAATTCTGTGGTTGAGCGTGTTCTTAAGCCAAAGTAGTGTCGAATTTGTTGTGAAATTACCTTTATATAGCAAAACAGCTGAAAAAGAAAAAAAAATTAAGCTGACCCTGCATTGTAGTCATCTGTTTATTACATATGCTCATTTTGTCGTCTCCCTTCTTCCTGGATATCATCTCTTTTCCTTTCTCTACTCATTAACAAATAAAACCAAAAAAACTTTTAACCTCACATCATCGTCTTCCCATACACGTGCAATGTAATAGATACATGGTTCCTAACCTGTAATTTGGAAGGTGTATTCACAGACCGGCTGGCTAGTGAGCTCGTCCCCCGCGAAACGGGAATCACTTCTGTGTTTGTCTGTCCGGGCTGTAACTTTTTTTTTTTTTACCATTTGAGTTTCCTCATCAAATTTTCAACAAAGCTTTATTATGAGAATATGGAGAAGACAAATTAATAATTTGGTCAAGAGGTCAGTCACATAAAATCATCAATTTCCATCGAATTGACCGTAAATTTGAAGAATTTGCATATTGAGTCATTGAATTGGTTCACCAATCAAAAGCAAGAAGCCAATTGTTTTTTTAGATCAAAAGGTTGAATAAAATCGTCAATTTTCATCCACATGACTTGATATTTGAGCATGGTTTGCATATTGGGTCAATGAGACCTATTGCTTTTGAGGTCAAAAAGTTGAGGTCGCCTGAAATCGTCACAATTTTTTGTATTTTTGGCCGTTTTCATCAAGTTGTTCAGTATGACGTGGTCAGCTTTACATTTTCAAATCGTTTTTAGTTTAAGCTTTGTCATGTATGTTTGATAATCTACTACCCCAATGGGTTGATAAGATTTTAAACCTGCAAACCTTTTGGATCAAAATGTATCGACTACACAATCGAGTCACTGCAGGTAGGCCGAGCCAATCGACGACAAAAATATCGAATTGCCACAACGCATCTGGTGACGGTGCATTTTTATGCAAATGAAAAGAAGAAATAAACAGCAAATTCATTTATACACTTTAATACTATTTAAAGACTTCCATAAACTTTGAATTTACAAAGTTGAAATAGTCAACGTCACACTTCCATAGTTTTCAAAAAGCTAATATTCCAAAACTGTTAGAAAAGGTATATGATACAGCCTTTAAAAAAAACACTTAAATACTCGGATATAAAATGCTATAAACTATAACACAAAAGGCGATACTAAAGCGACAAAGGGTTTGCACATATGTACAGCAACACGCACGAAGGCAAAAAATAATAAACGGCTTCATGATACAAAAATGTACAAGAACCAAGCTTGGTAGACAACTGTTGCAATTTCACGTGTACACGGTTTCGACGAGAGCTGGTTTAGTTTTTATAATGGATTTAGTGGCATCACCACCATTAGGACGTGTATAACCAGTCCAACTAAAGCATGGAAAGACGCGAACCTCGAGCACGAGCGAAATCCTCATCGTTTCTCCTGCGTTTAGGGAAATGAATTTAAGCATTTTTTTGGATGTTCGTTCAAACCTACAGTATACGCATGTATCCACTCATATACCTTAAACAAGTGGGGTTGGTTTTTATATTAGTTTCCCAAAATGCAATGCTTTCACTGCACCTTTTAAATAATTTTCAACCGAAGACGTTCCCTCAGAGATCAATAGATTTATGAAGAAAAAAAAGAAAAGCTTTGGAATTGAACTGATCAAACTGAGGAACAGGCAGAAAAGACCTTTCGTTTGAGTACAGTGGTTAAAAGTAGTGTTTTTGAGAGGTTCTGAAAATAGGATGAGAACTAGGTAGGGGCCATCATCATACGACGACTTATATGGGGAGGGAATGACTTTTTTTTTAAAAGAAAGGGGTACAGATGAAGTGGGGGGGCGGGGGGGCAGGGGGTGGAGGGCAGAGGGAGAGGTTGTCAAAAAGAACACCCTTTCACATACACAATAAGTATGGCTGCTATCGATCCCAGGGATAGAAAATGCTCTGCTCCTAGAAAAATCATTCGTGAAAAATGAGAGGGTCATAAAGTGTCAGAGAAACTCAAATGAGCTTTAAACCCATAGATTTGAACACTTCCGACACATTGCGACAAGTCAAGCGTCTTTGTAAAGGAACGAGAACGATGCTACTACGTCTGCGATGCTGACGGTTCTCGATCAATTCACTTGCCGATCAATCCAGGCCTAAACGAGGAGCGTTCCGGGCTATAGAAGTGTGATGGGGCATTTGTCTGTAAAGCTTTTGAGCAATTTTATGGATACCCAAGATGTTATTGGACACAATTTGAAACAAGACGGAACCGTGCGTACAATTCTCACTTTTCGTTTTTTCTTCCTCCCTAAGTGCCGAAGTTTCTTTGGCACTCATTAAGAACCAGGGCAATCTCCGATCAACATGTGAAGACGCAAGGTTTTGATACATTGTATGCAGCGACTTGTGGTCTTTTGCAAATAATGTGCATGAAACACCGCCTGGATAGGATGTAACCAAAGCTGTTGTTTGGCCAGGTATCAAACTACATCAAATGCAACCACACACAAAGCAGGTCAGCCAGCTGATGTAAATGGACCGTGAGTTGACAGCAGCAGCACAACTTGAGGATGGTTAAAGCCACCACTTTCGTTGAACGCGTGTCACGAGACCTGCTCCCGAATGCAACAAGATTCCCAATAGGCACTTCAAACTGGAAAGACCATCTAAACTACAAAATGGGGTTATCGCCAGCAATGCCAGTAGGCCATTCCATATCGATTTTATCAAATATCTTGCAATGTTTTTTTCCACTGACCTCTTCCGATTATCTTGATATTTGGTGTGGAAAATCCACAGAGAAAAGAAGGCATGCTCATTTTCAGGTTCCCATGGCAAAACGGTTCCTGAGATACCACCTTGCTCCACGTTAGCGGATTTCGAACCGCATTGCCTTCGAACCGAAAAAAAATAGCACGGCTGACTTTCCTGGCAGATACAACATCTTTGTAAAATGGCAAGAAAATGATAAGAGGTAACCAAATTTCACTCGAATTTACATGTAATTACTGTCGTGACTTTCTAGAAGTATTCAAATTGTAAGAGTGCCAAAAGCCTGCTCTGGAACCACACAATGTCCAAACTTTCATCGTCCAATCCGAGTTGAAACGATCGCCGACAGTTCAAATGTAAATGGGTTACCTCTTCTGTCCTGCAGGCCACCCGATCCTTGATGAGCCAAAGTTATCATCAAGCTAACAGTGCCAAAACCAAAATGGTATGGATCAGTTGTTTGGTGGGTTGCGATGCCAAATCCAACTCTCATCCCGTCATTTAATTTTCCAACTACCTGGCACAGCCCCTCTCTTTCCGAGCCCTCTCCAGGAGTGCGCGGTCCATTGTGCGCTCGTTGTGCCCCCGACAATGTGGACAGTACCATTTTCCTTTTGGCTTATGGCTAAGGCCCACACAACCAAAGTGGAACCACTCGATGGCACAGGCAACATTGTCACAGCCGATCATGTCACCGTAGGATACTTGATTGCATAGACAGTACGTGGGTTCATCAGGATCGACCATCGATAGGTCCAAGCCTGGAGGTGGAGAAGCACCCGCTGGCATGGCCATTCCCAAGTCACCACTGCCTTTGCCTCCAGCTCTGCCAGCCCGCTTCTTCTTCTTCTTCCCAGATGTTGTGCCGCTTGATACTACAATTGAGCCAGAGGTTAAGAGAGGAAAACAAGAACATGTAAACCAAAGCATAATATGCTGGATCCCATTTTTATGCAGGCATGCACCTTGCACAGTCATTTTTCCATACAAGGATAGTTAAATTTAAAAAAAGATAATGTGCTAAAGGACATGGAACAAATCACATATTTATGCATTCACCTGCTCAAATATCAACAGCCAGTAAACAGCCACTTCACATATTCTATTTGTATGTACACACGCACGCACACACACACACACATCTCGTTTTTTCATTTCTGTTCCTTACAATTCTATCACACACACACACACACACACACACACACACACACACACACACACACACACACACACACACACACACACACACACACACACACACACACACACACACACACACACACTTAATTAATTGTACAGTATCGGTTGTTCCTAAACTTAAATAATTTAAAGGATTGCTGTAAATGATGTTAATTTTACAACATCCCATATTCAACTTTATGTAAATTGTAAACCTCAAACATAGTTTCCCCACCTAAAGCAAGAACCTTAACCCGTAAGCAACTGACTAGTTTCCCGACTGCATGGATCCTCAGCTGGGAACCGTTCTTCCTCGAGGTTTTGATCCTTTCAGCCCAGGACCTCTCCTAACGGCAGATCCACAACCTCGATCATGGATCCACATCAATTGATGGTAAATCAGTGGATCCACAACCTCAGTTGCGTCCAGGCAGTCACCACTGTGAGAGGCTCACAGTCCTAATTATTTCACCTGCAACCGTACCATAAAATAGCTTTTTGGGAATGTTGCTGTCAAAGAAAGGCATTCGGACAATGTGGAATGGAAATGCATCTCGTTTATCAAATAATTTGGTGTGAAATTTATTATTATGGATGTCAATTTGTAATTCTAAAAAGGAAACTGAAGTGGAAGTTTGGTTTTCCTTTTTAATTCAAGTTCTTTTGGATATATATCATCATGAAGCTGCTCAAATATAAATCCATCATTAATTGCCAACAAATCATCAATGAACCTGAAGATGTTTCCGCATCTTCGTGCAGTTGTTAATTTATTCCTGCACATGTTTTGGACCCAATCAAACTCGTACATGTGCAGAAACAAATTTGCAAAGAAAGAGGCCGGATCCGAACCCATGGGTATGCCCACTGTCTGCTGGAGTATCTTGTTGCCAAATGTAAAGAAACTGTTGTTTAGCAGAAATCGAACACTTTCTTTGAGTTTACTTTTTGAAAAACTACATGAATATTGATTATCCTTTACAGCACCCCATCCTTACACATTCTATAATATGATAATGTCATTAAATCATTCACATCTTACCCTTCAACACATCAATCGACCAAACAGCATGACCACACCACCTACCTCTCGATCAAGCTCTATTTCGAATGGTCAAACTGTCATTTATAACGGTTTTTGGCATGCTGCCGTATCCTAGCAACCACTGATTCCTAGCAACATTAATTTGTAGTACATTTAATTATTATATTGTACTGTATTTACATAAAGATCTCATAAACCACCTTTAGAGGCCATTTTTCCCCGCAAGCGGGGGTTGGCCTTTTTCGGGAACCGTGGTTGTTGTTGTTTTTTGGTCCCCTTTTTGAAGCAATGTTTTACGGCCGGATGCCCTTCCTGACGCCAACCCTTTTTGCCGCCTTTAGCGACAAACAGGGAATTACCAGTGAACTGGTACTCAATTAGCCGATTTCGGAAGGATGATAGGCTGAGTCAACCCCACTGGCGTTAATTCAGCGATCGACCGGGATTCGAACCCAGGATCCTGGGATCCTAAGCCAGCACCCTAGCCGCTAGCCCAACACCAGGGTTCATGATCTCATGAATAAAGATCTCATGAATAACATTATATTGTACTGTACTTGGATTATATTGTACTGTAATATAATATTATATTGTACACTTAGAATGTTCAAACTTGTCATATATAACGGTTTTTGGCATGCTGCCGTATCCTAGCAACCACTGATTCTTAGCAACATTGATTTGTAGTATATTTAATTAATATATTGTACTGTATTTACATAAAGATCTCATGAATAATATTTTTACTAGTCGTATTGTATTTCACTGATTCGATTTGGTATCGTTTTGTGATTTTAAAGAAAACTTGTTTTAATCTATCAACAGCAGCTCCCTGTGCTAGCATACGTCTGACTAGTTGTTGTAATTTATTGATCAGTTCAGAGTTGTGTGTGGTTGCTCTCACAGTCCTAATTATTTCACCTGCAACCGTACCATAAAATAGCTTTTTGGGAATGTTGCTGTCAAAGAAAGGCATTCGGACAATGTGGAATGGAAATGCATCTCGTTTATCAAATAATTTGGTGTGAAATTTATTATTACTAGGGCATGCCCGTACTATATATATATCTAAAATTATATCCCCCCCCTCTATTTACATGGAATGGTTTGGTCCATTCGCAAAGCCAAAGGCAAAGCGAACGGCTTGCGAGTACGGTGACAATCCCCCCCCTCTATTTACATCAAATGGTTTGGTCCATTCGCAACGACCACAGAACCCCCCCCTCTATTTACATGAAATGGTTTGGTCCATTCGCAACGACCACAGAACCCCCCCCCCCCCCTCTATTTACATGAATGGTTTGGTCCATTCGCAACGGCAAAGCGAACGGCGAACGGCTAAATCGCCATAGCTCGGTAACTACTTGTCCGATTAATTTCAAACCTTGAAAAGGCACATCCTCGGGTCCCCAGCAATATACCTGGCAAGTTTAAAGTATATCGGACCCGTGGTTGTCGAGAAACAGCGGTCACAGACAAACATACAAACATACATACACACAGAGATTAGTGGAATTATAGATAGATGGATGTCAATTTGTAATTCTAAAAAGGAAACTGAAGTGGAAGTTTGGTTTTCCTTTTTAATTCAAGTTCTTTTGGATATATATCATCATGAAGCTGCTCAAATATAAATCCATCATTAATTGCCAACAAATCATCAATGAACCTGAAGATGTTTCCGCATCTTCGTGCAGTTGTTAATTTATTCCTGCACATGTTTTGGACCCAATCAAACTCGTACATGTGCAGAAACAAATTTGCAAAGAAAGAGGCCGGATCCGAACCCATGGGTATGCCCACTGTCTGCTGGAGTATCTTGTTGCCAAATGTAAAGAAACTGTTGTTTAGCAGAAATCGAACACTTTCTTTGAGTTTACTTTTTGAAAAACTACATGAATATTGATTATCCTTTACAGACCAGTGTGCTCTGTTTTGATATACATTAATGTATACTTTATTACCTCCTGCAAATGCTTTATCTATTGCTCTGTCCAATGCGGTTACCAGCTTGTCATGTTAATGTTTGTGTACAATGTGGAAAAATCAAAGGTTGAAAGACATTTTGCTTTACCCTTGTTATTAATGTTGTGGACACTGTCGATTACCGGTTTGGAATTGTCAATGATCCAGAATTTCTTAATACCAGAATAAAACTTCACTTTTTCATGGTAGTTTTTAAAGCATTTATAGATTAGTTTCATTTCCGCTGTAATACTGCCCGACAAAGGTTTCAAACTACATTCTCTACTTGCGATGATGAACCTCATCTTACAAGGGTGTTTGTGCATTTTTGGGATCCAGTAAATGAATGGTAATTTATGGTGTTTATCCGGAACTAGCAGTCTTCTCACCGTTGAGTGATTTGTATGGTGTTGTATCAAGTCTGTTTTGTTCTCGTTACTTATTTTGTAGGTCTTTGAAATTCCCGTGTCTAAGCCCAATTCTTCCAAAAGTGTTTGAATGTAGAATGTTTTACATACAAATGCAATATTATTATTTGCTTTGTCAATTGGAACAATAACATATTGTGTTTGAAGCTGCCTTAAGCAATCACGTGTCTCTGGATTGTTTAAAATTGCCTTCGGATTATTGATTCGAACTTTTCTTTTCAAATCAACAACTCTCCTTTTCACATGTTTCTCTACCTCCTCCAACCATAAAGCCATTCGTGTGTTTGGTACTTTATGTTTATCAATTTGTTCTTTCATCCATTCGCTCAGTCCCATCATTGTAAGTTCCATTGCTTTATTCCAGTTTATTCTTTTATTTTCTCTATAATTTGGTCCCTTTGTAAGTAACACGTCGTGCAAAGTCCTTCCTTGGCACACCTGAGCTCCTCACCACATACAAGGCTTTCATCCGCAGCTCAATGGAATACTGCTCTCCCCTCTGGGCTGGTGCTCCTGCCTCACACCTAGCTCGTCTTCACGCTGTTGAAACCAAAGCATTCAGAATCATTGGAATCTCCCGCGATGAAGCTAACTCCAAGGGCCTCTCACTCACTCACCGCAGGCAGGTTGGTGGTCTTTCCATCTTCTACCGACTCCTCTCTGGCCTTGCCCCCCCAGCTCTCTCTGGGCTCTGTCCCGCAAATATTCCTACAGGTCGCACAAGATCTGCCTGCAACCCTCTTATGGTCAAACTGCCAAAATCAAGACTCTCTGCTCACCTTTACTCCTTCATTCCTCTCTTCTAGAGCCTCTGGAACAAACTCCCTCACTCTCTTCAATCCCACTCCACCCTCCAGGTCTTTAAAACTGCTGTTCACCACCATCTCTTATCTTCCCCCATCCAAAACCTTGATCTTTTCTACCCCCGCTAATTTCACCCCAATTCCACTTTTTTGAAATACCAACTTCTGTCCTGGAAGTCCTTGGTGTCCTTGTGTTTTATACTTCTCCCTCCACCCCCCCCCCTTCCCACGCCTCCTCCCCCCAAGCCCTCTCCCTTCCACACATCTCCCTGCTCTCAAATGTTGTGTTTGTGTGCTTCCCCTTCTCTCCCCATCTTGTTTTCCGCTCCCTCTTTTTGTGTGTTTTGTTTGTCTGGTTGATTTGTTTGTGAAGTAAATGTTAGCTCTTTCACGAGCCTCGATTCAGTATACAAAAAAACACACACACACGCACGCACGCACGCACGCACGCACGCACACACACACACACACACACACACACACACACACACACACACACACACACACACACACACACACACACACACACTATTCTCAGGTTCAGAGTATTCGCGGGTGATAATTCGTGGTGAGTACGTTTCTCTATTCGCGGAAAAGTGTCACAAATTCGAGGGTTTTTTTTCTATTCGCGGCCATGTTCCGCCAAATCACGGTTTTTCAGGGGTGCAAAAATAAATAAATTATGAGCCGCTAGCTTGGTAAATTTATAAAACACATCTTTCACCAGCCATGCATAAAGCAGCTGGACATACGTACATACGCAAAAAAAACATCTACGGCATGCATGAATAATACACTGATTTTCATCGACATTTGCCTCGCCATTTCCATGACTTTCATCGACCATCACAGATTATCGTCGACATTCTCGGGATTTGCCTCACCATTCACGGATTTTGCCTCGTCATTAGCGGTTTGGTCCTCTGCATTCACGGATGTTCGCGACTCGGGAAGATACCCTCCACCCCCCCTATGGAAAGAATGCCCTGCTATTCATGGTTTCACAATTCACGGGATTTTCCAGAACCCTCATGGCGCTTTACATTATCATGCGAACGCGCACACACCGCACACACATACACAAACATACACACACACAGACACACCTTCACTCTTGCCCTATTCCTCTCCCTCCCCATTCAAAACCCACAGATGTGTACTCCCCCTCCTCCTCCCCTCCCTCCCACGCACATGTACACAGACATACTCTCGATCTCTGTCCCACCTCAAACCAAAGGGAAAACAGGACTTAGACTTTAAAAGACTTGTGAAACAGATAGGTTTTGAGGGAGGTTTTAAAGGCAGGAAGAGAGTCAACATGTCGAACAGAGGAAGGCAAGTCATTCCAGAGCAGAGGTGCAGCAAAGGAAAAGGATTTCTCGCCAAACGACTTGGTGCTGGTGCGTGGCGGCTCTAAGGTCATAGAGTCGTCGCTTGAATGAAGCCGTCGCCGAGGTTCATAGAGAGTGAGCAAATCGGAGAGATAGTGAGGTCCCGTTCCACACAATGATTTATAACATAGTGTGCAAATTTTGTATTGCACACGAGCAGAGACAGGCAGCCAGTGTAAAGATTCAAGAAGCGGAGTAACATGGTCAGACTTCTTCGCCTTACAGACAAGACGAGCGGCAGAGTTTTGACGAGCGGCTATATACTCAAGAAATTTGGATTTGAGATCATAATATGAATACGAGGCAAGAGTACCATAAGTATTGGAACACTAACTTAAAGTAGTAAGATAGTTCGTATTTGGTTGCATATCCCTTGCATGCAATAACTGTATTGAGCCTGTGACCCACTGACATCACCAAACTCTTGGTATCTTCCTTTGAGATGCTTTACCAAACCTTTACTGCAGCCATTTTCAGTTGTTGTTTGTATCAGGGGGTCTCTGACTTTAGCCTCCTCTTCAGCAAGTTAAATGAATGCTCCATTGGATTTTAATCTGGAGATTGACTTGGCCAGTCTAAAACCTTCTACTTTTTTACCTAATGAACTACTCCGTTGTGTAGGCAGTGTGTTTTGGGTCATTGTCTTGCTGCATTGTGAAGTGCTGCTCAATGTGTTTGGAGGCATTTTCTTGTAGAAAGGCAGACAAAATATTTCTGTACACTTCAAAAAATTATTCTGCTGCTGCCATCATTAGTTACATCATCAATAATATGAGTGAGCCAGTTCCAGAGGCAGCAATGCTAAGAACACCAGTGGTTTCTTTCTTTTTCAATATATTCCAAATTGTTGCATTTGCTATGCCAAATTTTTGTGCTATGGTTCCAATTGAATTATTTGTTTATTTCAGCTTCAAAACTGTTTGCTTTTCTTTCATAGACAGTTCTCTAGTCTTCATGTTAGTTTATGCGGACTGACTCCAAAGGCGAGTTATCGCCACCACCCTGAACCAATTACAAATTCCCACCTAAATCTCCTTTTGTCAAATGTCAGACCTGATCACCTGATTGGTCAGAGACTTTGACCAAAAGGATTATGATCTAACCCCACATGAAGTTGGGAATAATTGGAGCCAATGAAGAAGTCGCACGGAGACTCAGACAAAATCTTATGAAGTTTGGGAAATAAAGGAATTTTGTTTTTTACTATATAACAAAAAAAAGTTGATTTAAATCTATAAAATGGTTCAAAAGTTCCGCGAGAGAACATACACGCATTTGGGCCATGCGTCAACCAACCAACGCTGTGACAATCAGTATACGACTCCACCAGTTTTGAACACTTCCTGCAGAATCGCATTTACTTTGCTGTGGTAACTACTTTGGCCTTGTTTTCACGTGTTTTTGCAAGCATTTTTGACCCATAATGTCTGAAAACAAAGTCCTTGGAGTGATAGTGCTAATAATGTGGCCAAACGGGTAAGGAAAAGCATCAGCATGGATGGAAAATGCAGGTGATAAGGTGTGTGAACATCAGGTTGATATTGGTTGGAGCTTGGGTTTGAGTCCATCAACCATTAGAACCATTCTCAGTCCACCCTGAGTGCCTTCTTCAAGAAGCCTACAGTTTCTAAGGAGGATGAGCCCCAGCCTGGCCTACCCTCCCAGGAGTGTCTCCGACCGTATGCGAGCTCTTACACAAGCTCCAGCTGCATGCACTGGAGAGCACGTAACATTGTATTTTCTTACGTTTGACGACAAGTGGAGTCTTTTCAATCAAGTAACTAATTAAACAGCTCACAAGTATTGCTCCCAAAGAGTGTTCACCTGTGCCACGAGCCTTCTTGCTTTTGCTGGGAGGGCCGCTGCTCTCGTCGTCTCCGAGCCGATCGAGGCAGTCACCATTTGCCATAGTCCTTCCATTTTCCAGGCCGGCTCCATCGTCACTCCGGATGGCTCCGCGGCGCGAACGTTTCCCAATGCGTTCGCTCGATGGGCTTTCGGCGCCACGAGCCCCTGTCCCTCCAGTGCAGGCTATAGATCCAGAACTAGAAATGCTGCCACCCTCGCACGAACGCGCCTGTGCCTGAGAGCAAAGGGCAGAAAAACATTCAAAATCAAACCCGCCCCCAAAAGCTGCAAAATATCATAGCTGTGAGGTTGTGGGTATTTTTCTGTTTATTGTATATTGCAATGAGTATCGAAGCTGTGGCGAAGTAATGATGTATATATTGCATTTCTTGCAGAAAATCAGTTCATACAAGAAGAATTAACGGTGTGATGTGGAAAATAAAATTAAAATATAAAACACAAAAGTCATACGTCCAGCTTGCGGCTGCGAGTCTCGGCTAGCTCCGCCAACCCCGTGGTGAGCCTCAGCTTTTCGTCAGCCAGTTCCTGGGCTCGAGCAAGCACCGTACGGAGATGAGGCAAAGCCTTTCCCCTGCTCCCAAATGTCCCACCAACTTTTGAGCCAGAGCCTCTTGGTGGTAAAAATACTTTTCCTCCTGTAGTTTCTAAACTCTCAGGGTAACCTGTGGGAATTGTAGCCCCACTGGTTCGAACCCCAGCGTGGGAAGTAGTCGGCGTTGTTGCAGGACGCATTTCCATTTGATTCGCCGAGAGTCCAGAAGCATCACCTTCCTTCTCATGATCCCACCGTGACACGGCCTCCTCCAAATCATGGAGAGCCCCTTGAAGAACAAACAGCAGATATTATGTTCAGCAAGAAACTGAAACAATCATTTCAACATATTAAGTACAAACAATGATAGCTCAAAATTAAACCCCAAATCTATCAAATAATTAAGTGCAATGGCTGGGAATATTCATGGCTCGTTGTCGTGAGAAAAAAAAAGTGGATCTCCTTTATCTTCTAGATTATGAATGTCAAACTTGCTACAGAAGGCATGTGAGGTGGCAGCAAAACAGAAGGAATATTTTGACCTGATTTACCACTGGCCATAGATCACTAGGTTGGTGGTCTTTCCGTCTTCTACCGACTCCTCTCCGGCCTTGCCCCCCCCACCCCGCCCCCCAGCTCTCTCTGGGCAGTGTCCCCCAAATATTCCTACAGGTCGCACAAGATCTGCCTGCAACCCTCTTATGGTTAAACTGCCAAAATCAAGACTCTCTGCTCACATTCACTCTTTCATTCCTCTTTTCTCCCACCTCTGGAACAAACTCCCTCACTCTCTTCAATCCCACTCCACCCTCCAGGTCTTTAAAACAGCTGTTCACCACCATCTCTTATCTTCCCCCATCCAAAACCTTGATCTTTTCTACCCCCGCTAATTTCACCCCAAATACACTTTTTTGAAATACCAACTTCTTTCCTGGAAGTCCTTGGTGTCCTTGTGTTTTATACTTCTCCCACCCCCTTCCCACGCCTCCTCCCCCCAAGCCCTCTCCCTCCCACACATCTCCCGATGTCCCTGCTCTCAAATGTTGTGTTTGTGTGCTTCTCCTTCTCTCCCCATCTTGTCGACCGCTCCCTCTTTTTATATATTTTGTTTGTCTGTTTGATTTGTTTGTGTGATAAATGTTAGCTCTTTCACGAGCCTCGATTCTGCATACAAAAAACAAACAAACAAAAAAAACTGAAAAGTAATTAGATCCAAAAACACCTCAATTCCATCCTCTATACCCCGACCACTCCATCTCTCCCCATCTTGCTCTTCTTCCACCTCTCTCCCCTTCCCTCTCCTTCCATACCCTCCTCTCCTTGCAAAACTATCCCTGCCTCTAATGCAGCACCACCCCTACCACCTCTCTCCTTCATTCCCCCTCACTCTTCTCTCTTCCACCTCACTCACAGTTGCTCCCTCAACCTCACTCTCTGCGCCCCCCCTCCCCTCCAAACC